>NW_006921653.1:1392646-1393894 GCF_000298275.1 Orycteropus afer afer
TCAATAATTACACTGAATGTTAATGGATTAAATGGACCAGTCAAGAGACGGAGAGTTGCAGATTGGGTAAGGAAACAAAGCCCATCAATATGCTGTCTACAAGAGCACACCTTAGAGACAAAGACAAAAATAGACTAAAAATCAAAGGTTGGACAAAGATATATCAAGCAAATGGCAACAGTAAGAGAACAGGAGTGGCAATATTAATTTCTGATCAAATTGCTTTAAGACAAAAACCAGCATATGAGACAAGGAAGGGCATTATATAATGATTAAAGGATCAATTGAACAAAAGCTATAACCATAATAAATATCTATGGACTCAATGAAAGAGTCCCAAAATACAGAAATCAGATTTTAAAAGAGTTGAAAAGGCAAATAGATGACTCCACCATAATAATGGGAGATTTGAACATACCACTTTCACACAATGAAAGATAGAACAACTGGAAAGAAACTCAGCAAAGATTCAGAAGAGCTAAACAATACAATCCACAAACTTGACCCTATAGAGATCTACAGAGCTCTTCACCCAACAGCACAATATACTTTCTTTCCAGTGTACATGAAACATTTTCCAATGTAGACCATATGTTAGGCCATAGAGCATTGAAATTAAAAACATTGAAATACTGCAAAACATCTTCTCAGATCATAATGCTATCAAATTATAAATCAACAATAGGAAGATCAATGGAAAAAGAATAAATACATGGAAACTGAACAACACCCTCCTTAAGAAAGACTGGGTAAGAGAAAAAAATAAAAATTGAAATTCAAAAATTCCTTGAATAAAACAAGAATGAAAACACAACATACCAAAATCTTTGGGACACAGCAAAAGCAGTGATCAGAGGACAATTTATAGCAATCAATGCACACATCAAAAAATAAGAAAGAGCCAAAATCAACACTTTGAATCAACATCTCCAACAATTAGAAAAAGAACAGCAAGAAAAGCCTACAGTTACCAGAAGAAAGGAAATAATAAAGGTTTGAGCAGAAAGTAATGAAACAGAAAATAGAAGGACAATAGAAAAAATCAACAAGACCAGAAGTTGGTTTTTTGAAAAGATTGATAAAATTGACAAACCACTGACAAATTTAACCAAGGAAAAGAGGAAGAGAATACAAATAACATGAATAAGAAACGAAATGGGTGACATCACAAAAGAACCAACTGAAATAAAATGGATAATATCAGGATACTATGAAGAACTGTACTCCAACAAATTTGAAAATCTGGAA
>NW_006921653.1:1394231-1395355 GCF_000298275.1 Orycteropus afer afer
AAAAGGAAAACTACAGACCAATATCCCTCATGAATATAGATGCAAAAATCTTCAACAAATTCCTAGCCAATAGATTCCAACAAAGTATCAAAAAAATCATTCATTATGACCAAGTAAGGTTCATATCAGGTATGTAAGCATGGTTCAACAGTGGAAAAACAATCAATGTCATCTACCACATAAATAAACAAAGAAAAATAGCCACATGATCATATCAATTGATTCAGGAATGGCATTTGATAAAATCCAACACCCATTCCTGATCAAAACTCTCAGCAAAATAGGAATAGAAGGGACATTCCTCAGCATAATAAAGGACATATATGCAAAACCAACAGCCAACATTATTCTCAATGGAGAGAGACTGAAACCATTCCCCTCACAAATAGGAACCAGACAAGGTTGCCCTCTATCACCACTTCTATCAACATTGTGCTGGAAGTCCTAGGCAGGGCCATAAGGCAAGAAAGGTAAAAGGCATCCAAATTGGTAAGGAAGAAGTAAAACTATCTCATTTGCTATCGATATGATCTTATACCTAGAAAACCCAAGAGACTCAATCAAAAATCTACTGGAACTAATTGAGAAATTTAGCATAGTGGCAGGGAACAAGATCAACATCCAAAAATCAATTGGATTCCTCTACAGCAGCAAAGAGATTGTTGAAAAAGAAATAAGGAAATCAATACTATTTACAATAGCTACCAAAAAATAAAACAAAATAAAGAAACAAACAAAAAACTTGGGGATAAATCTTACTAGTGTCACAAAAGACCTGTACAAAGAAAACTATAAAAAAAACTACTTCAAGAAACCATAAAAGATCTACATAAATGGAAGGATATTCTATACTGCTGAATAGGAAGAATGAATATGGTGAAAATGTCAGTTCTACCCAAAGTAATCTATACATTCAGTCCAATCCCAATCCAGATCTCATCAACATTTTTTAAGGATATGGAAAAACCAATCACTAACTTTATATGGAAAGGAAAGAGATCTCGGATAAGCAAAGCACTATTGAAGAAGAAGAAGAGAGTAGGAGGTTTCACATTGTCAGATCTCAAAACCTACTGTACAGCCACAGTTGTCAAAGCTGCCTGGTAATGGTACAATGACAGACA
>NW_006921653.1:1396360-1401420 GCF_000298275.1 Orycteropus afer afer
CAACCTAGGTGTCCATCAACTGAGGAATGGATAACCAAACTATGGTACATACACACAATGGAATACTATGCAACCCTAAAGTATAACAGAATCTGCAAAACACCACATAACATGGATTAACTTGGAGGACATTGTGATGAGTGAAATAAGTCAATCACAGAAGGACAAATATTGTGTTAGTCCGTTATTGTAAAAATCAAGGAAAGGTTTATATATGGAAGGAAATTTTCTTTGTTGGTTACCAGGGGTGGGAGGGGAAGGGATGAAACACTGTTAGATAGGTGAGATAAGTATTGATTTGGGTGATGAGAAGGGTAATGTACCAAATATGAGTGATCAACATGGTGGCATTGAAGAAGAGGAAGGCATAGAGAGGTATATGGGAGGTGCAGACATACAGTACTGCATTGTCAGTGAAGGCAAATATGGGTATATGGGTGAATAGATGGGTGGACAGGCTGAACTATTAGGTATATCTATGCAGCAGGGAGTGTAGCCAAGACCATGTATAGGGTTTGCATACAATAGTTCTACAAGTGTAATTTTATGTTCTGTAAGAATTAGCATGTGTATAGTAGAGCTGTCAAGGGACAAGAATGTAGTCACTTCTTGGTCACAGCCAGCTACCCAGAGGGAGAAAGTAGTTGCTGTGGGCTCAGGACAATAGTCACAGGAGACATCAAGCTCAATTGGCAGCACATACTGCACAAAACATTGTTCCACCTCTTACTTTGGCAAGTAGCAACTGAGATCTTAAAAGCTTGCAAGCAGCCATGTAGATGCAATGATGGGTCTCTCCTTGCCCAGAGCAAAGAAGAATGAAGAAAACCAGATTCATGGAAACAGTCATTCCCAATGACTGGTACACCATGCCATCCACTGCCTATACAACTATGAGACCAGAAGAACTAGATGGTGCCTGGCTACCACTGTCAACCACTCAGAGGGCAATCTATGTAGGAGATCCTGGATAGGGAGGGAGAACAATGTGGCACAAAACCCAAAATCACTTGGGGAAAAAAAATGGGGGACCAGGTTTGCTGGTCTGAGAGAGCCTGGTGGAACCACTGAGACTATAGCTCCTAGCTTCCCTTCATATCTGGAATTGAACCCCTACCTGTGGCTTCCAGACAAAGAAAAGACATGCATATGAGTTGAACATTTACGCTAGGTAGATACACTCCTAGGAGATAATCATGGGAGAAAGAAGGGCGGCTTTTCCACAGGGAGACAGCTCAGGGTGCAGGAGTGCATGGAGGGATGGACATGGGGAAGAGGTAATTATGGGGAGGAAGTGGGAGGGGAGCTGTTGCATTGTGGTAAATTGTAGTCAAAGTCATGAGATAAGTGTATGTGAACTGCTGTATGGAAAGTGAATTTGCTCTGAAAACTTTTACCCAAATCAAAATTAAAAAAAAAAAAAATAAAAGATTTACCACCTTGGGGGGTGGGAAAGAAAGCAAAATCCTCACAACTAGACAAATAAGCAACATCATGATAAACGGAGAAAAGATTGACCTCAAGGATTTCATTTTACTTGGATTCACCATCATTGCCTATGGAAGTAGCAATCAAGAAATCAAACAACACATTACATTGGACAAATGTTCTGCAAAAAAACTCTTTGAAGTATTAAAGGACAAAGTAATCAATTTGAAGACTGAGTTGCGCCTGCCCAAGCCATGGTGTTTTCAATGACCTCATATGCATACAATTGCTTGACAGTAGATAAGAGAGATCAAAGAAGAATTGATGCCATTGGATTATGGTATTGGCTAAGATTATTAAATATATTATGGGCAGCCAGAAGAAAGAACAAATCTGTCTAGGAAGAAGTACAGCCAAAATTCTCCTCAGAAGAGAGAATGGTGAGACTTTGCTTCATGTACTTTGAGCATGTTATTAGGAAGAACCAGTCTTTGGAGAGGAAATTACTCTTGATAAAGCAAAGGGTCAAAAAGAAGAAGACCCTCAATGAGATGGATTGACAGAGTGGCTGCAAAAATGGGCCCAAACTATCATGAGGATGGTGCCGGACTGAGAGGTGTTTTGTTTGACAGTCACTATGAGTTGTGACTGACTTGATAGTCCCTAACAAAAACAAGTCATCATGGAGAACTTCAGAGTTTCAAAGTTAATTCTGCTTTTCTTTCTTTCTTTCTTCTTCTTTCTTTAATAATTTACTTTTATTGCAGAGAGAACATACACTGTAAGACATTCACCAACATCTAGCTTAATTCTTCTGATAGCTGGCAAATCTTGACAAAACAAAACAAACAAAACAAAAAACAAACAAACTCACTGCCTTGGAGTCAATCCCAACTCATAGCGACCTCTCCTTCAGTTTTTGAAAGCAGAGTTATAATTTCCAGACAAAAAGTCTCCTTAGCTGTTTGAATCACATGCACATCTGTGAACCAGTCACTATAGCAAAAGAAATGGATTGAACTAATTTGATAGACATTGGTCTCAGACTTGCATCTAGGGTGGGTGTGTGAGGGAAAGCAACTCCACTCACTTCAAATGAGCTGATACAAAGGGCTGGTCTGTTTCTTAGAGAAAAACTGTGAGACATAAAACCAGAAGAAAGAGAATCTGCAATAGATGGGCAAGCAAATAGATATCCAAGACCTGATTGCCCACATTAAAAGTAATTTTTTGTACCTTCAGGTCATATTTTAAGACACCATTTCTTTCAACGCCTTGTATCATCTTCTGGTGGCTATTACTTCTCTGGCTTCTTCTGTTGTGTCTCTCACCTCTTTCTTTCTTAACTTTCATAGCTTACGCCTCTCAAATAGCCACATGTGACCCCGTGTACAGGGTAGTATGCGGTTGTAGTTGTTATGTGCTGTCAAGTCGGACCTGACTCATAGCGACTCCTCCTTGGGTTTCTGAGGTTGTATCACTACGGAGGTAGATTGCCCAACCTTCCTTCCGAGGAGTGGCTGGTGGGTTTGAACTGCCAGCCTCTCGTTAGCAGTCAAATGCCTTAGACACTACGATAACCGGAGCTCCCACATAGTAGTACAGTACATGACATCTGGCCTTTTTCATGTTGTCCTCAGTCTCACTTCAATTATCACTTTCTATTAGGTGTGATCTTTGATTACCCCAGTAAATGATTGTGGGTTGGCACAGGACCGGGCTGTGTTTTGTTCTGTTGTAAGCAGAATCACTATGAATCAGAACCAATTTTGAGGCATATAACAACATTTTTATAATATAAAACATTTTTATGGAAAAAAAAAGTGATAATGTTGTAATTGGCATAGCTTGCACTTAGGACTTTCAAACCACCCTTCCAAAAATATTTCAGAAGTCATGTAGTGTGGAAAAATATCATGCAGCATCCATATTTTCATTATTTACATCCACAGTTACCACTATAATTCTTAGCCTCTCAGTTACCTTCATTTTTTGTTATTATCAATTTATTACTTAAATGTAAGATGCATCTGTTTTATGTCTCTGAAAAGAGATTTCAATTAAATTAAAATAAATGTCTTCAGGCTTTTTAACTATTATTTTGTTCCCAGGGCATATTTTCATGGCCACTTTTAAACTACAAAGTAGCAATATTTCAATTGTTGTCTGCATAGCTCAGTGGT
Organism: Orycteropus afer afer; assembly: GCF_000298275.1. Taxonomy (NCBI): domain Eukaryota; kingdom Metazoa; phylum Chordata; class Mammalia; order Tubulidentata; family Orycteropodidae; genus Orycteropus; species Orycteropus afer. The sequence continues at coordinate 1,399,972 of NW_006921653.1, forward strand.
GAGAGAAGTACTTCTGGTTCACTGATTTTATTTTTAACTTATTAAAGCATTGAATTTAAAATATTAACATATAAATTTTCTATTTTACTTTTTCACAGTCAGAGAATTGAAAAAGTACAGCATTGTCTGATCATTCTTAAATATTGCTAAGCTTCAGTTTCCTTCTCTGTAAAAGGAGATGAAAATACAAATTTCATTGTGAGGGTTAATTGGATATCATGGGTAAAGGATAGAGGCGAGTAAGTTTCTTGAGATGTCTGGTGCTGATCATTTCCAAATTTAATTTGAGAACACACAATTGAATAAGGAGTTTCTTCTAATTTGTGAATTTATTTATTTGAAAGTGTTACAATAGCTTAACAGATTAAATCACACTTAGTTCCTCATTTACAACTATTGTGTCTATTAAGAGAAGTGATAAAAATAAGCAGGAATGTAGAAGATTTTGAGAGAATAATTCATTCATTCATTAACCCATTCAATATTAATTATTTATTATAACTAAGGAGCTATGTGATGAGCTAGGAACAAAGAAAGGACAATGGATTTTCCAGGTTATTCTGTTTTTCTCTTATGATCCATCTCATGTTTACCTGGAGTGGTTGCTACAAATCACATCACCAGGATCCCTTGCTGTCTTCCTTCTGGTTAGCTTTGTCCATTGCAGGAAGAAAGGTTGGGCAATCTACTTCCGTAGTGATACTGCCTTGGAAACTCAAGGAGGGGTCACTATGAGTCGGGGTCCAACTCGACGGCAAACAACAACAACAAAAACAGGCATCAGAACAAGATAGGAAAAGAGAGTTTGGAATTTTTATTTGGATCTCCTCATCCTGTCAGGTAACATTGTTAGAAGTGACTGCATTCCTCTATCTACAGTCAAAGCTCCACTTTTGCTGTCCCTCTTCCTCAGCTATAACTCTGCCTAGGGTTCAGGCCAAGGGGTGGTTTGATGCTGAAAGCTATGCCACTAGTTTGTCAAATACCAGCAGGGCCACCCATCCAAAAACCTAACTCATTGTCGTCGAGTTGATTCAACACATAGTGACCCTTCCTTGGGTTTCCAGGCTGTATCTCTACAGAAGTAGATTGCCCAATCTTACTTCTGAGGAGTGGCTAGTGAGTTTGAACCAGTCAAGTGACTTAGGCACTATGCCACCAGATTGCAGCTGAGCTTCTAGACTAAGATTAGGAAGGAGGACTTGACTATTTACTTCTTCCTCTTCTTTTTCTTTTTTTAATTGACCAGTGAAAACCTTATGAATAACAATGGAACATTGTCTGATATAGTTCCAGAAGATGAGCATCTCAGGTTGGACAACACTGAAAAAACAACTCAGGTTGAGTTGCCTCCTCAAAATAGAGTTGACCTTCGCTAAAGAATAATGTAGAATCTGCAGAACACCGCATAACGTGGATGAACTTGGAGGACATTATGCTGAGCGAAAT
>NW_006921653.1:1401520-1405080 GCF_000298275.1 Orycteropus afer afer
GGTTGAGTTGCCTCCTCAAAATAGAGTTGACCTTAATGATGTGGATGGAGTAAAGCTTTCAAGACTTTCATTTGCTGATGTGGCATGACTCAAAATGAGAAAAAATAGCTGTAAACATCCATTACTAATCAGAAACTGGAATGTACAGAGTATGAATCTAGGAAAATTGAAAGTTGTTAAAAATGAAATGAAATACTTCAACATTGATATCTTAGGTATTAGTAAGCTGAAATGGACTGGTATTAGCCATTTTGAATCATGCAGTCATATGTATGGTCCATTATGCCAGAAATAACAAATTGAAGACCAATGGCATAGCTTTCATCCTCAAAAAGAACATTTCAAGATCTATCCTGGAGTACAATGCTGATGGTGGTAGGAAAATATCCATATGCCTGCTGGGAAGATCAGTTAATATGACCCACAATGAAAGAACCAGCAAAAGAATAAAGCCAACACAGAGGAAAGCCAACCTGAAAACTAGAGCAAGAGGAAGAAAGAGACAGAATCTTATGACATTATCAGAATCTCTGATTCTAACTGGACTGGACACCTATCTCTGTTCTTTTATTTGCTGATTCAATAAATCCTTATTTTCCTAAAAATACCTTGAGTTTTGTTTCTATCACTCACCATTAAACATGTCCTTTAGATCTATGAGGAAGCTCTAAGGAAGAGTCATGTTTTATTTGAAGGGTTACCCATCTACTTCCATTCAGTAGTGTGATTCCAACTCAGTAAGTCTAGAGGACAGAGTAGAACTGCCTCATAGGCCTTCCTAGGCTGTAAATTTTTATAGAAGCTGACTGCCACATCTTTCTCTCATGGAGTGGTTGGTGGGTTCAAACCTCTGACGTTTTGGTTAGCTGTCAAGTGCTTAACCACTGAGCCAGCAAGGTGCCTTATTTGAAGGGTAGACTATCAGAAACAAAAAAGGCAAGCTTTTTTTAGTATTCCTAAACCAGCAATACCTAACAGATATATAATGCAAGTCACATATGTCATTGTGAATTTTCTTGTGACCACAATAAAGACAAACAGATGAAATTCATTTTGTTAAATCCAATATATCAAAATACTAACAGTAAAATATATAACAAAATTCATTTAATTATAAATATGCACAATTAAAAAGTCAGTCCTCAGTTTCACTATACAGATTTTAAGAGCCAATAGCATTGGGTGGCACAGCCCTAATTGTACACCCTAGATTAAAGGGTGAGTAGATGGAGGTCCAGTTGAAATGAAGCTTGTCATCAAGTTATAGGGCCTTAGAATGGGGAATGATTTAAGGTTTTTTGGCAGGGCAATGAAGTAAGCAAAATGATGCTTCGATAACAATAATGTGGCAGCTATAATGCCTTTCCTAATTTCCTAGTCAAATCAGTGACACCTTTCTTCAAAATTCTTTTGTATGGGTCATAAGCACATATATTCTCTAGGGGTTGAAACACTTATTTGTTTAGGGTAAGGTAGTCTGAGAAATACTTTGGTGTTGAGCAAAATTTTCTCAAGATTTTGTCCACGCATTCTTTTCCTCCTGATGAAACGTACAAGATCTCCATGTTATCAAGTGGCCTTGACTTTCTGGTTCCTACTTCCAGTCCATCTGTACAGTGAAATACTGGTGTCAAATGTAAAATGCACAAATGATTTTAAAAATTCTAATGTATGCATTAACTAAAAGATCAACACTAATTTGACACATGTTCATATAAGAAAACAATGAGAGTCTCAGAATTAAGAAAATATACTATATTTTACATGTTGTTGTTACGTGCTGTCAAATCAGACCCGACTCATAGCAACCCCTCCTTGGGTTTTTGAGGTGGGATCACTATGGAAGTAGATTGCCCAACCTTTCTTCTGAGGAGTGGCTGGTGGGTTTGCACTGCCAGCCTTCTGGTTAGCAGTCAAGTGCCTTAGGCACTATGCTACCAGAGCTCCTATATTTTATATACTATATACTAAAATATATACCATATTTTAATCAGCTCAAAAGGAAGAGAAACATGCTTTACTTTGTTTGCTCCATTCCAATTCCTTGTCCATAGCAGATCCTCAAGATGTTTAATGGAACTAATGAATTATGAAGTATAAATAGTAGTCTTACTAGTCTTTTTGGATAACTAATATCAAATAATGTAGGACACTAAAAATAGTTATCAATTTTAAATCTAATTTATTTGAATAACTTCTTGATTAAATTTTTTAGACCAATACTTCATTTTCCTTCTATTTTTTCATAATTATAAAATGATTTAAAGATATAATACTTTTTATACCTGGCAGTTCATTATAATTTTAATCAAATGATTTTATGAATCCCAATAGTCTTCATTTCTTAGCAAAGGAATTACCTTAATGGAAAACTTTTCTTTGTAAAAAAGCATCCTCTTGCTGTAGTTATGATTGTGAGTCAACTTGGCTGGGCCTGGTTGAGTGGCTGGGCAGAGAGATATAGTTATTCCCCAAGGTGAGATTGATAATTAACTCCATGGTATAATCTACTGGAGCAACTGAGTAGCTGCGTTAGGGATGTGAGCTGTTTCCAGTATATAAGAAGCAACTTTGAGGAAAGTCTCCAGCTTTTTGGAACGCTTGAACCCTACGTTCAGCCAAGTCATTGTTCAGCAGCCTGCCATGCCCTGCAGATCTTGGGACTTCTCCTGGACTTGAATTAATGACCTGCTGTGCTGTTTGGTAATATTGGGACTGTGCCTTTTTACTTGTCGACCTTGGGTTTGTCAGCCTCAGCAGCCAGCAGCTGTCTGAGTGAAGAAATGCCTCCAGCTTCAGTGGGTCAGGAGCAGGAGGCAGAGCTGAAGCCCCTAGAGCCTGGCACTTTGACTTTGGACTTAAAGCCTCCAAAATGTAAGGGAATAAACTCCTGTTTGTTAAAGCCATCCCATTTGTGGCATATTCCTGTCAGAGCAGCATTAGGTTTTTTTTTTTTTGATAAGAACATTTTATAATCCTGAGTGGAAAAATTTCATATGGTGAGTTAGATACTTTTTGTTTCTGCCAACTGGGTGAGAGCTATATTTGTTATTTCTATTGTGAAACAAAGAAAGGATATGTTCTCTGTCAAAAGCATACAACTGCAGAACAAGGCAACATGTTCCAAAATGGGGATCAGATCAGGAAAAAGTCCCCAGTGGGAAGCTGCTGGGGACTGACCACACCTAAATCTAGAGAAGGCAACACAGCAGTAATTGGTGGTGGCCTTGGCATATAATGGCCCTGTGGGATAGGCGGGCTGCTTTAATAACAAGAGTTCCAGGGAACAATGATGCTAGTCAGTACTCTCATAAAATGATACAGTGGCTTCATTTACTTGCTTTTAGTTTGTTTGTTTCGAGTCATGATGGCATGTGTATTTGGGAATGATGTAGGGATTCACAGTTTGTGGGACTCTAAGCAATAAAAAGGGAGGAGGTACTATTTCATAGAGGGAATTTATTTTCTGCCTTTTGAAGGCAACTATGTCTTTCAGTAGGGAGCTCTGGTAGCATAATGCCTAAGGCACTTGACTGCTAACCAGAAGGCTGGTGGTTCAA
>NW_006921653.1:1405908-1419542 GCF_000298275.1 Orycteropus afer afer
AATAGCCTTTCTATTTTTAATACTCATGAATTGTGAAAATATATAATGGCAAAGCTATTATGAACTCAGCAACACAAAAATTGTTAATCACCACATCATCTACATATATTTGAAAGTAGTAGCACATATTCTTATATATTATGTATATCCAAGCAACTACAATACTTATGGATGTATGATTTGAAGACCTTTTCTATAACCCGCGATCCACAAATTTAGAACCACTGATTTAAATTGTTTAACAACAAGCCAAGTGTGTGTGGCTGTATTGATTCCTCTATGTGCAAAGCAATTCCAACTACCATGGCTTCTGCTTTTATCAGTGAACATGTAGAAATACTTGCTCCAAATGCAGATATGCCACAACTTGCAAAAGGCAGGGTTGGGCATTAGTAATTATGTGACCTCAGGAATTAAGTATTTGTGGTTTCTTCTGCTAAAGATAAATGAGATGCATCAATAATCTCTTTCCACAAAACCTGAGAAGGCTTCTAAAAAGAGAAAAAGTCAGGGGAGATGTTTAAAAAGGAGCTATAATACTCAAGGAAGTTAGTTGAGCAAATGAAATTGTCAGGGAGATGTATAGTCAAAGTCTAAGAGAAAGATCCTGTGAGTATTTTACTGAGGATGCTCATGAGACCAAAATTCACAAAGGAATTCACGTCAGAAGAAGCAGAAGTACTACTAAGAAAATGACCAGTTTCTTTTTAATTTGGAAAAAAAATTGAAATGAAGATAAGTTCAGAAAATTATATTACTAAAACCTGTGATGACCATTATCAGAATAAAAAAAAAAAAATGCATTGGTGGTATAGTGGTGAGCATAGCTGCCTTCCAGAATAATAAAAATAAAAATACATTTATGTATCCCTTTGATAGGTACTTTCTTCCTTATATAGTTCATTAAAAAACAAAACCATGAAACAAGGGATAATTGGGGACAATTTTGTGGGTATTATAAAAGACACTGGAGAATGAGAAGCACCTTTGGGAGAAATAACTAATATGTAATGAAAATGACACACACATTCAAGAAACATTTAAAATAAATGACTCATTAATCCATTCTATTGAGTTGATTCAGACTCATGGTGACCCTATGAGACAGTGTAGAACTTCCCCGTAGGGTTTTCAATGCTGTAAATCTTTACAGAATCAGATTGCCATGTTTTTCTCCTGTGGCACGGCTGGTGGGGTCGAATAGCCGATCTTTCAATTAACACCTGAGTACTTTAACCATTGCACCACGAGGTCTCCTCAAAAATGACTCATTGGAACTACTTAAATTGCAGATAATCAGCAAAAGGGTGAGGTTAACCATGACATGATTTAACATGTTCTTAGTAATTTGGTCTCCACAATCTTGATTATAACCCTTTAAATGCTTAACTTCAGAAATACAGACAGACTTCAAGTTTTATTGGTATGTGACCCAAAAGTTTATTTGTATTACTTGTTTGAATTCACTGCCTGAGAGTAATAAGGTTAAACTTTGTTAGCTTTCCAGACTGGTTCAAAAAGCTTGTATAGTATATACTGTAGCAGCCAAAATTACCAAGCTTTTTTAAGACCTCATACATCATACATGGTAAGCAATATTGTTTATTTTGTTAGGTCTAATAATGGCATGGGAGCTCTGGTAGCACAGTGGCTAAGTCACTTGCCTGCTAACCAGACGGCTGGCGGTTCAAACCCACCAGCCACTCCTCGGAAGGAAGGTTGGGCATTCCTACTTCTGTAGTGATACTGCCTCGGAAACCCAAGGAGCATAGTGGCTAAGACACTTGCCTGCTAACCAGGCGGCTGGCGGTTCAAACCCACCAGCCACTCCTCGGAAGGAAGGTTGGGCAATCCTACTTCCGTAGTGATACTGCCTCGGAAACCCAAGGAGGGGTCGCTATGAGTCGGGTTTGACTTGACGGCACATAACAATAACAACAACAATAATGGCATAGCAGTTATATTTAAGACATAAAAAACAACTGCTTAGTTTTTATTGCTTGAAACAAAGTACCACAAACTTACAGCTTCAAACAATACAAATTCATTTTCTCACACTTTCTATGGGTCAGAAGTCTTGTGCAGCATGATTGGATTCTCTAATGAGGTTATTAAACTGCTGTAATGAAGGTGTTGGCTGGGGCAGCTGTTTTTCTCATCTGAGGCTCCAGGTCTTCTTTTAAACTCATTCAAACTTGCAGCAGAATTCAGTTCTCTGTGGTTGGAGGACTGAGGTCCTCATTTTCTTGCTTACTGTTGACCAAGGGCTACTCTCAGCTCCTAGAGGCCATAGTTCTTGCCATGTAGCCCCTTCCATCTTCCAGCTAGCAATGGAGAACTTGTTGCTGTGTCATATCCCTTTAAGGTGCTAGATATTTGACCTCCTCTGTCTCGGTCCCTCTCTCTTTGACTTCCTCTGCTTCTGATCTCTTTCTTTCTCAGGAGTTCTGATGGTGCTATGATTAAAGCATTGGACTACTAACCAAAACATAGGTTGTTTGAACCCACCAGCTGTTCCATGGGAGGAAGAGGAGGCAATCTACTTTCTTAAAGATTTACAGCCTTGGAAACCCGATGGGGATAGCTATGAGTCAGAATCAATTGGATGGCAATGGGTTTGGTTTAGGTTTTTGGGTCTCTGATACCTAGATCTGGATTTAAAGAGTTTTTGTGATTAGGTCTGGCCTACCTAAATTACTTCTTATTTTGAGGTCAACTGATTTAGGATCTTAATTACATTTGCAAAATCTTTTCAATTAGTGCCTAGGTTAGTGTTTGTTAAATAACTAGGAGAAATGTGTGTACACTAGGGATCAGGAATCTAGGGTGATGACCATCTTAGAATTCTGCATACCACAAACCCTATCAATTAGAGATACATGCTGATATAATAAGAATGGAATGACATGAGGTATGGGATTTATAGTGAGCAATGCAGACAACAAACTGGGCAATAAACTAAGAGTTGTTGAAGCTGAACGATGAGTATTTGGGAATTTATTTTGTCACTCTTTCTGTTTCTAACTTGTTTGAAAATGTCTACTAAAAATGTAAATAAAGAAAAAACCTGTCTCTCAGCCTTAATTCTGAGACTTAAACTTTGTTTTCATTAAGTTGTAATGTTGATTCTAAACTCATTTACTGGGTCCTTTCTTTTCTCTGGGTTTCTTATCCAATTGTTCCTCAGCCTTTTTAGCAAACCAAACCAAACTCACTGTGGGGGAATTGATTCTGACTCATAGCGACCCCTTTGGGTTTCCGAGGGGGTAAATCTTGCCTGAAGTAGATTGTCCAGTCTTCCTTCTGCAGAGTGACTGATGGGTTTTAACCACCAACCTTCTGGTCCAACCTTCTGGTTAGTTGTCAAATGCCTTAGGGCCTATGCCACCAGAGATCCTTAGCTTTTTTAGAGCCATGAGGAAAATATGGATTGAATGACTCTAAGGCATCCTGGGATGGCCAGGAAGTGGAGGTTAGTGCATGCATAAGGATGCATAAGGAGTAGCATGCATAAGGAGTAGAGCTTTTACCAAGCTGTCAGAGGGGGTGACACCAACTTGACCTGAGGGGTCACAGTGGAGGCAGGAGCGAAGGCTGGGCTTCTGTTGTTTGAGGAGGGGTGGCCATGGTGGTCGCATCACTAGTGTTACCATCACTCAGTGCGTAACTCATTGCCGCCTCCCCACCCTACCACCAGGTTCCTGCCAGTCATGGTGAGGAAAATCTCTGCTTTGGTTACTAGGAGAGGAGAAGCTGTGAAGCAGTTAGGGGGTGGGCTGGAGAGGCAGCATCACCATGTAGGGGTTCACTGGCCAGACCTGCCTGTAGAGGAGATGTGTGTGGCACCATGCGTTACTGCATTGGGTAACACCAACCCTAGTGACATAACTTATGGTGGGGTTATTGTGGTTGCAGGCGCTACAGTCTATCTGACTCATACTGACCCTTATAGGGTTTTCTAGGCTATAAAAGCTTTACGGAAGGGAGTTCTGGCTGTGCAGTGGTTAAAGAATTCCGCTGCTGACAAAAAGCTTGGCAGTTCAAAACCCGCCAGCCACTCCGTGGGAGAAAGATGAGGCAGTGGCATCCGTACAGTTTTATTCTGTCCTGTAGGGTCACTATGAGTCAGAAGCGACTAGATGGCAGTGACTTTGGTTTGGTTTGGTTTCTTCTTAACGGAGAGCAGATTGCCAGGTCCTTTTTCCCAGGAGCAGGGAGCAGCTAGGGAATTTGAAAAGAACCGCTGCCCTTTCGGTTAGCAGACGACCACCTAATCATTGTGCCATCAGGGCTCCTTGATGATGGTGGGAGGGACAGTAAATAAAGAGGCCTGAAAAAGACCTGTACTCACTACAGAGGAATACTAGCAATATGTGTAGAAAAAATAGAATTAGAAAATTGCTATTGTGCAATCCTCAATTTTATAAAAAAATTAGCAAAGGACGTTGGAAATATTCAAACCAGTTGGTGACAGAATATTCACATAGTTTGAAAGTATCACCCTATAGGTAGTTTATTATTATTATTATTATTACAAAGGAAAAAAACAATGGGCCTTTAAAATGGCGAGATCTTGTGATTATCACCTTAATCAAGTGATCTAGTTTAGAGTCATTAATAGTGGAACAACGTAACATTATGTGGTTTCTGATTAATGCAATATGAGATATATGACATAATCTATGTAACGTTTTTGCTAAAATTATTTAACTTGAATATGATTATAAGAAAGTAATGAAAGAAATACAAAACTTGGGTCATTCTAAAAGAAAACAGTCTGAGCACTAACAAAACTTGTATCATTAGAAACAAAAAGTAAAAGTCATGTGATTATTTTATATTAAAGATTCCAATGATATTTAGCCAAATACAATGAATAAATCTTAACTGGATACTGCATTGCGTTTAAAAAAAAGTTACAAAAGACATTTTGGAGAAAAAAATTGAATATGAATAGTGTATTAGATACTAAAATTTAATTACTGTAAATAATCTAGGTTTCAATAATAGTATTGTAATTACATAGGAGATTGTCCTAACTAAGGAATGTGTCCTAAAATAGAGGCAAAATATCATAACGTTCCAAAACAAGTGTTTCAACAGCAGGCTTAGGTATATATTATGTAATATATATGTATATTCAAGGAGCTCTGTTAGCAGTGCTTAAGGCATTTGACTATGAACCAGAAAATTGACAGTTCAAACCTATCAGCTGCTCCGTGGAAGGAAGATGGGGCAATCTACTTCCATGAAGATTTACTGCCTCAGAAACCCAATGGGAATAACTATGAGTCAGAATTGACTTGATGGCAATGAGTTAGGTCTTTTAGAGCTCTGGCAGCATAGTGGCTAAAGCACTTGATTGCTAACCAGAAGGCTAGCGGTTCAAAACCACCAGCAACTCCTCGGAAGGAAGGTTGGGCAATCCTACTTCCGTAGTGATACTACCTCGGAAACCCAAGGAGGGGTCGCTATGAGTCAGGGCCCACTCGACGGCACATAACAACAACAACAACAATGTATACACACAGGAGCTCTGGTAGCATAGTGCCTAAGGCATTTGAGTGCTAACCAGAAGACTGGCAGTTCAAACCTACCAGACACTCCTCAAAAGGAAGATGGGGCAATCTACTTCTGTAGTGATACTGCCTCAGAAACCCAAGGAGGGGTCGTTATGAGTTGGGTTCGACTCAACGACACATAACGACAACAACAACAACAAAATGTATGCACACACACATACACACCACCACCACCACCACCACCACCATATATACTTATACATATGTGTGTGAAAAAAGAGAGAAGCAAATTTGTCAAAATGTTAACAATTAATGAAGATTTTATAGGTTTTTTATTACACTATCCTTTCAACTTTTCTATAGAGTTAAATTTAAGGGAAAAAAATCACCCTTTTTTTTAATGTCAGTTTTTACATCTGTAAATGATGGGATTTGGAATAAAACGTCTCTAAATTCTTAATTATTCATTGATTATATGTAAATTAGAGATAATTACAAGTTAACAAATTATTCAAGAATTTAATAAGCCAGACAATAAGATAACAAAGCAATGCTGATGGCATGGAAAATTAATTTAAAACAATTTTGTAAATAAAACATAGATCATTGCATTGCACATAATTAGTTTCAGTTTATATTCATAGAATTATAATAAAACCCTTTGGAATTCCTTCAGAATTTCATAGAAACACTTCAAATACAACTAGAAACCCAAATTATTCACACATTGAGAATAGTTACATGGTTGATATTTATCAGGAGACCTGTTTATTTCACATCCATAGTATATTTTTAAGAAAAATAGACATTTAACAATCTGAAACCCTGTCAAAATTCTGTAGGCAGTCTCCAAAAACTATAAAAAATTTGTACCTATAAAATATTATTCAAGTATTAAAACAGATTATTTTCTACTCTTAGTTCTAAGGAAATAATTTTATTTTATTATTCAACAGAGTTAAGTCCTTAGTTCTTTACATGTAGTAAATAGTTCTACTGATGTTCAAATGGTGAGCATTGATTAAAAAAATATATATTGTGAAATTACATTTGTTTTTAGGTAGCAAGATTGAAAGACAGAAATATTTCAGAGTATATTCTAAATGCAAGAATTTAATATGATAGAAAATCCAAAAATTGTTACACATAGAGCCTGCATAACAGTTACTGAATTATGGATGAATCATATTCTTTCTCCATGGTGATATAAAATATTATTTTGGAAAGATTATAAGGATGAAAATTCTCCTTCAGTTAGGAAGAATACTAGAAACAAATGAAAAAAAAATTCTTAAATGACTCCTTGCCTGTATTATAAATATGAATCTATCCTTTTATAAGTAACTAATTTTTAATAGCATGTCTTGCCTTCATGGATTTATTTCTATTAATATATTTTATTAAAAATTATAATGCATCTAAATCTACCATAATTTCTGTTTAAAATTGTATGAAAAGAGGAAAAAAATGAATTATCTGTAGTTCATATTTTTTGCCCTCTATTTTATTGCATAAAAAGTAACTGTCTAGTTAAGAATAGAAGGAAAATTAACATGATAAGATGTGATATTTGTTGTTGTTGTTATGATATATCCTGGTAAAATTTTGAATAGAGGATTAATATTGAAAAATGTATCCAGATGTGTTTTTATAATGTTGTTGTTGTTATGTGCCATTAATTCGGACTCGACTCATAGGACCTCTCCTTGGGTTTCTGAGGCAGTATCACTACGGTAGTAGATTGTCCCACCTTCCTTCAGAGGAGTGGCTGTGGGTTTCAACCTCCAGACTTCTGGTTAGCAGTCAAGTGCCTTAGGCACTACGCTGCCAGAGTTCTTATGTTTTTATGATAAGAAACAATAAATGCTATTCTCATTTAAACTTACAGATTCTTGGTAACTAATCTCATATCTTTCTAGTATCTTCTCACTCTATATTGAGATTGTCTTGCAAGCAAGAACATCACAATCTATAGATGTAAACATCAATTGACTATTTTGTCTTTGTTCTGCTAATACTTAGTTTGCCTGCCACCCTTGAAAATGTCCAAATTTATGGATATATTAATTTGGAAAACTTTGGTCACATCATTACACTTTAAAATTATTCTTTCTTATAAAACACAAATGTGAATTTAATTGAAATTGATGTAAATTAATTCTGCTTTGTCATGTATTAATAGTTCCTCACTCTCATCTTACTGTATTAAGATGGCTGCCTTCTGACCTGATGTAATCTTTATCACCCCTATCACCTAGCACATTATTTATAATTTGATATCAATAAATGCTACTCAGTAAACATTTGTTGAATAAGAGAGTTCAATGAATGAGCTACTTTAATAACTTATTTGATGTGTAAGCTAAGGGATAAGACTCCCAGGTAATAAATGCGTGTTACTGAAATAAATATGAGCATTAGCACTGAAGGCATTTAAGGACTTTAAGTTGTGACCAGTAGCTCTTCCTATTGTTCAGTGGATTTCCTAGATTTGGCATCATTTCTCTTAATTGTCCTAATACTTAATTTATTACAAATTTCAGACCTGGCAAAACTTAGCAGCTATTTTACTAAAGCATTACCCCTTGTTCACAGTAACAGAATATGTTTAACTTTGCTTAACTAAACAACAAGGAAGGAACATTAATTGTACCCTCTGTCTACTCATATGCCAAATTCACATCTTTGTTGAATTTACTTGCATCTGTTTTATTTTAACTTCATCAAAACAGTAAAATCTTTAAATGTACTGCAGAAGACCAGAGATATTACTGAAACAAATGACCTTACATCCATTACAGTAGATATTTTTGAAAGGAATGTTATTACAAGGAAGTCCTAGAACTAATTAGAAGGGTGACAGCAAAGTGGTGGTACCTACATGCAAGGTGCCTTGTTGTTATTCTTAGGTGCTGTGGAGTCTATTTTCTACCCATAATGACCCAATGTGACAGAGTAGAACTGCCCTATAGGGTTTTCTAAGCTTTAATTTTTACAGAGGTAGATTGGCTGGCCTTGAACTGCCAAGCTTTTGGTTGGTAGCCAAGTGCTTAACCCTTGTGCCACCAGGGCTTCTTCACAGTGCTTTACAGCTCTCAATTCATGTATGCCATGACTAAGTAAAATAATTTGCCACATCCTGACTCTTTCCAGGCAGTTTTCCAAATTGTCTAAGGCAAATTATCACTATTTGTACTGCTGAATGTTTGAAGTTAAAAATCAGTTATTATACTCTGAAATATGTGGCAAAAAGGTCTTTGCAATTTACCTGAATGAATTAGTTTTTTTAATTACAATGTATAGAGGAGTAAAAATATGGTTTTAAGTACTTATAAGATGTACACTGCATGATATTACAATTAAATTATGAATGCCAGTGAACAAAGGTTTATATCAAAATTAAAAAAAATAATAATTTGTGCATTCTACTTGTAGGGCCTGTAACATTTCCTAATTCTGTGCCAAAAAGTATATTTTATGTTAAATTTCATTACAAAGATATGAATAACTTTTGTATCTTCACATGAAATATGAAAGACATGAAAATACTTATTGGTTATTTATGTACCACTGGCATTCCATAAAACCTGTGAATTTTCTCATTGAAATGGAGCACAATTATTAACTTATATGTTCATAATGACTATATTAAGAGCAATTTTTCTAGAAATTTTATATATTTATCATCTTCTGGGGCAAACTACGATAACTTCTGCATTAACCGAATCAGCAGCTACATCCTTTTTCTGATTTGGAATGATTAGTAATTGTCTTACTTTATAGTTACATTTAAAATCAGGTTTCAGGAATTTATCATATGGAAACTTTTATTCACATCATCTTGAGTTTCAAGTTTCACTTTTGCTTTTAGGAAGCCAAAAGCAACCACCCAGGTGAAAGATCTTGCCTCGACTTGCTCAATAATTTATTAGATATTGTAATTTTATTTGCACTTATGTTTAAAATTCAATCTCCTGGTAGCCTGCAACTGATAGTTTGAACTGGCAGTGGACAAGATGGACAAGATCCAAACCTATTTTCCCATGTATCTCCACCTACTTCTCTAGGGTACAAATGTTTCTTCATCCAAAAGTGGCTTCATAGATCAGTCAAAATCGGCATCAAAAAATATTTTATATTTTTTTGAGAAGAGAGAAAAGAAACAATCTAAGAGAAAATAATGACATATTCAGAAACTTCTTTATTTTGTACACATATAAGTGCATAGTGGTAAGAGAAGTGCTTGTGTTTTACAAGTAATTGAAGTGAAGGCACAAGCATAAGAGGAAGACAGGCTGGTAAAGCAGGAGCTTCTGCTTCTGGCAGTGAAGGAGTAATAGGGTCTACACTTAATGTTCATCATTTCATGGATAACTTTGTGGGTAAGGATCAGCATGAATCCATTTCTCCAAAGGTAGAGATTGATCTACTCCCCACCTTTCCACTTCTCAATCATTTCTGGTACTAGCCATGCTTGAAGATGGTATGTTTTGAGGGTATATAACAGTCTAGTGTTGATAAAAAGGTACACACTACATAATAAAACATCACCAAAGATGTTTATTGGTGTTAGATATACATATGTGGTGAGGAATGAGGCCAGACATTTTGATTGAGAAGATCTGTGGATCGTGTGTCATTTATAATTTTTAGCCATCCTTTAGGATAGTCTTCTTTGTATATGAAGGGTAACACTACACTCATTTAGAATTATAATCTTATTCAAGACCTCTCACTTAGATATTTTATTCTGTAATTCCTCTCTACCTCCATCTCTCTCTCTCCTCACTATTAAGGATAAGTGATATTGGATATTGGAAAAGAGAAAAGGAAGGTTATGAAATTCCACCCAACTGACCATCCCAGAGTTAAAATAGACCAAGGGAGATAAATAAAGAGGAAAATAGAGGCCCAGATGTCCAGATTCTCATTGGGACTCACTGCTGGGCATGGGAGTTTGGTGAAAAATCTATAGAAAGATCTCTAAGAATCATGGTCTGTAACTTGATTCCCCAGAGCTTTCCAGAGTGACAACAACAACAACAACAATAATAACAAAAATACTAGAGTATTTTCGTCCACTCAGGTGCTGTTCATGCAATGGTACTGTGGTTTAATTGAGTAGAGAAACTGAAATGTGCACCACTGAAGTATATATATACAAATTGACTCAACAGTAGTGAGGTTTTTTTTTTTTTTGAGATATATATATCCCCCAAAAAACACACTCATTGCCATTGAGTTGGATCTGACTCATGGCGACGCCTCCTTGGGTTTCCGAGGTGGTATCTCTATGGAAGTAGATCACCCAATTTTCCCTCCTAGGAGTGGCTGCTGGGTTTGAACTGCCAGCCTTCTGGTTAGCAGTCAAATCCTTAGGCACTATGCTACTAGAGCTCCTCCATCTCTCTCTCTCTCTGTGTGTATATATATATTATATATATATATAGTAAATTAGCCCCAGGACCAGTGGAAGGTGGGTGTTCACCCCAGGGGCAGGGTGTGTAAGCGAGCAGAGTGGGGGAGATCAGGAAATGAACAGAGCAATTTAAAACAGCTAGAGGAGACAACCTTGTCTGTCAGTTTGTCCTACTGTGGTAGCTTGAATGTTGCTGTGAGGCTGGAGGGTATGCCAATGGTATTTCAAATGCTGGCAGGGTTACCCATGGTGGACAGGTTTCAGCAGAGCTTCTGGACTAAGACAGACTCAGAAGAAGGATGAGGCCATCCACTTCTCAAAGAATTGGCCAATAAAAACCTTATGAATAGCAGTGAAACTCATATGTATTACTGGAAAACTTTATGAATAGCCCAGAAACATTGTGCAATATAGTGTTGGAAGACGAGCCCCTCAGATCAGAAGGCACTCAAAATATGACTGGAGAAGAGGTGCCCCCTCAGAGTAGAGTTGACCTTAATGATGTGGCTAGAGTAATGTTTTCGGGGCCCCCATCGGTTGATGTGGCGCATCTCAGGATGAGAAGTAACAGCTGCAAACATCCATTTAATAATCAGAACATGGAATGTATGAAGTATGAATCTAGGAAAATTGGAATTGAAATTTCAAAAAAGAAATGGAACACATAAAGATCAATATCCTAGGCACTAGTGAGCTGAAATGGAAAGTTTTTGGCCATTCTGAATCAGGCGATCATATAATTACTATACTGGGAATGACAAATTGAAGAACAATGGCATGGCATCTATCATCACAAAGAATGCATCAAGATCTATCCTGAAGTACAATGTTTTCAGTGATAGGATAATATCCATACGTCTATGAGGAAGACCACTTAATACTACTATCATTCAAATTTATGTACCAACCACCAAAGCCAAAGATGAGGAAATTGAAGATTTTTACTAACTTCCGCAGTCTGAAATTGACCAAATATGCAATCAAGATGAGTTAATTATCACTGGTGATTGGAATCCAAAAGTTGGAAACAAAGAAGAATTATCAGTAGTTGGAAAATATGGCCTTGGTGATAGAAATGACACTGGAGATTGCATGATAAAATTTTGAAAAACCAACAAATTATTCATTGCATATACCTTTCTTCAGCAACACAAATGGTGGCTATACCTGTGGACTTCACCAAATGGAGTGTGCAGGAATCAGATTGACTGTATCTGTAGTAAGAGGCAATGAAGAAGCTCAGTATCTTCAGCCAAAACAAGGCTGAGAGCTGACTGTGGAATAGACCATCAACTGCTCACATGCAAGTTGAAGTAGAAGCTGAAGACAATTAAAACAAGTCCATGAGAGCCAAAATGTGACCTGGAATATATCCCTCCTGAATTTAGATCCCATCAAAAGAACAGGTTTGAGGCACTGAACACCAGTGACTGAAAACCAGAGGAATTGTGGGATGACATCAAGAACATCACAAAGAAAGCAAAAGGTCATTAAAAAAACATGAAAGGAAGAAAAGACCAAAATAGATGTTAGATGGGACTCTGAAACTTGCCCTTGAGTGGAGAGTAGCTAAAGTGTTTGGAAGAGTTGACAAGACAAAAGAGTTGAGCAGAAGATTTCAAAGAGCAGCTAGAGAAGACAAAGTCAATCATTATAATGAAACGTGCAAAGACCTGGAGTTAGAAAACCAAAAGGGAAGAACATGGTTGGCATTTCTCAAGCTAAAAGGACTGAAGAAAAAATTTAAGCCTTGAATTGCAATATTGAAAGATTCCATGGGCAATATTTTGATGCAGGAAACATCAAAAGAAGATGGAAGGAATACACAGTCACTATACAAAAAGAATTGGTCAGTGTTAATACATTTCAGGAGGTGGCATATGATCAAGAACCAATGTATTGGAGGAAGAAGTCATAGCTTCACTGAAGGAATTGGTGAAAAGCAAGACTTCGGGAATTGCCGGAATACCATTGAGATGTTTCAACAAACAGATGCTATGCCAAGAGATCTGGAACGTAGCTACCTGGCCAACTGACTGGAAGAGGTCTATATTTGTACCCATTCCAAAGTAAGGTGATCCCACAGAATGTGGAAAAATATTGAATACTATCATTGATATCACACACAAGAAAATCTTACTGAACATAATTAAAAAACAGTTGCAGCAATATATTGAGATAGAACTTCCAGAAATACAAGCTTGATTCAGAAGTGGATGTGGAGCATGGGGTATCATAAGTGATGTCAGATGGATCTTGGCTCAAAACTAAGAGTACTAGAAAGATGTTTACTTGTGTTTTATTGACTATGCAAAGGCATTCAATTGTGTGGATCATAACAAATTGTGGATAACATTGAGATGAATGGGAATTCAAAAACACTTAATTGTACCCTTGAGGAACCTGTACATAGACCAGGAAGATGTCATTCAAACAGAACAAGGGGATACTGCATGGTTTAAAATCAAGAAGGGAGTCTATCAGAGTTGTATCTTTTCATCATACTTATTCAATCTGGGTGCTGAGCAAACAATCCTAGAAACTGGACTATATGAAGAAGAATTGGACTATATGAAGAAGAATTGGAGGAAGGCTCATTAAAAACATGAGATATGCAGACAACACAACTTTGCTTTCTGAAAGTGAGGATGACTTGGAGAACTTACTGAGGAAGATTAAAGACTATAGTCTTT
>NW_006921653.1:1420712-1422275 GCF_000298275.1 Orycteropus afer afer
AGAAACCCAAGGAGGGGTCGCTATGAGTCAGAGCTGACTCGACGGCACATAACAACAACAACAGTAGTATAGTATAATATAATAATATATATAATTATTACATATATATTATATATTTGTAATTTTTTTCTCCCCTTCTATCCTTATATAAAAAGGAAATCTGGTGGCTCAGTTCCTAAGGCATTTGACTGCTAACCAGAAGGTTGGTGGTTCAAATCCATTAGCCACTCTGTGGAAGGAAGATGAAGCAATCTATTTCCATAAAGATTTACCACCTTGGAAACACAAAGGGGATCACTATGAGTCAGAATTGACTCAATGACAGTGGGTACCCTTATATAAAAGAAGCTTTGGTGATGCAGGGGTTAAAACATTCACCTGCTAATCAAACGGTTGGCAATTTGAAGGTATATAGTAGAGCTGACAAGGAACAAGGTTGTAGTCACTTCTTGGCCATAGCCTGCTACCCAATGGGAGCAAGTAATTGGACCAGTGTGCTTGGGACCATAGTCCCAGGGGATATCAAGCTCAATTGTCATAACATTAAAAAAAAAAAGCAAAACTCACTGCTGTCGAGTTGATTCAACTTATAGTGACCCCTCCTTGGGTTTCTGAGGCAGTATCTCTACAGAAGTAGATTGTGAAAACTTCCCTCTGAGGAGTGGCTGGTGGGTTTGAACTGCCAGCCTTCTGATTAGCAGTCAAATGCCTTAGGACCACATCCACTTCAAGAGTAGTGACTGGGATCTTAAAAGCTTGCAAACGGCCATCTAGATGCAACGATGGGTCTGTCTTTGTCCAGAGCAAAGAAGAATGATGAAAACCAAAGATTCATGGAAACAATTAGCCCAACGCACTGGTTTCCCATGCGATCCTCAGCCTATATGATGATGAGACCAGAAGAACTAGTGGTAGCCTTGCTATCACTATCAACCACTAGGAGAGGGATAGAATGGGAGAACAATGTGGAATAAAACTCAAAAAAGGGTCCAGTTTACTGGTCTGATACAGCCTGATGGAACCCCAGAGTATGGCCTCTAGTTGCCCTTGAGGTCTGGAATTGAACCTACTCCTTGGCTTCCAGCCAAATAAAAGACAGGCATATGACTTGAATGTTTATTTTAGGTAGATACACTCCTTGGAGAGATCAATCATGGGAGAATAGAAGGGCTATGCATGCACAGGAAGACACAGCAGCTGGAAGGAGTGCATGGGAGGGAAAGACACAGTGAAGAGGTGACTATGGAGAGGACGTGGGAGGGGAGCTGTTGCATTGTGGGAAATTGCAGTCAATGTCATGAGATAAGATAATGTATATGAGCTACTTCATGGAAAGTGAATTTGCTCTGTAAACCTGTAAACTTTCACCAAAATCACACACACACACACACACACACACAAAAGGTCAGCAATCTGAACCTACCAGCTGCTCTACAGGAGAAAGATGAGGTAGTCTGCTTCTGTAAAGACCTATAGCCTTGGAAACCTTATGGGAGCAGTTCTATGCTATTCCATGGAGTCACTATGAGTCAGAATCAACTCAATGGCAGTGGGTTTATTTTA
>NW_006921653.1:1423184-1430946 GCF_000298275.1 Orycteropus afer afer
TCTCCGGGAGGACTAAGGTGTGCCTGACACAAGCTATGATATTTCCAATCGCCTGTATACATGTGAGAGATGGACAATAAATAAGGAAGACTGAAGAAGAGTTGATGCTTTTGAGTTGTGGTGTTGGTGAAGAATGCTGAAAGTACCATGGATTGCTAAAAGAAGTAACAGATCTGTCCTGGAGGAAGTGCACCCAAAATGCTTCTTGGAAGTGAGAATGGCCAGATTTTGTCTCACCTACTTTGGTCATCTT
The DNA here is from genome assembly GCF_000298275.1 of Orycteropus afer afer. Lineage (NCBI taxonomy): Eukaryota > Metazoa > Chordata > Mammalia > Tubulidentata > Orycteropodidae > Orycteropus > Orycteropus afer. The sequence goes on from NW_006921653.1 coordinate 1,423,438, forward strand.
TTTAGAAGGGACCATTCCCTGGAGAAGGATGTCATGCTTGGTAAGGTGGAGGGTCCACAAAAGAGGTGAAGGCCTTCAACAAGGTGGATTGACACAGTGGCTTTGTCTATCGGCTCAAGTACAGCAAGGATCCTGCAGCTGCCACGGGATTGGGTGGTGCTTGGTTCTGCTGTGTTTAGGGTCGCTATGAGTCGGTAACGCTCTATCGCACCTAACAACTATAGTATTTCTTCTCGGTTCTGACTAGGCGAGAGATGATTTCTGATTAAGATGGGGCATCTGCTGCCTCAGGCACAATTAATGCTCCAACGCAACTCACTCAACGAGACTGAAATGATATTCTTTAAAGCACAGACAGCTGGATGCTGGGACAGTACACTTATATGAACTATTTCCTTGTAGAAAGTAGGGAAGATCACATCACATCATGTCCAGTAAAGAACCTGGGATTCATATATTCTCAGATTTCTAAATATAATGTCATAATCCACATGAAAGAGCTCTGGTGGTGTAGTGCCTAAGACATTTGATTGCTAACCAGAAGGCTGGTGGTTCAAACCCACCAGTCACTTCTCAGAAGGAAGGTTGGGCAACCTACTTCCGTAGAGATACTGCCTCAGAAACCCAAAGTGGGGTCGCTATGAGTCAGATCTGACTCAATGGCAGTAAGTTAGTTAGTGAGTTAATCCACATGAGTCTTAGCGTTCAGTCGCCTTGAGTGAGTGAGATCCATTGGTGTATTGATAGTGGCTGAGGTATCAGATGCGACCGAAGAACCCTGGGTGCGGAAATGACATACTGATTTCTGCACTGGTTTCTGCCTTCAACCAGCCAAGACAATTTAAAACTATAGTGGTTTATTTCTTTCATTTATGAAGAGCTGGGATCGATACTATATTCTTTCTAAAATCTTCCTAGCTCTAGCATTTAAAAAAATTTTGTAGAATTTCTGAATTAATTTTACAAACCTGGAAAATCATATACCAATGCCTTGGTTTCAAAACACTATCATCTTGGAGGATGAAAGAAATAAGAGTTGTCTACTTATCATTTATTTACCTATTTGAAGCCTTCATCTAAAATCACATACCTTTCCACTGAGTTTCCTGGAACTCTTCTCACTCTCACTGTATTAAAACGAAATATAAATGATTGAAGGTTCTTGTACCTAATATAGCACCTGACCAACAGTAGAATTCATCTAGCATTTAGAAGTAAATTAGTCACTTACTCTTCTGGTGATGTCATTATAAATGCTGATGGCTATATGTGCCTCTTTGCCTCTTATCCAAGGAAGATACACAATCTGTCCCTATTTCATCCCACTTTGTTATTCACAAGCTTCTAATTTCTTTTTATCCCAGTTTTTTTTTTTTTTTTTTTAATTTTATTTTTAACACACATACGGAGTGAGTGCTAGGAAAACTAGAACTAGATAGAGCACATTGCCTTTGTCATCTCCCTACCTTCCATCCCCTTGCAATTTTTTTTTTTTCTGGGTTTCTTCCCCAAACTTACAGGTACAGAATGATCTATCTTGTCCATTTTCATTTTTCTCTTAGAAGAAAGCACCTAAGAAACTCAGTAATTCTAAAGTATTAATGACTTAATGTCAGATTCACCAGGAGCACTGACTTGTAAAAAGATGTAATGCCTGACCACACCATTCCCCCATACACACCAGTGAATTCCTAGTGATAGAATTAGGGTGGTGAAAGGTAGACTCTGTTCAAATCATATTACACTGTGGTCTCTTACTTCACCTGGAAATGTAATATAAATTGCAATATAAATTCCTTAAGGATTATGTTTGTCAATCATGGACCATGGAAAGGGTATATTTTCTAATTAATGAGTATATTTTCCTGTCACAAAGATTTTCAAGTTTTAAGCTTTTAAAATATGACCCTCTTGTTTTTATTTTAGAGCTTTCAAATAAGAACCTAAGTAGCATATTCAAAAGAAGCAATTAAGCCATTGCATAATGAGCTGTGAACTAAATAAAAATTACAAAATGAAATGAGAGCTGGGATGTCAGGCACTGTCACAATAAAAGGATTTAAAAGTTTTTCAGCATGATGATGTTGGGTAATTACTCTTATGGTGCAATCAGAAATATGTGCTATTACATTCATTTATAGAGATCTCTGTAGCATTTACTCTTTAAACAGTCATTGAGCACCTACCATGTTCCTAGGCTTGTTGGTGGGTAGATGAATAGAAGGTGGTGCCATGCACCACACACTATGAGTTCAAATATTTTCATGGTGGTCTCTTAAGTTAGAGACTCTGGGTTGGTGTATAAATAGTGAGTAGTATTTTGCATATGAAAACATGTTTTGCACATAATAATCTCTAAATTCTTCCCACATAAATGTTCATAGTATTTATAAAGGTATCCCTGTACATCAAAGCTCCAACATACAGCATTTTGATTCAAAGCAAGATGTACTCCTCCACCCCTCCCCCTGCTCCCAGATATTAGCTCCATAATCATAGAACCAAAGGCTGCTACAACTTAAAGAGATCTTAAAAATTTTTTAGTACAGTGTTGTTTGAACATGTTGAAAGAGGCCAGGTGGCTGCCCTGGGTGGGAGGGGGTAATGATGGGAGGGGGGTACAGATTGGCTGAGCAGGTGACCCATGGTATAGTGAGAGCAGTAGAATGACTTTGGTGATGTGTGCTCTCTGCTTTACATTTAGCCTGGATTTGCAAGTAACACATTATATTAATTGCCTGGGACCTGTAGGTATTTGAGTTTGCAAAGCCTGTATAATACTCTCATCTTTTCCTTATTTCCTCTCAATGTGCAGCCACTAAGGAAGGAAGTCCATTTCCTAATCTTTTCCCAAATATTACATTCTTACATGGAACTATTATCTTAAAAGGGAACCATTATTTTAAATTATTTTCATTTAAACTTATTAGTATCCCATGCTGAGGAGGCCTAAGGCACTTGACTGCTAACCAGTCAATTAAACCCACTAGCCACTCCTCGGAAGGAAGATTGGATGATCTACTTCTGTAGTGATACAACTTCAGAAACCCAAGGAGGGGTCGTTATGAGTAGGATCTGACTCCATGGCAATGAGTTAGTATCCCATGCTATTTTGTATAAATGAATTTCATTCTATATTTTATATATTTTTGGACAGATACTTATTAATGCATATTTTTGAAAATATTTTTATTTTAGTAATACTCATTGTGATAGCTGACATTATGGTACTATGGCTTGTAAAGCTAATCCATACCACCTGCCTTAGACCTCTCCAAAACATAACATAAAATCATTCATAACACTTAGAAAAGAAAAAATAAAAATGCAACCAAACTCATCTTATTAAATTTGGCAGGTATGAAAGGTGGAGAAATGGAGTTTCAAATACTATTTTACCTGACACACTAATATAGTAGCCACTAAATATGAGGCCATTAAAATTAAAATTAATTAAAATAAAAAAATCAATTATTTAGTAGCACTAGCTAGATTTCAAATGCTCAGTAGATATCAGTCGCTAGTGAGTACTATGTTTGACAGCTGAGATATAAAAAATTTCCATCATTATGGAAATTCTATTGGACAGCACTACACTAGAGACAGATGATAAATTGCAGAAAATTGCTTTGTCATCTATAGGCATGATATATTACTTTCTTTCTGTCTTTAGTCATGGTGAAGAAATTGTAACTGTGAAAAGAAAATCTAGTGCATTTATTTTCCTTCTGAAATGTCTTTCAACTGTTATGTCCTCCATTATACTTCTAATGTTACATCATTCCTCTTCAATCTGTACACTAAACAGAGAGACATCAACCATTTTCATCTGTCTCCCTCTTCTCTGCTAAATAAAGCACAATGAGCTCTGTGGTATAGTGGTTAAAGCATTTGGCTGCTAACCAAAAGGTTGGTGCTTCAAACCTACCAGCTACTCCACAACGGGAGAAAGATGAGGCAGTCTGCTTAGGTAAAAGTTTACAGCCTTGGGAAGCCTATGGGGGCAGTTCTACTCCACTCTATAGGGTCATTATGTGTTGGAATTGATGAAATGGTGGTGAGTTAGGCTTTTTGTTTTGTTTTTCTACTACCATTACCATTGACTATAAATAGTCATTCTGTGACTAGAAAAGTGGATTACACACTCTTCAGGACTTAGCTTTCTGCCTTTGATGGGTCTCTAGTAAATATCCTTGTCCCAGACACCTTCTAAAACTCTGGTACCCTGCCTGAAATTTCAACATATTGTTGAAAGTTTTTAGTTTTCCCTAGTCCATTGTTGTTGGTGCTGTCGAGTCTGCTCCAACTCAAGGCGACCCTATGGGCAACAGAACAAAACACTACCTGGTCCTGTGCCAGCCTCACAATCCTTGCTATATCCAAGCTCATTTTTACAACCACTGGGTGGCATAGTGACTAAGACATTTGGCTGCTAACCAGAAGACTGGTGGTTCAAACCCATCAGGCACTCCTCGGATGGAAGACTGGGTCATCTACTTCTATACAGGTGCTACCTTGGAAGCCCAAGGAGGAGTTGCTATGAGTTGGATTTGACTGGACTGCAGTGAGTTTGGGTTTTTTTTGGGGGGGGTTTGTGTCAATCCATCTCATTGAGGGCCTGCCCCTTTTTCATTGACCCTCCACTTTACCAAGCATGATATTCTTCTCCAGAGAACGGTCCCTTCTGACAACATGACCAAAGTAGGTGAGACAAAGTCTGGCCATTCTTGCTTCCAAGGAGTATTCTGGCTGCACTTTTTCCAGGACAGATTTGTTAGTTCTTTTAGCAGTACGTGGTACCTTCAGTATTTTTTGCCGATACCACAACTCAAAAGCATCAACATCGTCCTTATTTATTGTCCAGCTTTCACATGAATATGAGACAATTGAAAATATCATGGCTTGGGTTAGGCACACCTTAGTCTTCGAAGAGACATCTTTGCTCTTCAGCACTTTAAATAGGTCTTTTGTAGCACCTTTGCCCAGTGCAATGCATCATCTGATTTCTCGACTGTTGCTTCCATAGGTGTTGATTGTGGAATCAAGTAATATGAAGTCTTTGACAACTTCAATCTTTTTTTCATTTATCGTGTTGCTCCTTATTGGTCCAGTTGTGAGGATTTTTGTTTTCTTCATGTTGAGGTGTAATCCATACTACAGACTATAGTCTTTAATCAGTAAGTGCTTCAAGTCATCTTCACTTTCAGCAAGCAAAGTTGTGTTGTCTGTATATCACTGGTTGTTAATGATCCTTCCTCCAATCCCGATGCCATGTTCTTCATATAGTCCAGTTTCTTGGTTTATTTGCTCAGCATATAAATTGAATAAATATGGACAAAGGATGCAACGTTGATGCACTCCCTTCTTGATTTTAAACCATGCAGTATTCCCTTTTTCTGTTTGAACAGCCTCCTGGTCTATGTACAGGTTCCTCAGAGTAGTCTTCTGGAATTCCCATTCTTCTCAATGTTATCCAGAATGTGTTATGATCCAACAATCAAATGCTTTTGCATAGTCAATAAAACACAAGTAAACATCTTTCTCATATTCTTTGGCTTCAGCCAAGATCCATCTGATATCAATGATGATACCCCTTGTTCCACATCCTCTTCTGAATTCAACTTGTATTTCTGGAAGTTCCCTGTCAATATACTGCTGAAACTGTTTTTTAGTTTCCTTCAGCAAGATTTCACTTACATGTGATATCAATGATATTGCTTGATAATTTCCATATTCTGTGGGATCACCTTTGTTTGAAATGGGCACATATATGGATCTCTTCTAGTCAGTTGGTCAAGTAACTGTCTTCCAAATTTCTTGTCATAGACAAGTAAGTGCCTCCAGTATTGAATCCATTTATTGAAACACCTCAATGAGTATACTGTCAATTCCTGGAGCCTTGTTTTTCGCCAATTCCTTCAGTGAAGCTTCGACTTCTTCTTTCAATACCATTGGTTCTTGAACATATGCCATCTCCTGAAATGGATGAACGTTGACCAGCACTTTTTGATACAGCGAGTCTATGTATTCGTTCAATCTCCTTTTGATGTTTCCTGCATCATTCAATATTTTGCCCATAGAATCTTTGAATATTGCAATTCAAGGCTTGAATTTTTTCTTCAGTTATTTCAGCTTGAGAAATACCAAGTGTGTTCTTCCCTTTTGGTGTTCTAACTCCACTCTTTGAACATTTCATTACAATAATTAATTGACTGTCTTCTTGAGCTCCTCTTTGAAATCTTCTGTTCAGCACTTTTATCTTGTCATTTCTTCCATTTCATTTAGCTACTCTCCATTCAAAAACAAGTTTCAGAGTCTCTTCTGACATCCATTTTGGTCTTTTTTTCCTTTCTTGTCTTTTTAATGATCTTTTGCTTTTTCATATATCACACTTTTTATGTCATCCCACAATTCCTCTGGTTTTTGGTCATTGGTGTTCAAAGCATCAAATCTGTTCTTTAGACGGTCTCTAAATTTGGGAGGGATATAATCAAGGTCGTACTTTGGCTCTCATGGACTTCTTTTAATTGTCTTCAGCTTCAAATTGAACTTGCATATGAGCAATTGATGGTCTGTTCCACAGTCAGCTTTCAGCCTTGTTTTGGCTGAAGATATTGAGCTTCTCCATAGTCTCTTTCCATAGATGTAGTCGATCCGATTCCTGTGTACTCCACCTAATGAAGTCCATGTGTATAGCCACCATTTATGTCATTGAAAAAAGGTATTTGCAATGAATAATTCATTGGTCTTGCAAAATTCTATCATGTAATCTCCAGCATCATTTCTATTACCAAAGCCATATTTCTCAACTGCCAGTGATTCTTGTTTGTTTCCAACTTTTGCATTCCAATCACCAGAAATAATCATCACATCTTGATTGTATGGTCAATTTCAGACTATAGAAGTTAGTAAAAATGTTCAATTTCCTTGTCTTTGTCTTTAGTGGTTGGTGCATAAATCTGAATAATGGTCATATTAACTGGTCTTCCTTGCAGGCATGTGGATGATTATACTTCAGGATAGATCTTGAAACATTCTTTGTGATGAATGTGATGTTATTCCTCTTCAAGTTGTCATTCCTGGCATAGTAGATCATGAGATTTTCCAATTCAAATTGGCCCAAATCAGTCCATTTCAGCCCACCTATACCTAGGATATCAATCTTTTTGCATTCCATTTCATTTCTGACAGCATGCAATTTTCCTAGATTCAGACATCATATGTTCCATGTTCTGATTATGATTCGATATTTGCAGCTGTTTCTTCCCAGTTTGAGTGGTACCACATCAGCAAATGGAGGTCCCAAAAGCTTGGCTCCATCCAAGTCATTAAGGCCAACTCTACTTTAGGGAGGCAGTACTTCTCCAGTTGTATTTTGAGTGCCTTCCAACCTGAAGGGCTCATCTTCTTGCACTGTATCAGACAATGTTTCAGGGCCATTCAGAAAGTTTTCTGGTAATATTTCACTGTTAATCATAAGGTTTTCATTGGCCAATTCTTTGTGAGGTG
>NW_006921653.1:1432401-1433038 GCF_000298275.1 Orycteropus afer afer
CTGATGGCTAATGATCATGAGCATTTCTTCATGTGTTTGCTGGCTGCCTGAATATCCTCTTTGGTGAAGTGTCTATTCATGTCTTCTGCCCATTTTTTAATTGGATTGTTAATCTTTTTGTTGCTGAGGTGTTAAAGGTTTCTATAAATTTTAGAGATAAGTCCCTTGTCAGATATGTAATTATCAAGTATAAATTTGTTGCTGTCATTTTGTTATGTGCTTTTTCATGGTGTTTCTGATTTCTTCGTTCTATATACTTTTCTGTGCTGAGCTCGTTTTGTTTATGAATCATAGTATCATTTCCTGCATTGCTATTGTTATAGTATTTGATAAATATATGTGTTGGCCCTCTTTTTAATTTTGATGTGAAGGTTTATCATTTTTCTTTGAGGTTACCCTGTAATTTATAATTTTCTTCCCAAGTTTAGAACAGTCCATTCTATCTTGCAGTTATCTTGATTTCCCTACCATTTAGAAGTTCTGTACACAAATTTATCCCTCTTTCTGGTTTGTAGTTGTCTTCATTTGTCAATTGCTGTCTCTGGTTCCCTGTTTACAATCTTATAGGCTTATTTACTTTGGATACTTCCCTAACTGGGTTGATTTCTGGGTTATGTCATCATGTGTGTTAATTGTC
>NW_006921653.1:1433995-1452006 GCF_000298275.1 Orycteropus afer afer
TCCGTTGTTTCTACTGCTTTATCTTGCTTCTTTGTTTGAACTGTGATGCTCTGTTGTCTCCAAGACATTTTGACATTTTTGTGTTTATATTTAATTAGTGATTGTATGTTGGAGTGACTTGCCTACAATTTTCATTTTCTTTGTTTTGTTTGGATGTTATCTACATAAGCAGGGTACTGTGCTCCTCTATTCACTAGTTGGCAGCACATATATACTCACTACCCATCTCCTTTCCCATTGTCAGCCTCATGTATGTCCCTACTTGTTGTTGTTGTTATATGTCATCGAGTCGGCCCTGACTCATAGCGACCCCTCCTTGGGTTCCCAAGGCAGTATCACTATGGAAGTAGGATTGCCCAACCTTCTATCCTTGGCAAATGGAGCCTATACTTAGGTCCTGTTTTCATTCAGGTTTTTCCACTCATTGGTGTCTAATCCACTTCTGTGTACTTCCTTTAAAAGCGCAGAGCTCTAGGATTATCTTCTGTATCTCTGCCAATTGGTTTCTCTTATTTTTGCTGAAGAGGGTCTGTGTAGCTTGCTTGTCTTTCTGCCATCTTACTGGAAGACTAGAACTTTTTCTTGTGTGCCCTTGGACAAGTCACTTAATGTCTCTGAACTCCAATCTTATGTCCATAAAATGGGTCCAAAAGTAACTTCTTATCAGGATAATAAAGATGTGTACAGAAGTCCCACTTTTGTATCAAGCACACATTGGGAAAAGTTAAAATGGAGGTATAATTGGGATATCCTGGTGCCTCTTGTCACTTTTCCAATTTATAAACTTTGGTTTTCAAAATAAAAATGATGAGCATATATAATGCCCTTTCTTCTCTGTTCCAAGTACTTTAGTGTCAGCTGGTCAGAGTCAGGGATTGACTCTATAAGATTCAAAAGAAAGTGTTAAAAGAGAGTTTCTGTCATGTATGTGGTAGTATCAAGAGCAGGCTTGCCTGGAGCAGGGAATCATTTTCCAGAAGTATTAGAAAAGGTTGCATAGAATAAGGAATGTAATTACACCAAATTACACATATAAATAATGTTGAAATAGCAAATGTTTTATTTTATTTACATGCATGTGTGTTTTGTTGTTGTTGTTGTTGTTGTTATGTGCCGTCGAGTCGGCCCCGACTCATAGTGACCCCTCCTTGGGTTTCCGAGGCAGTATCACTACGGAAGTAGGATTGCCCAACCTTCCTTCCGAGGAGTGGCTGGTGGGTTTGAACCGCCAGCCGTCTGGTTAGCAGGCAAATGCCTTAGCCACTATGCTACCAGAGCTCCCATGTGTGTTTTGCTACAATGAAAAATGACAAAAATAAAAATACAGAAAAATGAAATGCTATTGAAGATAATTGTTACAAAAGAAAGAAAAAAAGAGTTTGGATTAAACTAGAATATAGGGCTTAGCAGAGTATTTTTGGATTTTGTTTTTCTTGGGAGCTAGCAGATTCACTCACAGACTGGAACAGAGAGAATGAATTATTCCTCACTATCTTTCAGTTTATTGCATCTTCTTACTTTTAAATTGACCTTAAATTTTCTTTTCAATTACAACCAGAAAAAAACTGTACATTGGGTATCAACTTTGTGTCTATAGAACAGGCATGCTCTTCCCCTTAGGATGCATTTTTCTTTAGTCTATACGAGAAGAAAGATTTTAAACAAGTAATTTACAAAAAAACACTGACAAAAACCATGAATGGGGAAGTGTAAAATGCAATGGGAGTACAGGGATATCTGATCAGAAGAATAGACTTCCTCTGTAACAACTAGTAAACCAGCCACACTGAGCTGGTATCTTTCCATGTGGATAAGTCTCCTAAAGTACTTTTAATTTATTGGTATACTTTTCCTGTATTTTAAAGCATAACCCCCTAGAACTACATTTAAGTATTTAAGTTATAACTGGACCAGAACATTGAAGTAGTACTCCTCTCATTCAGAGCCCACAATTTGGTAAAACGCACATGCACATAAATAAAATAAAACATTTACTATTTCAATAACCTAACCATTTGTAGTCAGTGTGAGGGATATAAGCAAAATACCTCTGAATTACTATAAAGTCGTCACAAAATAGTCTTTCAGATTATCATTCACTTTTGACTGTTACTTTATTTTATAAGCAATTACCAAACTTACTTATTTATTACTTCTTTTGATGTTCCATGAAGCTTGACAAGTGGTGGTAAATGAGAGACCCCCCCAAAAATCAGGCATTTGAAAATAGGCATACCCACAACAGAGCTGGGAAAGAATCAGAACATGGAAAAAGAATTTTAACAAAACATTAGTAATGTTGTTTCAAAAGCAAAGAAATATGGAATGCATTTTAGAAGATTTCCTTCAAAGTGATTGAAATGGAAAAAGGTAGCTTAAGTGATAAGCATCCATTGTTTGGAATTTTCACTTACATAGCATACCACTTTTCTTGGTGACAATTGGTAAATGAGGTGCTGTAGAATTTTTAAACATAGATATTTATGTCTTCAAAATATTTGCCTGTGATTTCTAGAGCCTTGAAGCAAAGCTATTTTAAGGTTTTCTCTCCAAACTCTGTTTCTAGTATCAGATGAAATGCCTACTTTTTAGGAAAGATTGAAAAAAAAAAAAAAAGCCAATATGATCCTGCCTTATGTTAAATTCATGTAAGGAGAAATAGAAACAGAATTTAATGTGTCTGGGCTCATAGAAGGTAAATTATTAATAAACTTTATATTTTTAAAGAATGTCACATTATTTATATCTAATTTATTTTACTGGAGAGAGTGTTCTAAGAGTTTTCATGAGCAAAGAGCTTAGAAACTAAAATCCCACCAAAAAAAAGGGAACTACCCTGTTCTACTGAGATTAGCATTTTCTACCAAACAGGATTCTAAAGCTTAACCTTCCTGAATAATTACAAAAGTTTCCATTTCTTAAATAACATTTAAGTTCCAAAGAACTGACAATTATTTTTTAAAAATCAATATGTATGTGTTTAATATAAAAAAAAAACAGGACCAAACTCACTGCCATTGAGTTGATTCTGACTCAAAGTGACTCAAACTCCTTGGGTTTCTGAGGAGGTATTTCTACGGAAATAGATTGCCCAGTCTTCCTTCTGAAGAGTGGTTGGTGGGTTTGAACTACCAGCCTTCTGGTTAACAGTCCAATGCTCTAGGCACCACACCACCAGAGCTCCTTGTTTAATATAGAAGCAATAATAAACAACATCACTAAAACTGTGAAATTAAGGTAGAGTTCTTTTACTAGAAAACAAAGCTTCAATTTAAACTAAATGTTAATGAATATCTCATTCTTATTCCACCCTAATTCTGATCCCTGGTTCATGCTCTGCACTATTTCAATACTCTACTAATACATTGGTCTAATATTTCTTTTGTCTAGTTCATCCAGTTCATTTTATGAAATTAATCTTTCCAGAGTGTGCTGCCCTATGTCATTTCCACACTAAGAAATTTTCAATGGCTCCTATTTTCAAATTAGTTAAGGCTTGTCTTGAAAATATTCTACCCAACGGTTTTCTAAATGCATTCTCTAGATCCTAATGATCCAAAGAGGTGTTTTGGGAGTTCTGTGAAGTTTTGGTTCAAATGTAATGGATGCTGAGATTGTAACAGATTGTAACTGTTATCTATTTCCCTGGGGTTCAAATGTGTGGAAAACATTAGATCAGAAATTTATAGGAGAAATTGCTCTAAATTTGAATTTACCCCAATTTTTCTTCTAATTATTACTTTGATATATTTTACATATTAGAGTTCTGCATATAAGTTTTTTGAAAGTTTGGATCTACTAAAAGAGTTTGGAAAAAGTTGTTCTATATCACATTCTCAGGTTTCTCTCTTACTACTCCCTGATGAAAAGTCTTTTTCAAATAAAATTGAATCATTTTCTACTAAACTTGCCACACATTTTCCTATATCTACTATTGTGCTATTTCCTCTACCAATTCCCTCTTCTTCATCCCATTCTTCATGTCCCTGTGTTAAATTTTTCCAGAGCCATCAGAGCCTTCACCAATCCATCTGCTCAACTTTCTCTTTCTTTGCATCATTTTTCAGTGCCATTGATTTTTTTCCATTTTTCCTCTAAACTAGATTTATTTTACATCGAGGACAGGAACTGTGTCATACTTTGCTTACTTTTAAATAAGTATTAAACTACCAAATGTGCAAAGAAAGGAATTCAGTACGAAGTTTCCTGAAAGTAAAAAGAATCACCACACAACATAAATTCTAAAATTCTATTATTTAGGAGCTCTGCCTTTTCAAGAGACCTTATCTAATGAGAAACGTTCCCTAATTAGCAAAGTATGTAAAATATGATAATTTCATAGGACAGATGTAAAGTCATCAAAATTTTAGAGCTATTTGGTAATATGGGAAATATGATTAGTGATAAAAGATGTTGAAAATAAACATAATTTATTGGGCGTTTCGAAAAAAGAGCCAAACCTGTGCTGTTAAATCAATTCCTACTCTTAAGGACCCTATGGGACAGAGTGGAGAATTCCCATAGAGTTTCCAAGGCTGTAGTCTTCATAGGAGCAGACTGCCCCATCTGGGGTCCTTATTGAATGCTTCCCCAAACCACAATTTCTCTGAGTCAATTTTAACTCACAAAGACCCTACAGGCAAGGGTAGAAATGGGTTTCCAGTGTTATGAATCCTTTGCCTGCTTACCATGTGCTAAATCTAGCTGTGCTTGTTTTTATCTCATTCTAACAGTCTTCCAAAGTGAACATCATGTCCCTTTTACAGTACAGAAAGTTGATGCTCCAAGAGGGCAAATCATTTGCTCAGGGTTACATTGAGAGTAGGTGTGAGGGTTATGATTCAAACATGAGCCTGTGAAGCCTAAAAGTCAATGTTCTTCTTTTCTTTAAAGCTGGGTTGCACAAGATTATGTCTTAAGCCTATTTACCTCCTCTGTTAGGTGCTTGATTTGCATTTATGCCAAACACAATCAGTAGCTGATCAGTCATGAAGACAACACAAGATAAAATGAGACAAAACCTCTTAAGTTCAGTGACACTTTTTTGTGGCTTTGTTTCCTAACATGAGTTATTTGGAGGGGGGGAAAATCAATATTCTGTCTTGTTCATCAGAATGGAGATAAGGAAAAAAGCAAGAATGATAGCATGTATGTGAATTCTTCATGTACGAAGCTCTGAATATTATTATTCAATGTATTAGATTTGAGACTTTTTCACGTCTGTTACAAAATTCTTGCTTGAGGGTTTTCCAAGATAAAACACGTTTGGACTGAAAGCTGTCTTCCTCAGTTACTGAGCATTTCATTCTGCCTGAAATGAAGAGCTTCCATCTCTTGTTACAAGTGACAGTGAAGGAAACAAATTGGAAAGTGGAAATGTTATATCTTTAGTTACAGATGTGGACTAAAAATCTATGCTGCTAATAATTGTATAATAAAGAAAAAAAATAGATGGCAAGTGTTAGGTAAATATAGATTTGTGAAGAGCTGTGGTATTGCTAACTGACTAGTGATTAAAGGTAAATAATCAGAGAAAAACTTCTTATCATAGTAGAATGGATTAGAGGTATTTATCAAAATGCTCTTGAAATATATGATAGTTTCAGACTTCCAGTTTGTGTCCTAGCTTGACTCTCAGCTTAAAAGAATGACACAAATACGTCTCCTTGATAGAACTATTGGCTCTTCACTAATACAACCAGACACCCTTGGCTCTATATGTCTGCTTTTACTTTCTCCTCCTGCGTAGCACAAATGGTTAAGTGATTGACTACTAGCCGAAAGGTTGGCAGTTTGAACCCACCCAGAGATACCTTGGAAGACAGGCCTGGTGATCTGCTTCCTAAATAAAGGTCATAGCCTTGAAAACCCAATGGAGCAGTTCTACTCTGATGCACATGGTAGACAACTAATGACAACCTAGTTGGCAGACTCCTTGCGTTTAGTCTCTGCTTTAAGCCCTTTGACTCATGCTAAAAACTGGTTGCCTCATTCCTTAATATGTAGCAACACATAATTTGTTGTTGGGCCATTAACCTAAATCTTCACTTTGGTGGTGGTTTCTAAGCTTAGTGCCTTTCATAAAATTTATCACGCCCCTCACTACATTTCTTTATTGTGATCCCATAGAGTTTGGATTTCTAAATCTTAAGTAATAATAAGTAAATAAAATAACAGTAGCTGCAATTTATTAACCTTGAAGTTAAAGCACTCTGTGGCTAACCAAAAGGTCAGTGGTTTGAACCCACCAGCTACTATGCAGGAGAAAAAGAAGGCAATCTGCATCTGTGAAAATTACAGCCTAGGAAACCTTATAGGGCAGATATGCTCTGTCATATAGTGTTGCTGTGAGTCAGAATTGACTTCATGGTAATGAGTTTGATGGTTTGGGAGGTGGTTTGAGAGTAACTCTTGTGAACATCACCTAGACACAAGGTAGAAGGTACTACTCTGAAGAAAAGAGCCTGAACAACAGCAATGCCCTGTGGGAGTGGTCCCTGAAGAGAGCGGAGCAGACGGAGAGTTGTTAATTAGCCCCAGTACTGAGCTCATTTCCAATTACTCAGAATGCCATAAACTGTTTACAAAACTAAATAGCAAGCAGTTCTCTCTCTCTCTTTCTTTCTCTCTTTTCTCCCTCTTTTTCCCTCCCTCTCTTCCCACTTCTCATCCTTAACCCCTGTCCTTTATTAATTGATCTGAAAGTATGACTTTTTATAGATATCATGAGAATATTACCCCAAAGACAAAGAGAGCAGAGAGGTTTTAGACTATAATACTAGCAAGACAATATTTTTAATGCACAACTAAGAAACTCTGTCAACAAGAAGTAATTGCAATGACTACTCATTTAGTAGATTTCATTTATATTTAACAAGTGAAAGGCAATTTATACCTATTTAAACCTAGCATCATTTTCTTTCAAAATGGAAAAATTATAATAACAATTAACACTTCTTGAACTCTCATTATGTGTCAAGCACTTGATTCAGCATTTTGCATAAAATTTATCATGTAATCTTCAAAATCAGTCCTTGTCAGACAATATTATTATTATTTCTATTTAAGAGGTCAGGAGATTGAAACTTACAGGGATTAAGCAATTTTCTTAGGCCACACAGCTAGCAAGTGTTCATACACAGGACTTAAACCCAGATCCTACTAATTGAAAAAAATAAAAATAAAAATTCTGTGCTTTCATTATTGTACTACTAGAGCTTTTAAATTATGAATTGACTTTCAGCTATGTCTTGATATCAATCTTTTAGTCAAAACTACCTCAGAGCTCTTATATAATAAACTGAATGATACACAAAACTCAGAATCCTCAAATTTCAAAGAATTAATCTGACTCAATGATAGAGTTAGTTCCAGTAGAAAACTCTACCTGTTTTATATTTCACCACATTGTGATAAAAATGTTTTTTTTTTCTTCTTATGTGTCCAAAAAAAAAAGAGAAATTTTAAGTGATTGTTGCTCTTTGGTGCCATGGAGTCAGCTCCAACTCATAGCAACACTATGCACAACAGAATGAAACACTGCCTTGTCCTACACCATCCTCACAATATTCACTATGCTTGGGCCCATCATCCCAGCCACTGTGTCAATCCATCTTGTTGAGGATCTTCTCCTTTTTTGTTGACCCTCTACTTTAACAAACATGATATCCTTTCTCTAGGGATTTGTACCTTCTGACTACATGACCAAAGTATGTGGCACAAAGTCTGGCCATTCTCACTTGTAAGGAGCATTCTGACTGTTCTTTGATTTTCAGTATTCTTGGCCAACACCACAATTCAAATGCAATGATTCTTTTTCAGTCTTCCTTATTCATTGTCCAGCTTTCACAGGCATACAAAGCTATTGAAAATACCATGGCTTGGGTCAGGTTTATGTTAGTCTTCAAAATGACGTATTTGCTCATTAGCAATTTAAAGAGGTCTTTTACAACAGATTTGCCCAGTGCAGTACACCATCTGATTTCCTGACTGCTGCTTCCATTGGAGTTGATTGTGGATCCAAGTAAAATGAAATCCCTGACATCTTCAATCTTTTCTCCATAAATCACGATGTTGCTTATTGTTCCATTTGTAGGGACTTTTGTTTTCTTTATGTTGAGGTGTTATCCACACTGAAGGTCTTGGATGTTCAGCAGGAAGTGCTTGAAGTCACTGTCACTTTTAGCAAGTAAAGTTGCATCATTTGCATATTATAAGTGGTTAATGAGTTTTCCTCCAATCCTGATGCTATGTTTCACATAGTCCAGTTTCTTGGTTTATTTGCTCATTATACAGTTTGACTAAGTATGGTGAAAGGATACAACCCTGATGAATACCATTCCTGATTTTAAACCATACAGTATCCTCTTGTTTTGTTCATATGACTCCCTGTTGGTCTCTGTACAGGTTCCTTATAAGCTTGATTAAGTGTTCTAGAATTTCCGTTCTTTGTAATGTCATGCACAATTTGTTGTGAGCCACACAGTTGAATGTCTTTACATAGTCAATAAAACAGACGTAAACGCCTTTCTGGTATTGTTTGTTCCAACAAAGAGCCCTCTGAAATCAACAGCAATATCCTTTATTTGGCACCCTCTTCTGAATTCAGTTTAAATTATTGTCATTTCCATGTCAATGTATTGCTACAAATATTTTTGAATTACCTGCAGCAAAATTTTATTTATGTGTGATATTAATGATAGTGTTTGATAATTTCCACATTCTTTTGGATCACCTCTGTTTAGAATGGGCATAAATATGGATCTCGTCCAGTCAGTTGTCCAAGAAGCTGTCTTCCAAATTTCTTAGAAGAAATTTGCCTCCAATGCTGAACCTGTTTATTGAAACATCTCAATGGATATTCCATCAATTCCTGGAGCCTTGTTCTTCACCAATTCCGTCAGTGCAGCTTGGACTTCTTCCTTCAGTACTATTGATTTTTGATTATATGCTCCCTCCTGAAATGGTTGAACATTGACCAATTTTATTTTTCCATCTTATTTGATGCTTCCTGCATCATTCAATATTTTGCCCATAGAATCCTTCAATATTGCAATACAAGGCTTGAATCTTTTCTTCAGTTCTTTCAGCTTGAAAAATGCCCAGCATGTTTTTTCCTTTTGGTTTTCCAACTCCAGGTATTTGCACATTTTATTATAATACTTTGTCTTCTCGAGTTGCCCTTTGAAATCTTCTGTTCATTTCTTTTGTTTCATCATTTCTTCCATTCACTTTCACTACTCTGAATTCAAGAGAAAGTTTCAGAGTCTCTTGTGACATCCATTTTGGTCTTTTCTTCCTTTCCTGTCTTTGTAATTACCTTTTTCTTTCTTCATGTATGATATCCTTTCACAACTCATTTGGTCTTTGATCATTGATATTCAATGTGTCAAATCTATTCATCAGATGTCCTCTAAATCCAGGTGGGATACAATCAAGGTCATATGTTCGCTCTTGTGGACTTGTTTTAATTCTCTTCATCTTCAACTTGAACTTGCATATGAGCAATTGATGGTTTGTTCCACACTCAACTCCTGGCTTTGTTCTGAATGAGGATATTGAGCTTCTGCATTGCCTATTTGCACAGATACAGTCCCTGTGTAATTGATTTGACTAGGCCTATGTATATAGTTGCCATTTCCATTATGCAAAAAAAGTATTTATAATGAATAATTCATTGGTCTTGAGAATTATCACACAGTCTTGGGTGTCATTTCTATTACCAAGGCCATCTTTTCCAACTACCGGTACTTCTTCTTTGTTTCCCATTTTTGCTTTCCTATTACCTGTATGAATACATCTTAATTGCATGATTCATAAATTTCAGACTGCAGAAGTTGGTACAAATCTTCAATTTCTTCATTGGCTTTAGTGGTTGATGCGTAAATTTGAATAATAGTAGTATTAACTAGTCTTCCTTGTAGGTGTATGGGTATTATCACTAATAGCATTATACTTCAGGATAGATCTTGAAATATTTTTTAACAGATGTTTGCAGCTGTTTCTTTTCATTTTGAGTTGTGCTCCATCAGCAAATGAAGGTCCAGAAAGATTTACTCCACCCATGTCATGAAGGTAGACTCTACTTTGAGGAGGCAGTTCTTCCCCAGTTATATTTTGAGTGTCTTCCAAATTGCTGGGCTCATCTTCCTACATCAAACAATTTTTCATTCTTATTAATAAAATTTTCAAGTAGTATGTCAGTTTTAAAACCCAAAAAACAAACTGACTGCTGTGGAGTTGTGTCTGACTCATAGCGACCCCTCCTTGGGTTTCTGAGACGGTACCACTACAGAATTAGATTGCCCTGTCTTCCTTCCAAGGAGTAGATGGTAGGTTTGATCCACCAGCCTTCTAGTTAGCAGTCAAATGCCTTGGGCACTACACCACCAGAGCTCTTTTCCAGTAATATATCAGACAATATTTAACTGCTATTCATAAGATTTTCAGTGGCCATTTTTTTTTTTTTTAGAAGTGGATGGCCTCATCCTTTTTCTTAGTCTGTCTTAGTCTTAAAACTCTGCTGAAACTTATCCAACATGGATGATCCAGGTGGTGTTTGAAATACTAGTTCCATAACTTCATCACAGCAACTACTCAAGTCATCACAGTACAACAAACTGACAGATGAGTGATGGAATTTGAGTGGTAAGATGGTCAAATATATCACATACCAATTACGTTGTTAACGTCTTTCTTCAGAACTATATTTATGACTAGAAAAAACAAGGATTTGCTTTTAGGGGAAAATAATCTTGTTATAGATTGAATTGTGTCCCCTCGAAATATGTGTCAATCTGGCTAGACCATGCTTCTCTGTGGTTATGTAATGGTGTAATCTGGCAGTTATGTGATGATGTAGTCATCCCCAGTGAAGTGATCTGATCAGCCAATCACTTTTAAGAGGACTTTCCCTGTGGTGTGGCCTGCATCACCTTTTATCTTACAGACGACAAAAGGAGAAAGAAGTGAACAAAGAGAAAGGGAATTGACTACCATCAAGAAAGAAGAACCAGGGGCAAAGCACATTCTTTGGACCCAGGGTCCATGCATTGAGAACCTTCTAGATGCAGGAGATGACTGATACTACAAAACATGGAGATCTCCAAGGAATTTTGGGCCCACAGATGTTGAAAGGAGAAAAGGACTTTCACTTAACACCAACAGAGTCAGAAAGCCTTCCCCTAGAGCTGGCAATGTAAATTTGGACTTACAGCCTGCTAAATTGTGAGGGAATAAATTTCTGTTTGATACAGCCATCCACTTACAGTATTTCTGTTATAGTAGCCCTAGATAATTAAGACACATCTCTTGAACCTAATGAGCCCATATCTAATGAGAAGATCTCCTTAAGATAATGGATGTGATATTTTTAGCTGCAATACTGGTCCGACTTTTGGGCGCTATTTTTGAGATGCAGTATCACAGAGGATTTACTCATTTAATATATTTTTATTGAGTACATCCTGTGGCAACTTGTCTCAGGCAATAAAAAGATCATCTTGTCTTAATACTAGACCTTAACCATCCTAGTCACATTCACCGATGAAAACAGAGACTTGCATTTCAAGATTAACTCCTCTGTTTCTGAGGAACAAGTCCATCAGAAGTATTTTCCTTATCTCCAGTAGAGGGGTAGTAAGTTAGCTGTGAAGCCTCAGAGTGAACTAAATAATGACTTTAACCATGTCACCCCAACACACCTGACTTCAACCAACACCACTGTCTGAAAACACCACTCCTGCTCTGTTTCCCACACTCTAGACTGAACTCCCTGTATATGTATAGCTAATCAAATCTAACTTTTCACCTCCCCTTATGGCACTGTTATTTGGACTATTGGATATTTTGGGTGAGCCCAGCTAATGTGGGGATCAGTTCCCTTAGCCACAGTCCCAATTAGCCCTACCACTTGGAGAGCCCAGCATACCTTGAGGTGAATCCATTTAATTACAACACTTAATTGTTAGAATTAGAAATAACTCTTAACAAAATAAACTTCAAGTTCTCTTGTTGTGGTATTTTTATCAGTAGATCCACTTGTTCAAATAGCATTCAATGGGGGAAGCTCAATAAAAAACAAAACAGAAAGAAAGAAACATAAAAAAAAAAATACAAATAAATGCAAAGAAACGTGCGGTTGAAAAACGGTTACAGAAATGAGAAGATCAAAGAATTCTCTCTAGTCACTCTAATACACACATCTACTCAAAGTGTTTAGAACATAGCCATAACATTTCTATCTATTCCAACTAATCCTGAATCCCCAAATCACCCTCTCCAAAATCCTCCAACTAGTAAGTGTGAGACCTAAAACTCAAACTCAGGATTCTGAATCAAAAGTCCTATGATCTTTTCCTTTTGAAGAAAGGTTTACAATCTAAAAGGAGAGAAATAACACTGTGATGGAGATTGCTGGTTGCTTACATTATATTAATTCTCCCTTTCTTCCATCCCAACAGAACATAACATTTTTTTGTGGAGGCCAATGAACTTAGCTAAAGAACTATACTTTTTAGTCCATAGAGATAGTGTTGGCTACTGAATGTAAGTGGAGTTTATTGAGTGCAGTTTTTAAAAAGCTTTTTAGAAGAGTAAATGAATTCAGCTGGTATGTGGCCCTTGGTCCTTTTCTGTCATACTTTATCTTGTCTGGAATTTGGAACTCATGACTAAAGCTACAGCAGGCACCCTGTGATCACAAATGTCAAAGGGATCAGAGAGCTCTAATTTATAGCATTCTTGAGGCAGTGAACCAGCACCAGCAAATATTTTGGTTTTTAGTTACATGACCAAAAGAACAAATAATTATTTCCAAAAACTCTGCTATGTATGCAAACTAAGCCCCTGATTGATACAACAAGAACACAGGTACCTATAATGAAGATCTTGAAACATGAATGATGATGAGAACTTCAAGACTATGCCTAAAGAAGCAAGTAATAAGGAACAGAAGGGTTGATATAAGCCAGATAAAATGAGCACATCAGACACTAACTGACACTATTAGGAAGGGACACTGGAGTATTGAACAGCTGCCATAAATTCAGCAAAAAGATAAATGGACATAAATGTCTATAGGAAGAAAGAAGGATGGGCATTTAAAAGAACTAAACTTCCTCGCCACAAGGTTAGAAGAGTCACTGGAATGAGTGACAGTGAAAGCGGTTGACTTTTTCCTTTGAACCTTTCTGAGAAGTGAAAGGACAGGCCCTCGTTACTATTCCCCACTGTGTGTGCCTCCTTCTGACAGACACTTTAAAGAACTTTGTCTTGACTGGTTTGTCAGTGCAAGTACCTCCTCATCCCACGGTGTCTGCAGAAAGTTTGAACTCTGATTAACTCCTCTAAATTGTGACCACAATGTCCTCCTTGATGTATGAACTTCATCAAGAATCACCTTTAGACAATACATTTTAGGGGAGAAATGTAGAAAGAGACTGAGGGAAGGAAGCGAGGAGGCAAGAGAAAGAATCAGACAACTTCTTTTAAAAACAAATAAATGCTGATTAAACAAAATGAAAAACAGCAGCTGCTGTTGAGTGGACCCAGACACATGATGACCCCAGCTGTGTCAGAGCAGAACTGTGCTCCACAGAGTTTTCAATGGCGATTTTTTCTGAAGTAGATCACCAGGCTTTTCTTCCCTGGGTGGACTCAAACATCCAACATTTCCTTTAGCTGACAAATGTGTTAACCTTTTGCACCACCCAGGGATTCCAAATGCGGATTAGCACAGTCATTTAAAGACCCCCCCCCCCCCCTTTCCAGAGCTGGGGGGTTTGCGCTTCTCTTTTTTTTTTTTTTTTTTTTTTTTCACAAGTACTTAACATGCCTTGTCACTCAACTGGCTTTAAGATTTGATTACAAGATGTTTTGGTCCTCTACTGCAGCTCTAACAGAAAATACCACAAATAGATGGCTTTAAAACACAGGAGTTCATTCTCTTACAGTTTTGGAGGCTAGAAGTCCAAGTTCAAAGTGCCAGGACATAGGGGCTGGGTGAAAGACCCTCAACATTGGGCTTCAGCTCTGCCTCTTGCTTCTGGCCCACAGAAGTTGGAGGCTTTCTTCATCTAGGCAGCTGCTGGCTGCTGAGGCTGACGAACCCGAGTAAAAAGGCACAATACCATTATTACCAAACCAGGCATCAGGCCACTGATTCAAGTCCATTAACAGTCCCAAGATCAGCAGACAACATGGCAGGCTACTTGATGATGACTCAGCTACATGCAGGATTCAAATGTGCCCAAAGCTGCAGACTTTTCTCAACACTTCTTGTATACTGGAAGCAGACCACACACGTAAGGCAGCTACTTAGCTACTCTAGTAGATTCTACCATGGAGTTGCTAGTCGCCATCTTTTAAGACCCCAGGCACTATGTACTGGACTAGGATGTAGAACAGAAAGAAGCACAAAACAGGCTATTAGGCCAATTAACTGGGATGTCCCATGAACCATGACCCTAAACCTCCAAACCAAGGAACCAGATCCCATGAGGTTTTTGGTTGTACATTAGCAGCCTCAGCAGCAACTCCTTTTGTTGTTGTTGTAAATATATCTGGTACACAACTTCTGCCAATTCAACTTTTTACAGGTGTACATCTTCTTGATAGTAGCTACAATAATAGGCCGTGCAACCCTTAATTAATGCTATTTTTCCATCACTGCTAATCCCACTTTTTCCTCCCTCCTGACCCTGGTAACCACTAATAAACTATGGTCTCTGTAATTTCTGAATTTATTTAGTGTTTGAAGCAGTGATAATTAAAAATATTGCAAACATAATTCTAGGTCTTCTATACATTTTCAAAACTTAAAGAATTAAATGTGAAGAGTGGATTTAAGTGCTACAAAGATTAATATTATATTGTCTCTATCCTCAAGAAGTCCACAGATTATGGATGGGACACTCTAACACACTTCTAAGCAAGAGCCATTGCAGCAGAGAGAAAACAATGATCAGCTTTGCCAAGGAGAGCTGGGAATGGCTTCACTGAGGTGGCATCTTCAGTGCTGGTGCTAGATGGACTGATAGGTGTGTAACAGGTTAAGAAGAGGAGGGGAAGGCATTCAGATGGAAGAACAGCATGCCACTGCTATTTGCCTGGCATGTTTTGGAAACAGAAATAAAAAGTGCATTTGAGTAGACGTAGGGTACAGTATAGAGCTCTGGAGACATAGTGGATAAGGCATTTGACTACCAACCAGAAGGTCAGCTGTTCAAACCCACCAGCTGCTCTAAGGAATGAAGATGGGGCAATCTATTTCTGTAAAGATTTCAGCCTCAAAAACCCAATGGAAGTCACTATGAGTTTGATTCAACTGGATGGCAGTGAGGTTGTTTTTTTTATTTTTGAGGGTGCAGTATAGACATGAGAAAGAGAAGCAGTTTGAGTTCATATGTTAAAGAGATCTTTAGACCAAGTAGAAGAGGTTAAAATCTATCTTATTTGCTCTGACTTGGGAGCCAGTGGAGATTTTTAAGACACAGAACATCATGATCTGATTTATCCAAAATTGGACAGAACCTTTCAAACTTGTTATTATCCGTGTTTTTAGTTGCTGTCAAGTCAATTGTGACCCATGGCAACCCCATGTATACAAAGTAGAACCGTTTCACACAGGGTTTACAAAGCTGTGTCTTTTTGGAAATAGATCACCAGGGCTTTCTTCCAAGACAACTCTGGGTACGTTCAAACTGCCAACCCTTTGCCTAGTAGTTGAACACTTAACCATTTATGCCACTCAGGGATGCCCCACCCCAAAGTAGCTCTTCTTTTATTTCAGTTTTGTTTAAGGGAACATCATTACTCCAATCATTCAGCCCTTAACCCTTAGACATAGGTGACTACACCTCCCTCCCCTCAAATAGTCCCTATATTTTTGGTACTAAATGATATCCATTTTACTCTACATCTTTTTTTTTTTTTTCAAACTTTCTTTTCCCTATGTCCAAGTTCAAACCCCACTTTATTAGCTTTTTTCATTTTTGAAGCACATTGTGAACTGAGACCCTAGCCTCTGTTGTCTTTCCTTTTACTAATCTACTCTCCATAATAGGAGCTCTGGTAGCATAGTGCCTAATGGCACTTGACTGCTAACCAGAAGGCTGGTGGTTCAAACCCACAGCCACTCCTCGGAAGGAAGATTGGGCAATCTACTTCTGTAGTGATACTGACTCAGAAACCCAAGGAGGGTTTGCTATGAGTTGGGTCCGACGCGACGGCACATAACAACAACAACACTCTCCGTAATGTTGTAGTTATAGAGTAGCTGCAAAGAATAAACCAATACACCAAACATTTCTTCCAGCTTCCTTTGGTATAGCAGAGCTTTTCTTTTTATTTATTAAACCTTTGTTCAGCATCTAGTAGGTATCACACGTTAACTGATAGTTTACAGGTCTGACTCCACCCAGAGGCATCTTAGAAGGAAGGCCTGGTGATCTATTAGCAAAAAATCAGTCATTGAAAACCCTGTGGTGCACAGTTCTACTCTGACACCAGGGCTCAGTAGTTGGAGTCTACTCAATGGTAACTGGGTGTTTTTTTTTTTTTTAACTATCCAAAATAATGTACTGAGCTAGCTCCTTCCAAACGTTGGCCCATGCAGTAGCAGATTCTGAAATTAGAAGCCACTTGAATTCTGTGACTAATTGCTAAGCTACAACGAACGTTTAAGTCAGTTTCAGGGCAGTGTTTCATTTTTATACTCTGATGGAAAACTAATGTTAGTGCTATAGAGTGTGGTTTAATTTACACTTTACTTCATTTATACTTTTTAATTACAAACTCATGAGATGCCCATTATTTGGTATAATTAATTTGTTATTGTTTCGAGAGAAATCCAGCAGCACAAAATGTTATAAACTATAATCATTAAATGTTACAGTGGATGTCAACTAGGTGACTATTTACACCAAGCCCCTTGGCCCTGACAAGTTCAGAAACTTCCTCAAGGATCTTCAGTTGGACGGAGGCCTAGTTAGGACTAATCTTTGGTCCTTGTTTAGCATTCCTACATGTTGCATGTGACATTTAAATGGTAATTTCTATTGATTGTTTCTGTATTTTTTCTTCCTTCCTGCCCTATTTCAAGCAGGTAGGCAGGACAGAAAGCAGAGCAGCCTGATGTCGAGAACCTTTATGGGATTTATCAAGTTAAAGACAGAAGTTTTAAAATGGTGAGTTAGGCTAGACTAAATCAATACTGTATTTATTTAAACTGTACCTGTAGGTGAGTTGGAACTACCAACCTTTGGGTTAATTCAAACAAAAAACAAACTCAGTGGCTGCAATGATGCACTCAGGTATAGCAAGAATTGTGAAGGTGGTACATGACTGGGCAGTGTTTTGGAGCTGAATTGATGGCCTCTAACAACAACAACAACAGTTAAATGGTAAGGAGCTCTGGTGGTGCAGTGGTTAAGCACTCAACTTCTAATTGAATGGTGGATGGTTTGAATTCACCAGTGGCTCTGCTGAGGAAAGATGAGGCAGTCTGCTTCTGTAAAGACTTATAGCCTTGGAAACTGTGGGGCAGTTGTACTTTGTCCTATAGGGTAGCTATACATGGAAATTGACTCCATGGCAGTGGGTGTTTTGGTTTTGTTAGATAACTAGTAGGCTTATTGAATTGTTGTGACCTAAAGGGTGGCTGATGGGAGCTCTGGTAGCATAGTGGCTAAAGCACTTGACTGCTAACCAGAAGGTTGGCGGTTCAAACCCAGCAGCCACTCCTCGGAAGGAAGATGGGGCAATCTACTTCCGTAGTAATACTGCCTTGGAAACCCAAGGAGGGGTCGCTATGAGTTGGGTCCGACTTGACGACACATAACAAGAACAACAACAAAAGGTAGCTGATAGGAAGAGGAGAGAGCCATAGGAAATCCAATTAAGACAGAAAATGAGTATTTGCGTTCCTTAAAAAGCACTATTTCCACTTTAAAATTATTTTGGGACTAGTGCCTCATAGAAATTGTTCTTACAAGGAACAAAGTTCCCCGGGG
>NW_006921653.1:1452461-1471622 GCF_000298275.1 Orycteropus afer afer
CCTCCTTGGGTTTCCAAGGCAGTATCACTTCGGAAGTAGATTGCCCAACCTTCCTTCCGAAGTAGCTACCATAGGGAGTCATATTTTAAGGTGATGAAAGCATATATTATTGCAGCATCAGCAAAAAAGACCTCATAACTTGCACTAATTTGTAGAGCTCTGGCAAAGTGTTATTTATCAAGGTTTTCTGTTTTTGCTTCCAATTCCAGTTGTTGTTGTTGTTAGGGACCATCAAGTTGACTCCAACTCATAGTGACCCTATGCACAGCAGAACAAAACACTGCCTGGTCTTGTGTCAGCTTCATGATCCTTGCTGTACTTGAGCCCATCACTGCAGCAACTGCGTCTCGAGGGCCTCCCCCTTCTTTGTCAACCCTCAACTTTACCAAGCATGATAACCTTCTCCAAGGAATGGTTCCTTCTGACAATGTGACCAAAGTAGATGAGACCAAGTCTAGTTATTCTCCCTTCCAAGGAGCATTCCAGCTGCATTTCTTCCGGGATAGATTTGCTAGTCCTTTCAGCAGACCATAGTATTCTTAGCATTCTTCTCTAACAGCACAGCTCAGAAGTATCAACTCTTCTTCGGTCTTCCTTATTCATCGCCCAGCTCTCACATGCATATAAGGTTATTTAAAATACCATGGCTTGGGTTAGGCACACCTTAGTCTTCAAGGAGACATCTTAGCTCTTCATCACTTGAAAGAGGTTTTCTGTAGCAGATTTGCCCAATGCAATATGTTATCTGGTATCTTGACTGCTGCTTCCATTGGTGTTAATTGTAGAACCAAGTAATAAGAAATCCTCGACAACTTCAATCTTTTCTCCTTCCACCATGAAGCTGTTTATTGGACCAGTTGTGAGGACTTTTGTTTTCTTTATATTGAGGTGTAATCCATACTGCAGACTGTAGTCTTTAATTTTCCTCAGTAAGTGCTTCAAGTCATCCTCACTTTCAGCAAGCAAAGTTGTGTCATCTGCATATCGCAGGTTGTTAATGAATCTTCCCCCAATCCTGATGCCACATTCTTCTTCATATAATCCAACTTCTCAGATTATTTGTTCAGCATACAAGTTGAATAAGTATGGTGAAAGGCTACAACCTTGATGCACTCCCTCTTGATTTGAACCATACAGTATCACCTTGTTCTGTTTGAATGACAGCCTCCTGATCTACATATAGGTTCCTCATGAGTACAATCAAGTGTTCTGGAATTCCCATTCTTGTCCATGTTATCCACAAATTGTTATGATCCACATAACCAAATGCTTTTTCATAGTCAATAAAACACAGCTAAACATCTTTCTGGTATTCTTTGCTTTCAGCTAAGATCCATCTGACATCAGCAATGATATCCCTCATTCCATATCCTCTTCTGAATCCAGCTCACATTTCTGGAAGTTCTCTGTCAATATACTGCTGCAACCAATTCCTCTTACATATCTATAATTCAAGTTCTGTGAATTTTGCAAAGTATGTGCAAATCTCTTCACACATACGGACACTTCAAAGGATTAAGTTACTCAAGGTATAACCAAATGAAATATTTCTCACAAAAGCAATAACTTACTTTGAGAATTAAGCTATTTCTTATTGTAGGTATACTTTGGCTAACTTTAGTACTCCAAAACATGCTTAAAGGAATTCACAATTCATGAAATAAACAGCATAGTTTTATTATCCTTACAGCAATTTCTTACATAAATGATTACCCATTAACTTTCTGGAAAAAAAACAAGTGAACAATTGCAAAGATTTTATTACTTTCCTTCAAACTGTCATTGCAAAAATCCTAATTCTCTTCAGAGAGTAAAAAACTTGGCTGTTCTGTAGTGATACCGCCTTGGAAACCCAAGGAGAGGTCACTATGAACTGGATCCGACTCGATGGCAGTGAGCTTTTTAATTTTTTTTTAAAATCGTATTTCAACTTAAAGTCAGATTTCAAATGCTCCATAATATTGTATGCAATATATTTAGATCTTTCTGTGTTACTTAATTGCTGTTTGTTGATCTGAATAAGTTTTGGTTAAATAAGAGTTTCAACTCCTATAAAACATAGTGAATGGCATGGTAACTAAAACATTTTTGCAATAACTTAAAATTTTCTTAGATGATGTTTCACAACTCTTTCAGTTAGAGCTGGTAAATATGATTTCTTTGACTATTCTATTTTAGCATCTCAGTTAGTGCCAGCAAATGAAATTATATTCCTTCCCTTTTAAGGCTTTCTGCAAGGCACCGGCTTGTAGAGAAGGCATTTGTGAGGTTGCTAACATTATAGTTAATGTTAAACAGCTTATATTTTAACTATAGATACTTTGAAGGTTATATATATGTACATTTTGATTCCTGGGCACAAATTTTGGTAGTTAAAATTGTAAATGACCATCATTTCTTTATATTTAATTTTTTAAAAAAGTTTCTGAAATCAGGTAGCTCCTTTAAAACTACAGAAAATTTTGTTTGAAAAGAAGACCAGAGAATATTGATATAAAAATGAAAGTTCACACAGTCACCAGTTCTTGCTTGAAATAATTCAGAAGCCAAAAAGTGAGATTAGTTTTCTTTGCCAAAATGTCAGGGGTTTTAGGATCTTATGAAGAAGGAAACAAACACCAAAATGAAAATAAAAAAACTGCTTAGAAAAAGTGTAAAGAAAAAAATGTTAGAGGTCATGGTAGCTTGCCATTAAAAATGATTAGTGTTCCAAGAAGTCTGGCTAATTCCAGAGACTCTTTCAGCAAAATAACCGATGTTGCTGGGCTTCAAACATATATCTATACATTTCTTTAGAAAGTCTGAGCAATCTTAAAATCAAAGCAAAGAGAAATCAAGTTTGAAATGGTCCTGTGCTAGTCTTGACCACAACTCTGAGCACGTCTCCATGCCCCGAGCTGTGTGCACATGACGAATGTAATCCATAAAAGATTCCAACAAAAAAATCTCCAGGATTCCAACAAAAACTCAGGCTACTTTTCCTCTGTGTTTTGAGCTGATGTTTTTGCATTACATAGACAGAATTTAAAAACGTGAAAATGTGATTTAGGGAGAAAAGTCAAAAAGAAGACTCATATACTAGGCATGAATAAAAAGCAGATACAGCAGTTTAAATATAAAATAACAAAATGATGATAATCTAAAACTTGGAATTTTTTTCTTTCAATGATTATATAAACCCCATTCATGTACCATGTATTTCTTTTGTAAGGTTAAATCATTTGCAGTTGAGTTAATTCTGACTCATGGTAACCCCATGTGTATCGGGACAGAACTCTGCTGCACAGAGTTTTCAATGAGTCATTTTTTGGAAATAGATCACCAGGCCTTTCTTCTGCAGTGCTTCTTGGCAGACTCCAACTTCCAATCTCTAATTAGTACCTGGAAATGTTAAGTGTTGCACCAGTGATGGACTCCCTGTGTAAGATTAGGAAACAGTAATTCCCTTCTTGAAAAATACTTTTTATATCTTAGGAATATAAAGATAGTACAATCATTCTTATTTTTCAGTTGCTTTGACAAATATTTATAGAAAATAACTTCTTTCATAATAACAAAAATAGTTATCATTTTGTGTCTGTGAATACTTTAATAATAACAGCATACAACATGAACTTAAAAAACCATTCTAGAGTCACTTGAGTGTTTCTGAATTTATAATATTTCCATTATTTTTTTTTTTTATGTGTGCAAAATCCACAGTATGTAGACTCTATACTTTTCCACACTACTAGGTAAGTACTTATGAAGTGGAACATGTAACATAATCATTTATTTTCCCATGAATCCTATTTTTCAAATACTGGTAATTTAAACAGATATTGGTTTTGTGGTTCTTTTCCTTTAGGAAAATTGTAACAAACAAACAAACAAAAATGGGGCTAGCTACATGATAGAATATTATACCACCGTTAAAAATTATGCAACTAAATTATTTTCTAATAAGGGAAATTGCCTATTTTATAGTTTCAAGTGAAATAAAGCATAAGGACCTCATTGTTCTTTTGCACACAGTAACATGCACACACACATAAACACACACACATACACATAGAGTAAGATCATGATTAAAGGAAATATTGAGAATATTACCATTGTTGAGTTTTTTTTTTCTCCCCCTGGAGGTGCAGCATTTTGGAGGACTTTTTCTATTTTTTAAAATTAATGTTTTTATTTTTGTTATTTTCTGCAATGGGCATATTTATTTTTATAATCAGAAAACAAAAGTATTTTGTTTTATTTTGTATATAAACATAAAACTTAGTTGTAGAAAATGATTATACTTGTGCAATTTCAGCCTGCTTAAACTTTGCACTTGGACAGTGTCGGTTCTCCAGAGAACTTTAACATCTACTTTAGGTATGTATTTTACAAGGCAGCAATGAGACAAAAGACATTTTTACCTATTAAAAGATTAGAAGCATTATAAAGAGGAAAAGATCAGTGGAACAGGAAACAAAAGAAAAAGTTAAGATAAGGCACTGCTGGGAAGAACAAAAGAGAGTTGGTAAAAAGTACTAAAAACATTTTCTTCTTGTTTTGGCTTATAACATTAACTCAAAAAAAGGTAGAAAGAAATAATATTTCTGGAACAGCTGCCATATGGCAGGAGTTGTGGCTGATTATTTTATTCATGTTATATCATTTGTTTCTCAATTGCCACATGGGCATGAGTATTCTTTTACACATTGGAAATGATCTCACTCTGTTATGTTAACCAGAGAAGCAGAGTGACAAATATTGAAACCAGGATTTAAATAAAGTTTAGTTGACCCCTAGACATATATGCTTTTGGCATTCTACCTCCTTTTCACCACAGTATTTTGATGAAGTAACTAGAAGTACGTTCTGTCGTTGAGGATAGTGATGGCTCTGATATTTAAATGTAATAAAGAGGAAAATCTGGACATTTCACTTATTTGTTCTAAGTAGAACTGGGGAGACTTAATGTAGAGACTCTACAGCACTAGATAACTGAGACAGATGTGTTTCTCATCTAAATCCCTTATTTTAGTGAAACGCACTTTAGTTAATAATTTCTCTATCAATTCACCAAGGAATTAGAAAAAAGAGGTCCCCCCCCCCCAGTTATTTAACTGTTCTCAATTCCCTGGCTTAAGAGAAGTCACTGACACAGTGGAAAATAAAATGGTCCTCAGAGTAAGGCTGTTATTGTTGTTGTTAAGTGCCGTGGAGTCAGTCCCGACCCATAGCGACTCC
Source organism: Orycteropus afer afer (assembly GCF_000298275.1). Classification (NCBI taxonomy): domain Eukaryota; kingdom Metazoa; phylum Chordata; class Mammalia; order Tubulidentata; family Orycteropodidae; genus Orycteropus; species Orycteropus afer. The sequence continues at coordinate 1,457,682 of NW_006921653.1, forward strand.
TCCTTGGGTTTCCGAGGCAGTATCACTACGGAAGTAGATTTCCCCATCTTCTTTCCGAGGAGTGGCTGCAGACCTTAGTTAAATTCCCAAGTCTTATGTTTACCAGAGAAGTAACGTTGGGCAAGTTTCCTTATCCTTTCGCGTCTCAAATTCCTCATCTGTAAAATATTCTAGTGATTCCTTCTTAAAGAGAAGTGGAAAGATAAAAGAAAAAAACATTCAAAGAGTACCTAAAAAACAAAGTAGCACATCATAAAAACAACAACAACAACAACCCCCCAAAAAAACCTCACTGCTGTCCAGTCGGATCCCACTCATAGTTTTCGAGGCAGTATCACTACGGAAGTGGATTGCCCAACCTGCCTTCTGAGGAGTGGCTGGTGGTTTTGAACCGCCAGCCTTCTGGTTAGCAGTCAGGTGCCTTAGGCACTACGCTAAAAGAGCTAAAAGCAGTTTCCTGTTTTCTTGAGTACCAGTTCTTAGGTGCATATTACTCATTCCTTTATCCAAGCTGCTCATTGTCCAGGACATTTATCAGTTGCTTCTGAGTTTCCTGTAACAGGTGGCAGCCTACACCCTAGATTCCTGTTATTATTTTTCAGCTCAAGTTGATTCCAACTCATAACGACCTCCATTGGGTTTCCCCTGCAGTAAATCGTTACTGACATAGATTGCCTCATCTTCCTTCCTAGGGAATGGCTGGTGGGTTTGAATCATCAACCTACTGGTTAGCAGACAAACGACTTAGGCATTTGCCTGTCTACACAGGCAACAAATTTCATCAAGTGACAATCAAGTTTGTCTTTAAAGTATATTGAATCTCAATAGTCTATAATAGAAGGACTTAAAAGATCTTTGAGTTCAAGATGCAAACAGAGGGAATCATGCTCATATCCTTTTAGTTTGGCTAAACAGCATTTATCATCATCATCACCATCATTATCATTAGTTTCTTTCCCATGAGAATACTTCAGCCATGGAATACTTCTCCTCCCTCCAGGCTCCACCACTTTCAATTGTGGCAAATTCTTATATTTACATTTCTTACCTGGTTGTTGATTTAGTTCAAATCCCTCTTTCAGTGGCGTCATCAGAAACATAAGCATTATTTGGAAACTTGGTAGACATTCTGAGACTTCACTCTGAACTTACTGAATCACAAACTCTGTGGATGAAGTCCAGCAATCTGTTTTAATATATGCAGAAATCCTAGCTAAATTTTGAAAGCCTTTGTTATAAATGTCATTGTTAGGTTTTGTCAAGTGGATTCCCTCTCATAGTGACACCATGTGACAGAGTAGAACTTTCAGATAGGGTTTTCTTGGCTGTAGTTTTTAGGGAAGCAGATCGCCAGATCTTTTTCTCCCACGGAGCTGCTGGGTAAGGTTGAACAACTAACTTTTCAGCAGCTAAGAGTTTAACTGTTTGCCACAAGAAGTCCTCTGTTATAAGTTGGGTAAACCAGGCTAGCACTCAACTTTGTTAACAAAAACTCCCACAATTTCCTTAATCCTTCCTCCTCATCCCAATCGACATTTACTTACTGTACCTTGTGACGCCACTCCTTTCTTCTGGATACTTTCAGAAACTCTATAAGGAGCTCTAGTGGTGCAGTGCTTAAGGTGTTTGACTGCTAACCAGAACCTTGGTGGTTCAAACCCACCAGCCACTCCACAGAAAGAAGATAGGGCAATTTACTTGTTGTTGTTGTTATGTGCCATCAAGTTGGACCCGACTCATAGCGACCCCTCCTTGGGTTTCCGAAGCAGTATCACTACGGAAGTAGATTGCCCCATCTTCCTTCCTAAGTTTGATTTTTGGTTTGGTTATGTTTTAGGTTAGCTCATGCAAGAGAGTTCATTTTTGCAATAGTCTCACAAAATGGCACTCAAATCATGTCTTTATGCTTTTATGTTCTTCACCATAATCCCTTCCCCATCTACCACACCCATAAACCTTCCAGGGAAATGTGCAGAACTTTTAACTTTAGTGTTCTTTTTAAACATTAACAATTTAATCTCTTCTCTTTGGTCATAAAGCTGTGACTTATAGATGAAAACAGAATAGCAAAACACAAAATAAAAATGCAACAAGAATAATCAAAGCAAACAAACAGAAAATTTCCAAAACCAGAAAATTTAAACAATACATAGGTGCTTAAGACATAAGGATATGCCTATAGTACACAGGAATTTCTTGGTTTACAGAGCAGAAGTCTGTCTCCTTCCAGATTTATAATATCAACACCAGTATAAAATGGGGCCTGGACTTCTTCAGTTTCTAACTTGACACTTCAATGAAAAATAAATACAAATATGCTAGTAAAACAATAGAAAACACAGAGAAAGCTAAGTTTTCTTTAGATTTATATTCATAGATGTTATTTTGTTTCACATGCTTTTGTTCTTTTTCACACTTAAGGGTTTTTTTTTTTTTTTTTTATGTCAAAGCAAGGACGTTGTCCACATTACTGATCAAAAGTCCTATCTGCTTCTTCAAGATGTATACTGGGTAGTCAGAAATCAATTAGTCTTAAGTGAGATGATTTCTACTCTATTTTGCACAGTGAAAAACTTTACCTTGTCTAAAGTTTAATCATGCTGTGATGCTGCGCTGATGCCAGTGCTAGCTAATATTTGTGGAGTGCTTATTCATCCCACACAATGTATTAAGTCTTCAATGGGTTTTCTTATTTATCTAAGCATGGATATTTCTTCTGAGGCTAAATGCATTTCAATTCTTTGATCAGAAAATGTGAAGAAATTTAGGAACATTGTGCAAATACACACACACACACACACACACAAATTATACAACGTAAAATTAAATGCAAAGAAAGTGAATGTAATGCAGTTACTGCAAGAGAGAATAAGAATCTCTTTGCAAAAAAAGCTATCTATTCTCTTTCTTTCTCTTCATTAGCCCACAGAAAAACCAGTAAACTTCCTCCAGTAAAGATACTTATGAAAAGATATCTAACTCACTCACTGCCATTGAGTCAGATCTGACTCATAGTGACCCCTCCTTGGGTTTCCAAGGCGGTATCACTACAGATGTCGATTGCGCAATCTTCCTTCCAAGGAGTGGCTGGTGGGTTTGAACCTCCAGCCTTCTTGTTAGCAGTCAAATGCCTTAGGCACTACACCAGAGCTCTAACCGAGCTCCCATGAAAAGATATCTAGGGGTATAGTTTACCTCAGGAATAGAATCTATGATTGATGTGAGGAATAAAATATGTTTGTATTACTGCTACTTTATAGTGACATCAACCATCCATGCAGTATTCTTCTGAATGATTGTAAGAGTAAAAGAACACTGAACATTATTTTTTAGGTATATAATCTTATTATTTTTGTATCATCAGTACTTAGCATCGTTTTTGGCACATTATAAACAATAATGCATGTTGAAATCGTGAGTGAGTGATCATTAATATTCATTGACTTGATTAAAATGTAAGTAGTTTGAAGGAAAGTCTCAAATTGGATGAAGAATCTGAAGCATGGTATGACTCATCTTTGGAGATTAGCTAGTAGGAGTTTAAAAACTGAACAAAAAAATAACCCTATTAGGAATGACATCTGAGTCATAAACTCAGTTATAGAAGCCCTTGAGTTTTAAAGCCTGCATTGTAACCATTAAGTTCCTGTATTCCTTTGACTATTTATCCAGTTCCACATATCATGCTCAGTTAACAATATATCAAGATGTGAAATAATAGATCTACCAAAGAGAGTGCACAGAAATCATTTCTCTTCTATTTTAGTAGCATTTTGTTTTCTTTTAACAGAGAAAGTGGTTGCAGTTTCGTGTTGCATCAATACTCTAAGGCAATTTAATAAGTAGAACTATTCGATAGATGCTGATTGAATACACAAACTACTTAATTAATTTAGTTTCTGTTTCATACATGAATTTATACAAAACATCTTCTCCAAGGATGAACATATTTTACTTATGAAATATTATGTTAGATCTAGTCTTTTTTCGTTTTCTTTTTCTTTTTGGTGTTGTTTTCTACTTAGAGTAAACCCTTCCATTTCAGAGCATTCTTTGCCTCTGAGTCATATTAATTCTAGTAGATAGTAATTTGCTCATAATCCACTTTAAAAAATCACTTAGAAACCTGAAGATTCAATCTCTCTTTGTAGTTGTGGTAATTTAAGATGATTGAAACTGAAAATCTGCATGTGCTTAGTGTTGACTGAGCTTAGATATTCTCATGGATTGAATTATGTTCTCCCAAAATATATGTCAGCTTGGCTGGGCTATGAGTCTCAGTGGTTGGGTAGTTATGTAACAGTGTAATTTGGCAGTCATGTAATGATGTCATATCCCCCATAACTTGATCTGATGTGATCAGCCAATCATATCAGGTGAAGATGTAAGGAAATCAGAGTTGTAAGGGGATTAGGGTGGGTTGCAGCACCCTTATTCAGATCACAGCCCTGATTCAATGTAAGCAGAGCTTTCCCCACGTCTGGGCTGTGTCTGCATCACCTTTTTTTCTTACAAGAGACAGAAGGAACGATCAGGGAGCAGAGAAGGAGGGGCCTACTAAAACCAAGAAAGAAGCACTGAGAATGGAGCGTGGCCTTTGGACCTCAGTCTGTATTGACAAACTCCTAGACCCAGAGGAAGATTGATGCCAAGATACATGGAGATCTCCAAGGGATTTTGGACCCACAGATGCAGAAAGAGACAAGAAACTTCCCCCTGAGCCATCAGAGAGAAAGCCTTTCCTTATAGCTGGCACCTGAATTTGGACTTCCAGCCTCCTAAACTGTGAGAGAATAGATTGCAATTTGTTAAGGCCACCCACTTTTGGTGTTTCTGTTATGGCAGCACAAGATAACTAAGACAGATGTTTCTCAACTAAGTTCCTTATTTTAGGCAAATATACTGTATTTAATAATTTCTTTATTAATTCAACAAGGAATCAGAAAAAAAAGAGTTGTTTTAAAAATTGTTCACCGAGATTGACAAGTTAGATGACTAAATGTAATCACCTCATTAACAAAATTTGAAGTGTTTTCCCAACTTCACTTTTTTTTTTTTCATAGATTCGCCCCAAACACCCTCCCTCTATTCAAATTCATACCTTAACTTTCTTTAAATCTTCTTGCTGTCCCTGGAGAAAGATATCATGCTTGGTAGAGTAGATGATCAATGAAGGAGGGGAAGCCCCTTAACACAGATTGACAGAGTGCCTGCAATGATAGACTGAAGCATAGCATAGCAAGGATTGTGAAGATGGCATAGGCCTGGGCTGTGTTTTGTTCTGTTGTAGATAGGGTCACTGTGAGTTGGAGCTGACTCCACAGCACCCAACAACAACAGTAGCAGATAATCACCTCTCCCAAAATAACCACCTGGATCAAGCCCATAACTTGCTTAGAAGCACTTCTGTTTGAAACTACTCTTTTTCTTTTTTTCTTTTTTTTTTCAATATTCTAATTTAAGAAAAAGTTACTGGGTTAAAAAACAAAAACAATAACAACAACAATCTTTAGCCATTCTCCATTCCCCACCAGTCAGACACAGAGTCTCAAGCACTTCTACAATATGACTTCACAGATTTCCCCAATTACCTTATCTCCTATTTCCTAACAAAAGTCATAACTCACTCTCCAATCAAATTGGGCTCTTTCCAATTATAACATGAAAGTATATGCAACCTATATGTTTCTCCTTTTCAGTTATATTCTACTTCTACTTCTGTCAGGATTTTTATTGAACATGTATTTATTTTTAAAATACTTGTTACATACAATCATGTACCTGGTCCTAAGATAGTACCTAGGGAGACACCAGTAAACAATGATGAAGAATGGCCCTTGAACTCACAGAGATGATAGTAAATATATATATATAAAACCCCAAAAAAGCAATAAATCACCAAGTTGAATATAAAACTAAGTATTTTTGATAAGTAGTTGGAAGAAAAGATATGGGGAGCCATGAGAGCAAAATGTTGTTGTTGTTATGTGCTGTCGAGTCGTACCCAACTCATAGCGACCACTCCTTGGATTGCCAAGGAAGTATCACTATGGAAGTAGATTGCTTAACCTTTCTTCCAAGGAGTGGCTGGTGGGTTTGAACTGCCAGCCTTCTGGTTAGCAGTCAAGGGGCAAAGAGATCTAATTTAAATTTGAGGATTTCTCACTTAGTAACACTTGTGAGAGCTAAAGTTTGAACAGAATTAGCTAGGCAAAACTTAGGGGAAAATCAATTCAGTTACGAGGAATAGCATTTTTAATTTACTGAAGAACTTCCTGAAAATGTGTGTCTGGAGCTTAGCATGAGAGAGGGAATTGTACCTAGATAGAGTACTCTAGTAGGAGCTCTGGTGGTGCAGTCCTTAAGCATTCTGCTGCTAACTGAAAGGTCAGCAATTCAAACCCATGAGCCTCCCAAGGGAGAAAGATGAAGCAGTCTACTTCCTAAAGATTTACAGCCTCGGGAACCCTATGGGACAGTTCCACTCTGTCTTATAGGGTCACAGTGAGTTTAATCTACTCAATGACAGTGCTTTTTTTTTTTTTTTTTTAGGAGTACTCTAACCAGACTGCAAAAGTGGAGGTACTATTTTATTTCTTCTCAATTGTGTTTTAGACATTTTTATTTAATTGTCAATCCTTTTGATCTCTCTCACCAGTTTATAAACTCCTTGAAGGCAAAGACTACTTATTAATTCATATTTGTGTCCTCTGAAGTATTTCACCTAATGTCTTTTAATACAATAAACAGTAGGAAATGCATACAGGGCTTCATAAGTGTGTGACCTGTGCAATCACACAGAGTTCCACTCTTAGATGGGTCCAGCTCTGGTAGCATAGTGCCTAAGGCACTTGACTGCTAACTGGAAGGCTGGAGGTTCAAACCCACCAGCCAGTCCTTGAAATGAAGGTTGGGCAATCTACTTCCGTTAGTGACATTGCCTCGGAAACCCAAGGAGGGGTCGCTATGAGTTGGGTCTGATTCAATGACGCATAACAACAACAACTCTTGCTTTAATACTCTACTGTTGCCATCTTGAACTTCTTAATACTTTTTGAAGAAAGGACCTTGAATTTTCATTTTACAATGGGCCCCACAAATTATGTTGCCACTTTTCTGTAATTATAATCTTGCTGAGTGAATGAATGATCCAAGAGTCAAAGTGATCTGATTGGAATGGTTCCACAGGGCATTTTTCTTCTAGTGTCTATCTCACTCCAGTAACACTATATGATTTTCATTTGTTACGTGATGAATGGCTAAGAAATGGGAAAATTTTTCTTTGAAAGAGAGCCCTTCGTCCTCACGTATACTATTTCTTAAATATGAAATTGAACTTCATATTAATTTGACCACTGTGACTTATCTAAATATTCCCAGACCCATTCCAGCTGAAGCATATTCTCTCACATTTGAATCACATTTGATCACCATTTAAATCTACACGCCCAAACTAGGAAATGAGTAAGTGAAAGTTCCAGGCATTTTCTCCTAGAGCATTTATCTCTGCATTTTGTGACTCCTTTGGCACCTGCTTGCATACCAGTGTGAATGAGAGATATCAGTGTGCAGAAACACAAGTCATTCAGATTCCTGAAGATGAGTTAAAAAAAAAAAGAAAGAAAGAAGCAGCAAAGATCTTTAGTTAGGAAGGATTAGTCAGAAGTGTACCCTGTACTGAATGAATGAGGCTGGACCCTCCGGAGCTGAAACCTTGTGACTGAAGACCTGGTTTAACTCCACATCTAGTCAAGTTCAGTGCAAGAGTATTTACAAACATCTGAAAAAATTATGAGTTACTGACTGATTTTCTTTTTGCAGAGTTAAGGAGACTCTGAGAATTCAGAAGGATTTTTAACTCATCCACCAGTCCACCAAACTACAATAAACACTCTCTTATGAAGGTTTGACATGACAGGCTGAGCTATTACTATCTGTTTGGTCAATGATCCATGGATTATGGCCTCTCTTAGTGTGGTTGACAAACTATGTTAGCTCAAGAAGAGTTTTTATGATTACTTGTAGCAGTGAGTCACAGAAAGGTGCTTATAGAGTAAATAAGACTTTAAACAACATATCTCTCAATTCACTGCCTGTTGACCCAGTGTATAGATTTCAAGTCAGTTTCATTTAAGCCTTTTAATGGCCCCAGTGAGAAACCTTTTCATGTGCTGGGGTTTAGTTGTTTGTCTCTGCTAAACAAACAGTGGCAGAAAACTCTTCATTATTAACAATTGCTATACATTATTATCTTTCAGGGTTCCTAAGAACAGATTGTAAAATTAGTGACTAAATATATTGTTTTAAGAGAAAGTAAAATTTAATCTAATGCCAACTCGATGGCACATAACAACAACAGCAATCAGATAGAATGGAGTAAACCTGTTTGGTGGTTATGAAATCTATTTGATGCTTATTTAGAGCTATGGAGTTATCTACTTATTTTGTCATGGTGGAATATAGTGAATTTATATTATTTATGAATAAGATATTATCCCCCAACTTTGTTCTGAACTCCTTGGGCAGAATCCCTCCTTGGTGATCTCCTTGAACATTGCACTTTCTTCTTTCTTAGCACTATCTAATATTACTGTACATATATCTTTTTACCATTTTGTCCTTTTCTCTGTAGCTGAAAACTTCCCAAGAATAGAGACTATCCATTCTTGATCTCTTTATACACAGTTCCTGGCAAATAATGGCTGTATATTAAAGAATAATGAAAGGATTCATGACTTGTTATTCTTTTAAATTATACTGTAGCCTTTATCTCCTTAGCCCTGGCACATAAGTAACTATCAAGTCTATGAAAAGCAATCTGAACTGATGGAAAGTTTATACTAAGACAGAAGTTTTAAGCACATTGGAGAATGTGTCTATGTGGGATGGTAGAGAGAAAGAGAGCTGCACAATGGAGAGTTTACCATCCTGGAGCCAGATGCAAGGATATCTAACTCTAGGGGCAGAAGGAAGTGAGCTTTGAGGAGACAGCAAGCAGCACTTGGGCTGATGCTTGTCTGTTTTAAATTTTCTCTGCTCACAGTGAACCACATCCTTACCCTTGTGGGGAGCTGCTCTCTGAAGTCCTTGCCTTTTGCTCTAATGTCTGAAAAGAGGCACTTGTTTTTAACTCCTGCCCTCAAAATGTAGGCATTAGTAGGTGGATGAAGTAATACAAGTAAAGCCCCGATTAGATGTTTCTTTGTCATATGATTGTTGTTGTTGTTGTTATGTGCCGTCGAGTTGGCCCCGACTCATAGCGACCCCTCCTTGGGTTGATACACCTAATTTATTAAAAAAGAATTAGGGAAGATTCAAATTTACAAAATTCTGTGGGGAATAGAGCCAACACTTTCATTTACAGAGAGATAAATATTTCACAGGTGTGTATATAAGGCATCTTGTGAAGAATGTTTTCTATAAACAAAATTAATCTAGATTGGGTTCTGTTCTTCTCCCACAGGACCACTACACACACATACACACACACACACAGAGGAGTCCCTGGGTGGCACAAACAGTTAAGCCCTCAACTCCTAGCCAAAATAATGATGGTTTTAAACCAACTACCCAGAGGCTTCTTGGAGGAGTCCTGGTAATCTGCTTCTGAAAGGGCAGAGCCTTGAAGACCCTGTGGTGAACAGTTCCACGCTGCACGCATGGGGTCACCATGAGACAGAATCAAGTCACCGACAATGTCTGTGATTTTTGGTTGGAAGATATATAGTCTTTTGTAGTATTTGTTGGGTAAGGATGCAATATATTTTGTGGTTGCAGCCATTTTGCTATTAAGTAGAAGAGATAAGGCAAAGGACAATGCTGAGGAATTAAAAAGAAAAGTTATGAGAACCTAATGATAAACTTCTAGATATGTGAGATAATCCTCCTATGATTAATATTCTTTTGAACAGAATCCTCTGTTATTTTTTCTGAAAACATATTAAAATACATCACCATTTCTGAAAATCCATGGCTTCTGCTAAGTGTGGGGCTGTGGGTTAATACCCAAAGATGCCCTTTAACTTGGGTATTTATTATACATGCAGATTGAGCCAGTTAAGCTTTATTATTTGATACATAAAATAGTAGAAAAGATCTAGATAGAATTAGGCTGAATGTCCATCATTCTTAATAATCTATACTTTTGGAAAGATTTTAATGTTTAAAGTTATACAGTCAAAGGCTTCAGTGACTATGGTCTTGCCTTTAAGGTCTTCCCACTTATAAATACACTTCAGAGCATGATTTACATTTTGAAAATCTTTTCTTTCTCTCTCTTTTTTTACCCAATAGATTATGATAAAATAAATCTGAAATGTTTTGATCCATCATCATTGTGACTGTTAATTTTATGTGTAAAGTGGGCTAGGCTATGGTGCCCAGTTGTTTGGTCAAACACTAGTGTAAATGTTTCTGTGAAGACATTTATGTGTGCCTAGCATTTATAGTCAGTTGAGTTTAACTAAAGCAGATTACCCTACATAATTAAGGGTGGATAAGGCTCATTCCACCAGTGGAAGACCTTAAGAGCAAAACTGAGTCTTCCCAAAGGGAAAATTCTGCCGCAAGGGTATACCATGGATGTTCTACCAGAGGCCTGTGGATTTAGAAACCAGAGTTTCCAGCCTGCTACTTGACCTACAGATTTGGACTTGCTACTCCCCACAATCATCTGAGTCAAGTGCTCAAAATCAATCTCTCTCTTTTGTTCCTTCTGTTTCTCTGGAGAGCCCTGTCTAATAATAGTATACTGAGACAACAAAGTCATTGTGGCATGAGGGCTGAAAAATTAACCAACAATACACAGGTTTAGAGGCAGTTTACAAAGTATCAAACAAATTATTTAGCCCATTATGCACAGTCAATGCAGTAGAGAGTCATTTATCAATGATATGTTTAGACTATTGCCATGAGAATTAACAAAAAGACTCTAATCAAGAGCAGTTGGATGAAAATCCTACAATATCAAAATAAAAAGAATTTGATAGATTACTTTGTTAATTTCCCTACTATTGCTTTAATTTCTCTCTTCAACATCCTAGTAACTAATTCTAGCCAATGGTTCTATTCTGTGTCAAAATGCACTGGTATGTAAATGACCATTTTTGTGACTTCTTTATGAATAAGGGTTAAATAAACGAAAATTGAAAAATCAACTTCATTTATTTCATTTTCTAAACAAGTTTCATTGAGTTCTCCTAGTATTTTCTAGTATTTCTCATAGTGAATCTCTGTGGAGAATATATTAAACAGAAACCCAAGTCAAAGCAGCTTAAGTGAAAAACCGAGTTAAATAGCGATGTTTCTACTGCTGGTCGAGTCTCTCATGTATTAGGGTATGGCCACCAGTGGCTCTGGTCTCACATTGTTAGACTTTGCTATGCCACTATTCTTGCTTGCCACAGAATGTTCCAGAGTAGAATGCTGGGTCCCTTGCCTTTGGCTCTGAGTAAGTAGCAACAGCTCACCAGCAGCACATGAATTGAAAGAAGTGATTCTCTAACAGCACAGGTCCCATTACCAGGAAAGGATGGCGGAGAACCTAAACAATACAACACACATTCTCTCCATGGGGGCCGGGAGGTATGTTCAGCAGTGTATAGAGTTTTCCAAACTATTTTAACTGGGAAATCTTCACTCAGAACAGCTGTTACCATTTCTGGAAAAAATAAGTGTTTGACTTAACACTTTGGGAAAATATTCTTCAGAGAATGAAAAACATTTGAATAAATGTTAACTTCCTAGATCCTTCTAACAACTCTACTGTATATGTTGGCTAGATATAACTTACCTTAAGGCATCCACCTTCAGAAGATTTAGAGACTTGTGAAAAGTCACACAGACTTATTGGAGCAAAAGGGGATCAGTTTTTAAAGTTTCTGTAATTCTGAAAATACTTCAAATGAGGCTGTCATGCAACACCATCAATGCCATATGATGACTTGGTCATTATGGTATTTTATTACCCATTGTTGTTATGTGCCATCAAGTCAGACCTGACTCATAGCGACCCCTCCATGAGTTTCCAAGGCAATATCACTATGGAAGTAGATTGCCCCATCTTCCTTCTGAGAAGTGCCTGGTGGATTAGAACTGCCAGTCTTCTAGTTAGCAGTCAAGTATCTTAGGCACTATGCTACCAGAGCTCCTTATAACCCATTAGTGCAGTTGAACAATGTGAACTTTGGTATCAAACCACTGAAGTTAAAATTCCAGCCAATCCCTTTGCAGGAAGGGTGGCCTTAGACAAGTTACTTGACCTATTTCTAGCTGAGTTTCTTCATTTGAGAAATTGTGTCAATGACAAGGCTGTTGTGATTAATAAGGATAATTAAAGTCAATTACTTAACACAGTGACTAACTAAATAAAAAACTCATTGCTGTCCAGTTGATTCCCACTCATGGTTTCCCTTTAGGACAGAATAGAACTGCCCCTTAGGGTTTCCAAGGCTGTAATCTTTATGGAAGCACACTACCATATCTTTTTCCCACAGAGTGGCTGGTGGGTTTTGAACCACTGATCTTTTGGTTAGCAGCTAGGAGCTTAACCACTGTACCACCAGGTGTCCTTTAGCATAGTGACTGGGACATACCAGTTACTCAATAAGTGTTAGCTATTATTCTTAGGGACAATCATCACATTTGGGTCATGGTTAAAAATTCCAGAAAGTTTTGTATTTCTTGTAAATATCTCTCTTAACACATGCATTTAAATATACAATCTTGTCTGCAAAAGCATTTTCCCCCCTAATCTCTATCTTCTAATGTACCTTGAACAGCAAAAACAAAAAGGCAAATGGAAATCAATTAACCCTAACTTAAAACAGATGTCACTAAAATGTGGTGTAATGTACTTTCACCCACAGCAGTTAAAATATCAATTATAGAAAGGGAGAAACATCCAAAGCCAGATATTTGGAATGTCTTTGGAATTGATACCTTTCCTTAAAAGTGGTCAGTTCGGTTGATAATTGAAATAACTTTTCCTTAATTGCACATCATTGTAAATTCTAAGGTGGCTCTTGGCCTTTTAATAGTCACAGAGCTGCTTCTGCTCAATGTGAAGCAAATGCCAAAACAGGACCAAATCAGATGGAGAAGCTGAAGGCAAAATTTTTCTGAATTTTTTCATCAGAGTAAGGATTGAAATATATCTCTCTGCCACTTGCACATTAAATCTTGGTGCAGTTGACAGATTTCAAAGGTGCTTACAACCATCTCATGTAGGGACTCATTCCAAGTCAGAGAGGAGCAGATACAGAGCATCAGGGTTTAGAGTCCATTGCTGAAAATAGCACCGTGTGGCTTAAAGAAATATTTAGACATTACTTAAGCTTACTATTATGGAACTGAAATGAAGGTCTCAATGTTTTGACTGGAACTGCATTCATGTTTTGAAGCTTTTCAACCAAGCAAGTAGCTTGCAAAACAAACTTCACTCTGAAATAGAGAATGGGAACACATACACACACACACAATTAGGCCCAAATAATAGCATAATTAATATGATTGCAATTTCCTAATCTTACTTCTTTCAATATTTAAAAGGTGTTACTTACCTCACTTAATATGGATAATTCATATTGGAATATTGTAGTGCCTAAGGCATTTAACTGCTAACCAGAAGGCTGGTGGTTCAAACGCATCAGTTACTTCTCAGAAGGAAGACTAGGCAATTTACTTCCATAGACATGTTGTTGTTGTTATGTGCCGTCAAGTCAAACCCGACTCATATACATACTCATAGACATACTGCCTAGGAAATCCAAGGAGAGGTGGCTATGAGTTGGAACTGAATTGATGGCAGTGAGTTTGGTTTTTTGGTTGGGTGCCTCTGAAAATTTGTTTTATGAACCTTCATGTTGTTGTTAGGTGCCATCAAGTCGTTTCCGACTCATAGCAACCCCATGCACAACAGAACGAAACACTGCCGGATCCCGC
>NW_006921653.1:1473852-1476517 GCF_000298275.1 Orycteropus afer afer
AATATGACTGTTATTCAAGTTTATGCACCAACCACCAAAGCCAAAGATGAGGAAATTGAAGATTTTTATCAACTTCTGCAGTCTGAAATTGACCGAACATGCAATCAGGATGTGTTAATTATGACTGGTGACTAGAATGCAAAAGTTGGAAACAAAGAAGAATCACCAGTAGTTGGAAAATTTGGCCTTAGTGTCAGAAACAATGCTGGAACTCGCATGGTAGAATTTTTGCAAGATGAAGGACTTATTCATTGCAAACACCTTTTTTCAACAGCACAAATGGCGGCTCTACACGTGGACTTCACCAATGGAACACACGGAAATCAGATGACTTCATCTGTGGTAAGAGGCGGTGGAAAAGCTCGATATCTTCAGCCAAAACCAGGCCAGGAGCTGATTGTGGAACAGACCATCAACTGCTCATATGCACGTTCAACTTGAAGAACCTTCATGTTAGGCTGTCTTAGATGTACACTATAATAACACACTGCCCCAGATTCTGACTTATTTAATTACTGGACTATAGTTGTAAATATTCCCCTAAAATTATTCCACTCTTAAATATTATCACTCTTGAGTCTTAGTTGGACCTGTGCGAAGAAACCTAAAGCTTCTCATTTCTCTGAAATAAAGGAGTTTGGCTATGGATGGAGACAGTATTTGTCTCTGAAGGTGTGTGTATGGGATGACTTGATACTATAGCTCAAAGCTGAATGCTTCAAGTAAAATTTCTTTGAAGTTCTGATTCAGCATAAATTCATGTGAGTTTAATAATGATTTTTATTTAAGTCTTTATGCAAAATTAATTCTGCAGGGAGTTGTCACTTGGTGATATCTCACACTTGTTGGCAAACTCCTACATATGGGAGTACTCATATCCCCCTCAAGAAGCTTGAAGAAAAACATGTTCTTAATCAATTGTTGTGTCTCTTCATACAAAGTGGGAAAGAATTGACTTCATGGAAAGTCTTTCATGACTGATAAGGTAGAAATCACATGAAGGACACAACTTTGACAACTTTTAAGCAGTTTTCCTACAAATGCTCTTAAGTTGTGAGCAGAGGATCATGTCACCACCTTGTCCTGACAATCAAAATCTTTGGGGAGTGATTTCGTACATCTCAAAGAAAAAATGGAAGTAGGAAGGAGGTGGTGGGGCCACTGGTATCTAATGTATAGAATAATGCCTTCACCCTTTTCAAAGACCTAGGAGTCCAAATAGATTAAGTTTTTAATAAGTAGAATAAATAAGATATAATTAGATGTAAATGGGGTCCTCTCTTCTCTTTTACATAGGGGTTGAATTGGGCTGTATGTGTTTTGTAAGGCTTGTATACTCCTCTGTTTAGGAAGCATAATTAAAGCAAGGGCAGAAGAGGGTGTCGGACAGAAGAGAAGCAAGAAGGGTTTTGCCTAATCTACCTTAAGCTACATGTGTTAATTTTAGCTGTGACTGATCTCACTGTTAGGTTCATCGACATAGCTAATGTGGACTGGAGTTATATTTTATTATTCCTATAAACCAGCACAAAGCAAGCTTATTGTAGAATATGTTCTATTTCTTTTTCTAGGTTGTTCAAATGTAGGACCAAGATTTCTAAATTTAATTCAGATGGATAGAGAAAAGATATCCCTCACCAGGGCTGGAATAAGAATTTAGTACATATCCAATCTAATTTAACAGTTAACCATTTAGAGTTACATACATGTATATATATGTATAGGAGCTCTGGTAGCATAGTGCCTAAGGCACTTGACTGCTCACCAGAAGGCTGGCGGTTCAAACCCACCAGCCACTCCTTGGAAGGAAGGTTGGGCAATCCTACTTCCATACTGATACTGCTTCGGAAACCCAAGGAGGGGCCAACTCGACAGCAAACAACAACAACAACAACAACAACAACAACATATATATGTATATGTGTGTGTGTGTATATATATATAATCAAACTCACTGCTGTCGAGTCAGATCTGACTCATAGAGACCATTCCTTGGGTTTCTGAGGTGGTACGACTCATGAAGACCATTCCTTGGGTTTCTGAGGTGGTATCACTATGGTAGTAGATTGCCCAATCTTCCTTCTGAGAAGCGGCTGGTGGGTTTGAACCACCAGCCTTCTGGTTCACAGTCAAGTGCCTTAGGCACTACACCACCAGAGCTTATACATACACACACACACACACACAGAATTTTTTTTTCTAGGCGATAAATACTCAGTTTCTCTGACAAAAGAGAAAGCTTACTTTGGGTTATCTTCTTCTCTTTTGCTTTTCTCCCTAAGTAGTGACTGATTATATGTTAGAAGAACATTGCTATCCTTGAGTATAGACATCTCTGCCTGCCCTGGTCTCTGGGGCAATGTCCTCTTTCTACCAGGTTGCTGTTTATCCACTTGGAATTCTTTACTGATTTGTAGTTGTGGTGGAGTGATACTTATGTTAATCTTTTTGATAATTTGAAAAGAATCTAGTGGAGCTCCTTGGGTGACACAGCCACAGCTCAGTACCCGATGGCACTGTAGAGCCCTCTGACTCCTTGTGCATTCCATCTGGTAGTCTAATCTCCAGCTTTCTCTGCAGAACTACAATGCCACTCCCAAGGTCATCCTGTCTGCAACTCCATATCAGATTCTCAACTATTTCTACATTCTTTTTTTTTTTTTTT
>NW_006921653.1:1477452-1491816 GCF_000298275.1 Orycteropus afer afer
AATCTCTCCACAACCTCGCCAGCATTTGTTATTTTCTGTCTTGTTGAACTTTGCTACTAGTGCTGGAGCAAGATGGTATCTCATTGTTATTTCTACATTCTTTTTATTCCATATAGAAGCCAAAGATGATGAAGAAAACTAAATTTCAGGTCCCTTTTTCCTCACAAGATCACTACAACCTGTGATACATGTATGCATGGATGGTCAAGTCTCAAGGCTTGGGACATCTCTGATAGTCTTGCTCTCTAGTCAGTCAGCATCTCCTGTCTTCTCTTTCCACCTCTTCTTCCTACCATCCTCTGTGAGCTTTCTCTATGTTTCAATTTCATCTTCCTCTCAATCATTAATGGAGAACAGGGTTATTTTCTTTACACTGCAGAAAACTCTGACTAACTCTCCAGACTTGGTTTGAAATGGAAACAAGTAGGGAAAATCAGATGAAAAAATTTAGGAAACATTTTTCAAGATAATGCCCTGGCTAGCAAGGCACTTTTCTTACTCCATAATCTTATTTGCATATCAGAGGCAGAATATCTCTTTCCTCTTTTCGTTCCCACAGTAATAAATGGTTTCCTTTTGTAATAAATTCTAATCTTCCTTCAGCAGATGGATACTTTAGGTCCATTAGTGCCAAGCTCATGAGTTCATGTATTTAGAAAAGCAAAAATGGAAAACACATTAAGATTTCCAAGAGGTCAGATGCTGTATCCAGACTTCCCTCTTCCAGCTTTGACCCAGAGAGAGGCAGTATGTGTGATAAATGATGATATACCAAGGGTAATGATTTCTTGCCCTTGAAGAGAATATTGCTATGTAGGGTATCCCAGACTGATGAGAGCAAACCAATCTATTTAAAAGAGCAGTGTGGCATGGTCAGAGTTTTTAGGGTCACTCTAGAGCCTCTGTCATTCCTCCTGTAGTGTGGACATTGGGTTGAGGGCACAGAGTAATGATGTGATGTGAAGTAGTAGGCTCTTTAAAGGATGTGGAGAATGTGCATGGGTCTATACCCAGTAAGAGCTAAAAGGAAACTGAATCAACACCCAAAAACCTAACCCACTGGCACTGAGTCAATTCTGACTCATAGTGACCCCCACTGTGTTTCCGAGGCTGTAAATCTTTACAGAAGTAAATTGTTCAATCTTGCTTCTGTGGAGTGGCTTGTGGGTTCGAACTACCAACCTCCTGGTTAGCAGTCAGATGCCTTTGGCATTGTGCTACCACAAAACAAAACAAAGCAAAACAAAACAAAACACTCTACCAAACTCACTGTCATCTAGTCGATTCAACTCATATTGACTGCTCCTTGGGTTTCCAAGGCAGTATCTCTATGGAAGTAGAGCACCCAATCTTCCTTCCGAGGAGTGGCTGGTGGGTTTGAACTGCTAGCCTTCTGGTTAGCAGTCAAATGCCTTAGGTACCATGCCATCAGAGCTGTCCTTGTGCTACCAGAGCTCCTTAAACTGAATTAAGAGGTAAAAGTATAGACTGCTTCACTGTAGCCAAAAAGTGCACCATGAAGGTAGTAGCTAAAAACTTTGCCCTGGAAGAGAGCAAGACACCTAGCTAACAGGCAAGTAAGGACTGGGCACAAGAGATTCCTAAATGTGAGCCAAGGCCTAGCATTAAGCCAGGAGATTGAATTTCCTTGTGAAAGATACCAGATTACACAACCGCACACTCACCCTCCAGAAATTATATATCACTTTAGAGAGGTAAACAAGGGTAGAGATTAGTTGTATAAGAAGCTGAACATTATCTTTTTTCCAAGAGAAGATTTAGCATTAATTAAAGTGATTGTTTAGGATATAACCATATTAGACTAAGGCTTAAGCGAGATTGGCCATTTACTTACCATATCTCACTCTGCTTATCAGATGGGGATTTGAGAGCAGTTCCAAACTTGAGAAGGGCACCATTCCTCTTTCTCCCCTGGAATGCCAATGTTATGGCTGCACTCCTTGAGCCATCATATAACCTTGAACATTTGAGCAACACACTAAAGATAGTAAAACAAAACAAACAAACAAATAAAACAACTAAAAACAGAAGCCTGGGTCTGTGAAGACTCATGGAACCACCATAGCTACCTTGGATGGCCCACTTTTGGACTTCCTGTATACAAGAGAATACAATTCCAAAAATGTAAGCCATTATGGCCAGGTCTCTGTTACTGGTAGATAAAGTCACTTCCTGACTGATATAATCAGCTCCTTTTCTCTCTTTGAATTTTTCATGTTAAGAATTTTTACCCAGATATATGTTTTGTACTCAGAACTCAGAACAAAAGTTATTTTCTCAGAGATGTGAAAGAACACACTAGAAATGTTCAAAACATTACCTGCGCACTTGGGTATGACTAAAAGTCAAAGTAAATTGTCTTGCTTTTTGTGAAAACCTCTATTTAATAACAAAGTGTGTGTGTGAGAGAGAGTGAGAGTGATATCTTGGTCCAATAAAATGGGAAAAAATAGCAACTGGAAAGAAGTATTGGATATGTGATGGATGTGGACATAGAACCACTGTATGTAATTTCTGCAGAATTCCCAGATAATGATTCTCTGATCAAGGGAGGAAAACAAGAACTCAGTGACTCTTTGAAGTATGAATATATTGTAATGGACATTAGTTAGTGTTTGGTGAAGGTTATGGACACCCAAAACACCAGTACATAAACTGTGTAGATGGACATCGCCCATGATTGGCCTCCTGAAAGCAATTTCCTAGGACCAGGCCCTCATCTTGTGAAACTTCAGGGGGCACCCTTCACAGAGTATGGAATAAGAAGTTCTATGGTATAGTGATTAAGGCATTCAGGTGCTCCACAGAAGAAAGATGAGGCAGTTTGCTTCTGTAAAGATTTATAGCCTTGGAAACCATATGGGGAAGTTCTACCCTGCCCAACATGGTCACTAAGTCACTAAGAATAGGAATCGATTTGATGGCAATGGGTTTGGTTTCATGGCTGGGGCAGGCAGCAAATTTGATATGCCACTGAAATCTCTGTATCTGAGATCTAGAGTTATAAGCTTCATTTCTTTTTAGCAGAGTTTGTAAAAGTTTCGCTGACCCCAAATATCTCTTCTATATTGTTATTATGTTTTAAAAACCCACTTTACTAGTCCCATTATCACTATTTCTTCTAAATAGTACAAACTAAAATTTCACAAGTGTTATATTTTAAAATGCAAATGTCCCAGGATGGATGCTGGTGGAGTTGTTATATACTTAGGGAACATAAACCTTGTTTGAGGAAATAGATGATAGAATATAAAACACATTGAAGAATGGAAAGTTAATTTTAGAATATAAGACCTGGCAAGGGAGGGCAGGCCACTTTGGAAGCATTGAAGTCCTGCTTAGCAGAGGTATTTGAGTAAACTTCTAGAAACTTCACACTTAAGGAGAGTCTTGCTCTGTTTTATTATTATTATTATTACTATTTTGTTTTTTATCTTATGTTTCACTTATGGTAACTGTATGTCCTATGTTGCATGTGCCAGGTCCCAGTTTAAACCAGTGATCTTGAGGTAATCCTTTCACTCTGAAAATTGTCCCAGAATGGATGATAAATTTTATGGAAACCACTATTGTCCATTTCTTTTCATTATATTTATTTATATTATTTCAGAGAGGAGGAGAGAAGACACCAACTTTCAGAGATCAAGATGACTCCATGACTCCTTTTTCTTGGAGAGTTATCTGTGTTACTCTTCTGTTTTTGCGTCTCTGAAAAGTTAGTGTGATAGTGGGAGGTGAGACAAGATCTCATCTTGGGATAAGGTTCTCCTATTTACTCAGTGGTTGGGAGCCTCAGAATTGATAAAGAGTACCATGAAAGAAGCCTTCTTTCCCTTTTACTTGCCTCATGATCCTGACTGAAGTGGTACTTGTGTTTTTGAAAGCTCAAGGGTGGTGATGTTTGTCCAGGAGAGGTTATATACAAAGATTGTGTGAACAGAATCATCACCACTGCACATATGAGAATGTTGGAGGACTCGTAACCAATACAAGGTGTCTTAGGTTGGATTTCCTAAAAAGTAGACCCTAAAGGACATGAATGCAAGTAGTTGATTTGAGAGATGATCTCAGAAGCCAAAAGGGTAGTGGGAAGTGGTGAAGGTAGATAAAGGAAGAAAGTCAATGAAGATTTCACTGTTGAGCAGGTCACAATCATTCTAGGGACTTCTGGGATGCAGTGTGTCATCTCAAGTTAGGTGGAGGAAGCTGGAGTATTTATCTACCAGAGTACAACAGTCAGTAGTTGAGGGTTTCTTCCAGGAGGCATGAAATCCACAGAAATTCTGACTAACCAGTATATGAACAACACACTCGCCTATAACCAAAGAAAGTTTTCAAACAAAGTCACAGGAATTCCATGGTTCTACACAAATGAGAATGCCAAAAAGATGTGGATAGTGTTTGAACCTTGAGGAAGGGAAATTAACAGCATATGAAACATAATTTTAAGGATGTATTAATTCACACTCAATGGTAGACTCTGAAAAAATTCTTTACCTTTCATTAATGTTGAAAACAATATTCTATTATGACCTTTTAGTTACCAGTTAATTGAGAAATAAGTATATTAATTCAGTGTGAATAAATTTGTCGAAGGATAGGTCCTTGATTTCAGACATGACTGGATCCAGTGTTTCTGATTATGCCATCATGATTTTCTGTCTATTTGGTATGCTTTTCTACATTTTGATTTCATTCTTACACAGGCTATCTTCAGTGGTGGCAAAATTGGCTAGCAATTATATCAACCAGTTTAGCAACTCCAGTAGGAATAAAGCATCTCTTTCCCAAAATGTCCAAAAGTCCAATGAAGCTCTCGTTGAACTGAATGGGATCACTTCTACACTTGAACCAGTTATTGTGGCCAGAAGAATGGCATTTGATGGTTGAATGGAGTGAATTCATATACCCATCCCTGGAACCATGGGAACTGGATAAATCTTTCCTGAACCACATAGCCTGAAGTGTGGGCAGTGTCTTTAGAAGAAAAATCACTTTTGTGTTATTATAAGAAAGGAGAATGGATAGCAGGCAAATTACACACACACACACACACACACACATCCTTGTATGTGTATGTGTGCCAGAAATCTACCTGTATGAATTGATGTTTTATCATTTCAGTTTTGATCCCTTAAATAATGCAAGCCTTTATGGGATTTAATAACAGGTTACTAGCCAATTGACAATTTTCTTTGTGGCTTAACAAGTAGCTAATTTTGTGATAATGAGCAATTTACTCCATATAATGTTAAACTAAGATTCTTCCTCTTTTGGTTCAGATAAAACCTTAGAACTGAAAATATTAGAAATCAAGTAACCCCATATTCTAATACGAGTTTCTAGACCATGTAAATAGAATTTGCAAATGAAAGGTTCCAAAACTTTTTCCCCTTCCTCATCTGTAGCCTATCAACACCCTCTAGAATTTATAAGAATTCATCAGTGAGAATTTCAGGTTCTGGTTTTCCCCCTATGTCTCCTGGGAAAGAGAAGATAGTATTTTTATGCAAAATGAGTGACCCAGCTTCTAAGTAGCCCTTGCAGAACTTAGCATGTGCTCCCTGAGTTGGGAGAAAACAAGGAGTATCTGACTTAAACTGGAAAGGTCTGAAAATAAGAGGCTGGAGTTGCTTCAGATGACAAAGAAAGAGACAGGTTCACAGGGGAAGAAACTCTTTGTTGTGCTCCTAACACCGCAGATTTAAGACTACAGCTATGAAATCTCTGTGTTGTTGTGGTTATGTGCCATCGAGTTGGCCGCGACTCATAGCGACCCCTTCTTGGGTTGCCAAGGCAATATCACTACGGAAGTAGATTGCCCAACCTTCCTTCCGAGGAGTGGCTGGTGGGTTTGAACCACCAGCCTACTGATCAGCAGTCAAGTGCCTTAGGCACTATGCTACCAGAGCTCCTGAAATCTCTACTATTTGAGTTCAAATCTTATCTCCACCACTCATTAACTGATTTTTCTGTGACTTCATTTGCTTATTCAACAAGTGTAAATAATTCAGATGAGTTGTAAGGATAAAATGAGTTAAAAATGTGTGAAGCGCTTAGAACAGAATTGTGCCACTTTTTATTATTCCTTACTCACAGTTTAAGGTAGGCATTTCCATGGCCTGAAAAAAATAAGCTGGATTTGAGTTGTCTGAAAAGGGACCCTAACTAAAAAGGCCACAGAGAAGTATGGTGACACCAGAAGAGTCTCTGTGGCATTCCTTGAAATAGGGACTGAGGAAGGTCAAACAGAGACAGCTAGAGAAGACATTATGGGAGATCCATGGTCATGGCAATCGTCTTTGAAAAACTCCAGAGGTACCCCGTGGGAGTTATTAACATCATTTCAAGATCTTCATGGACAAGTAAGAGAGAATTCCATTACACTGATTTTCTTTCTTTCTTTGTTTATCCCTCCTCTGTACCACAGAAGACAAACAACATTACAAACAAAGGAGGAGTTCAAAATCCAGGAAGAATAATAAAATAAACCCAAGTGAAAGAGACAGCCTAAAGCTAGTTTAGTCAGACTTCATCTACGAATTAGATAAAAGAGTGCAGAGTTGATATTAAACTGGACCAGGCTTTTATATTCCTAAAAAAATCAGACTATGCATTAATATTATTTATCAATACCTGATAGTAACTTAAAAGCAATACTTTCAGCCCAAGAATTATCTCAGGGCCAAGGAAGAACTGTTTTATAAAAATTATTCAAAATGGCAGTGGTGGGAAGGAATGAGTATGCTGTCTATGTGTCAAACTTCAATAATTTGGTTGCACACTATCATAGTTCTCTAGTGCTGCTCTAACAGAAGTATCACAAGTGGATGACTTTAACAAATAGAAATTTATTTTCTCTCAGTTTAGGAGGCTAGAAGTCTGAATTCAGGATGCTGGCTGTAGGTAAAGGCTTGTCTCCTATCAATATCTACAGACCCAGCATTTCTTGGAGTTCTTCATGTGTCTTGGCATCAATCTTTCCCTTGGTCTAGGGATTCTCAGCACAGAGACCCCAGGTCCAAAGGGTGAACTCCTCTCTCAGCTCTTCTCTCTTGGTAGTAATGAGTTTTCCCTCTTGTCTGCTCACTTCTGTCTCTTTTTATTTCTTGTAAAAGGTATTACTTAAGGAGTAACTTAATTAAGAGTGTGACTTGAGTAAGAGTCACATTCTCTTGTTAGGCTGTGTGACTCAAGACACCTGCACTGATCCTGTCTCATTAACATAGCGAGGTTAGAATTTATAACACATCACAAAATGGAGGCAGATTATGAAATAGAGACAATCACATAATAATGGGATTCATGCTCTAACCAATTGGACACATATTTTTGGGGGACAAAATTCAATCCATGACACGCCCTTAATTTCTTTAAATACTATAATTAGGTGTTCAATTAGATATGATCCCAGTCCCATATGCAACTCAGATATCTATTTTTTGTTACGTTCACTGAGTCATTTCCACTTAATATGAATGGGTTACAGATATTTTCATGAAAGTAGCTTCTGAAAAAGATACATATTAGGACATTTCTAAAGAAAGAATCAAAGAAAAGAAGCACTGTTCTGGTTACCTAGTGCCATTCTGACAAGAATATACCATAAATGGGATGGCCTGAACAACAGGAGTTTATTCTTACAATTTGGAGCCTTTAAGTCCAAGTTCAAAGTGTCAGGCTCTAGGGGCTGGATGAAAGTCCCTCAGCCTTGGACTTCAGCTCTGCCTCCAGCTCCCGGCCCACTGAAGCTAGAGGCGTTTCTTCACTCAGACAGCTGCTGGCTGCTGAGGCTGAAAAGCCCAAGGTTGAAAAATAAAATGACACAGTCCTGAGGTTACCAAACCCTATGGCAGGCCATTAATTTAAGTCCATTGCAAGTCCCAAGGTCGGCAGAGCATGGCAGGCTGCTGAACAATGATATGGCCACATGCAGAGTCCAAGCGTGCCATAAGCTAGAGACCATTCCCAAAGCTGTTTCTTATATACAGGAAGCAGACCACATACCCAAAGGTAGCTGCTCAGCTGCTCCCAGTAGATTCCACCATGGAGTTGATTTCCAGTCTCATTATGGGGAATACTACATCCAGCTGCCCAATCACTCAATCAGGCCCAGCCAAGTTGAGGCACAAACATAACCACCACAAACACCACCAAAAGAAACATTCAGAGAAATAGAAGTCTGAAAGTTTTCAACTTTTATACTTTCTCTGGGCCCAGCATTGTTGCTAGTATTAGCCATCTCATTTAAAAGGACCTCATGGGACTAAAGATAGTTGACTGGGATTCCAATGGTCCCTGATGTGACAAGGAAGACACCAGTCCTCTCAAATATCCTTGAAAGCCTTAAAATCATTTTAATGAATATAAATGAAATTATAAAGAACACACACCCACACACTGATTTGACTATGATGAATCTAGAATGACTGTTTAATAGGAAAAAAAAAAAAAAAAAAAACAAGCTCTGATTTCAAGTAGACTACAGCTAAACATCCATGTTTCAAAAAGTTACTCTTATATTCTGAACGATATGCAGAGGATTTCAGGCAAACCATCCCGGTAGCTTTTCTTTAAAGATAACTATCTCTTTCCCATACCACATAGGTTCTTTTGCTTGAGGAAATTGCGATCCCAGTTTTAAAGGTTTTCCATGCATGAATCTGTGGTTTAAAGACATTCCCTTCCAATGTGTCAAAGACTTTGGCTTCTTAGGAGGAGAAACCAGTGAAAATGTACACTGTAAATTCCCAGTTAAAAAGCACCTGCTGGCATGAAGACACTGTTACATTTAAATGGTGCCAGCGATATGTAATTTGCAGCCTGCATGTATAGAAATTCTCCCTTGTAGTTCTGCCAAAACCAAGAGCCAGAGTTATTAAGAATTCTTTGTACCCTTTTCATATAAGTCTAGTTCTTCTTATACAAACATTTTTCTCATGTTAGAGTGATTCATAAAGCCTCTAATCCCATGGGTGTAATAGGACACCTCTCAATTATATATCTCAGGGATGAGTAATTTCACAAGCTGAGGGAAAGAGATAAATGCATTAAAATGCTCTTGCAAAACAAATTTAGGAAGAGAAAGGGCTGAAAAAGGGAGTGAATTTTGAAACTGAAGATTTACCTCATTGTGCAGAAAAGAATATTAGATCTGCCTTGGCAAGACCAGTTAATTCATAATTCTGCATGAACTACCTCAGTAACCACACTTGCAAAAGCCTTCTTAATATGCATGTGCCTATAAATGCTCAGCTTTTTCTCTGCTAACTGAAAAGTATGAGAACTGTATAATAATATTTCATAGTGAATCATGGGTCATAGAATATGTGAGGGGATTATCTCATTATGTGGTTTCATTAATGATCAGTTCTATTTAGAGGCAGAGTGGTTGGCAAGCTCTGAACTTGTCAACTTTATCAGTAACAGCTATATATTGAGCCCATACTGTGTAGGAAAGCATATGGTGCCTAGGGTGTAAACTGGGCAACCATAAGAACCAGGACTTATATAAAAAACTAACTCACTGCCGTCGAGTTGGTCCTGACCCATAACGACCCCTCCTTGGGTATGCGAGGCAGTATCACTACGGACCTAAATAGCCCAATCTTCCTTCTGAGGAGGGGCTGGTGGGTTTGAACCACCAGCCTTCTGGTTAACAGTCAAATGCCTTAGGCACTATGTCACCAGAGTTCCCAAGGACTTATATATAAAAAAAAGGCAAATAATCATAGGAAGCAATATCATTTCACTTGGGTAAGAAGTCCTAAATGTGTGCAGAGGTGGAAAAATCAGAATGACTAAAGAAAGCTTCATGGATGATGGGGTAAACTGAACATTAAAAGAGACGTAGTCATTGTGTAAGCACAGATGGATATAAAGGGTCATGGAGAGTTATCTCATGTTGGAGAAATGGAATTCCTAAAATAGAAGTTGAATGATTTATACTATGTTTGGAGACAATTTATATTATTAGATTCAACTATATGAAATTGCTATTTTATGGTCAGAAATAGTCAAATATCAGCCATTTCATAATATTTAAATCTAGGGAGTTCTGGTAGCATCGTGCCTAAGGCACTTGACTGCTAACCAGAAGGCTGGTGGTTCAAATCCACCAGCCACTCCTTGGA
This sequence comes from Orycteropus afer afer, assembly GCF_000298275.1. NCBI lineage: Eukaryota > Metazoa > Chordata > Mammalia > Tubulidentata > Orycteropodidae > Orycteropus > Orycteropus afer. Next base: position 1,487,607 of record NW_006921653.1, read on the forward strand.
AGGAAGATGGGGCAATCTACTTCGGTAGTGATACTGTCTCAGAAACCCAAAGAGGGGTTGCTATGAGTCAGGTCCGACTCGATGGCACACAATAGCAACCACAACAACAAGTATAGTAGAAGATAAAAATGAAAATTTGAGAGGAGTGAGATTATGCAAGAATTGGGAATGTCATGGCCTGGTGCTTTGAGTGAGGCATTGCTTTAAACCTCATGAGCAGCATTTCATAGCATCTGAAATCTGATAATTATGAACCTTAGAATCTTCTAAGGAAGGAGGTCTTAGAAAAAACTTAGTTCACGTTCCAATCCCTAAATGACCCTTCATCATCCATTTTTGTATCCCCAGTGTCAATGAATATATAGTTAATTGAGCTAGTTCTCTCGAGTCAACTCCAATAGCTTATGTAAATAAGTATGTATGTAAGTATGTATTTGTTTAGAACAAAATATCAGTGCTACAGGAAAGATGAAAATTTCCAATAACTTCTTCAACCACTCAAAAAACGTCAGAATAGTTTCTTTATTTTTGCTCTCATCCTGTTGACCTAACTTCAAGTTCCTCACCATCCTAATTGCTCTCCTTTAGACATGTTCCAATTTGTGAGTATTTCTATAAAAGTTCAATACTCAATACAACACAATATACTATCTGCATACTGTATGATTATTTCCTCTCTCCTTCTGGACATATATTCTGATTAATGCATAATAATGGAACTAACTTTTCATTTTTTGTCATTTGCCCTGCAGAGGGGAATCATATTGAGTTTATTATTAGTTTAAACCCTTAATAATTTCTTGCCCAAGTGGCTAAGCTATGAGTCCCATAATTTGTAGTTAAGCAAATCATTTCATATAGTCACATTTAGGACTTTCATAATTCTTGTTAAATTACAGCTGCATATAATTAGCATCTTGTTTCAGCCTCTTGAGATCCTTATTTTTTCATCCATATATTTGTCCTTACAACAGTATTTAATTAAACTATTGAATAAAGCAGAACTCTAAAGTACCAGTTGACCATTATCTAGATTGAGACACACTATTCAGAATATAATAGCTGTGAAATTCACCAAACATTGTTGCAACTTAGCCAATATTTCTCTACATAAAGATATTATGATAAATTTGTCAGATATCTTGATGAAATAATGATGCCTAAGCTTTCAGTATTCTCTAGTTCATAAGCTTATCTCAACATTATTATCACAACTTTTGTTTAATGAGTTGTTTCTAGAATTCCCTTCTGAAGAAAAATCGAGGTTGAATATAGTAATGGCCTACTTTTATGCACTAGGACCTTTCAAATTGATTGCTCCTGTGCTGTAACATAAATGATATATTAACACAGAGGTCAGCAAACTTTTTATATAAAGGGTCAGATAATAAATATTTCACTTTGAGAACCATATCATCTCTGTTGTCACTGCTCACCCCTGCCATCATAGAGCAAAAGCAGTCATAGATAATATTCAAACTAATAGATGTGGCAGTGTTCCCAAAAAATTTATTTACAAAAGCAGGCAGTAGGCTAGATTTATCCCATGTGCAGTAATTAGCTGATCCTTGTTTTAGCATATTAATATCAATACATAACCATGTATCATATTTATAACATCTGAAAATAAGGAGGGGGCTCAAAAAGAATGAGAACTATAGACAGAAAAACTCAGGGAGAGAATCTGAAGATTCAGAACATTTTCTGGAGAGGGCAACTGGCTATTACTCTTCAAGGGGTCCCCATGGACAACTGAGGGCCTTAAAGGAAGACAGCATAGGATTGTAACATGCTTTAAGAGAGTGTGTCAGGAAAAAAATGAAAAATTTCACCTATTTTGCACTTTTGCTGAGGCTTAGTTTCAATATTGATATTACCCAAGTAACACTCTCAATTATCTAGATGATTGACATGAAAAAAAAGTGTTTCAATATTCAACTACCTGCAGCCTGAAGTCTAGCTTGGCTGCTGACAGTTAGAAGGGCTTGAGCAAATATATGTAAAATAGTATTTCAGTGTGGAAAACTGTGTGCTCAGTAAACCTTGACCCATACACTGAAAAAGTACAATTATGAATATAAAAATAAACAAATGAAACTTCCTCCTATAGGAAGAGTTTAGCCTGCCATATGAACTGAAACAAGAACTGAAAGATTTTTTTGGGAAGGATGTAATCGTTCTGGGTACTTGTATGAAGTTCATATACCATATTTCTTGAATTATAAATGTCAAGATTGTAAGATGCACTACTGATTTAATAACAGTTTTTCAGAAAAGAAACCAAAGCAAATTAAACAAAGACTTTACATATTAAATGTTTCCATCAATTGTGGAATACACTCTTGCTTTTGAAATTTGAAGAGTGAAAAAATTGGATCCTATAGTGGAAATGTATTGTATTACTATCTCCTCCAGCCATCTACCCTCACACACACACTGTGGCTTTATGGGAAAAATAAAACAAGCAAGAGCCTAATACTCATTCTTCAGGGATGACAAAGCATAAATGAAATTCATTTCTTTGCCTCAACTTGTCTATCCTGAAATGAGATGAAGTTTTATATTTTGGTTGTTGTAAAACAGATATGATATTCTTCAATATACGCAATGCAGTTAACTGCTTAATATGGCCCTTCTAGCCATTGTTGTTGTTACGTGCCGTCAAGTCAGACCCGACTTGTAGCAACTCCTCCTTGGGTTTCTGAGGCATTATCATTATGGAAGTAGATTGCCCAGCCTTCCTTCCGAGGAGTGGCTGGTGGGTTTGAACCACCAGCCTTCTGGTTAGCAGTCAAATGCTTTAGGCACTATGCTACCAGAGCCATAGTCTTCTATTTTATGATATATTGTAAAGCCTAGCCTCCATGCACGTGGTTGTGATCACATTTTGGGGGGAGTTGTCCATTGTGTTAATGAGGCAGGATTTGGGTGGGATGTGTCTGGAAAAACACTCTGATGGAGTGTATGATTGAAGTCACCACTCTTAGTTTCCATGAGGATATATATGTGAATGCTTTGCAAAGTTTGCTTTCTTGCTCTGGATCCTGCATCTGGTTCATCATCATCTCACCTCTGGTTCTTGGGACTTGAGACAGCAGCTAGTCATTTGGTCTGTAGATTTGGGTTCACCAGTCCCTGTAACCCTGTGAGTGAGGAGAATCCTCCAAATCGTTATCTGACCACAGATTTGGTACTTGCCAGCCTCCACAACAGTGTGAGCCATTTCCTTGGCAGTTTATGAGTTCTCTGAGATGTTACAGTGAAATACAGAACCCCAAGAGATGAGAAGGAGTTGATGTTAGTGATGATGGAGTGGTAGAGCAGTTTGGAAAAGTTGGACATTTGGGTCATCTTTAACCTCTACCTCATAGGGACTAGGCCTGTGCTGATTCTTCTAAAAGAAATTATTCAAGCAATATGATGCCAAAACCATAAGTAACAAAAAATAGATAAATTGGATTTTATGAAAATTAAAAACTTTTGTGTATCAAAGAATTTTATCAAGAAAATGAAAAGAAAGCTTACAAAATAGAAGAAAATTTTGGTAACCATATATCTGATCAGGGTTAATATCTAGAATATATAACAAAACCAAACTGAAACCAGACTCACTGCAGTTGAGCCGATTTGACTCATGGTGATCCTTCCTTAAGTCTCTGAGGTGGTATCTCTACAGAAGTAGATTGCACAGTCTTCCTTCTGAGGAGTGGCTGGTGAGTTTGAACTGCCAGCCTTCTAGTTAGCAGTCAGATGCCTTAGGCACTACACCACCAGAGCATCCAGAATATATAAAGAACTCCTATAATTAAAGCACAAAAATAATAACCAACTTCCTCTTCTTCCTCTCTTCTCTTCTTCCTCTTTCTTTCTTCTTCTCTTCTTCCTCTTCTCCTCTTCTTTCTCTTCTTCTTTCTCCTCTTCTTCTTCTGTCCTTCCTCAGTGCAGGCACCCTTTCGCCTCTTTAATAAAATCTCCTGTTGGGTAAAAAAAATAAAAAATAAATAATAATAACCAACTAAAAAATGAGTAAAGGACTTGAGTAGATATTTCTCCAAAGAAGATATACAAATGAACAATAAGAACATGAGAAGATGCTCAGCATCATTAGTCATCTACCAGCTTCTATTGAATTGATCCTGAATAAATCACTGTGTGTCAACATAAAACTTTGCTCCGTAAGGGTTTCAGTGGTTGATTTTTTTGCAAGTAG
>NW_006921653.1:1492088-1497673 GCF_000298275.1 Orycteropus afer afer
AAGAATGTAATGATTCAAACCCATCAGCTGCTCCATGGAAGTTTACACACACACACACACACACACATATAAATTTATCTCAGGGAAATGGCTCACAGACTCGTAGAAGCCAATAAGTCCCAAGTTCATGGGCCAAATCTCAAGCTGGAGGCTTCTTCTGACACACAGCTGCAGAGGCTGATGAACCCAAGATCAGCAGGCAGTATGTTGTTGTTGTTGTTAGGTGCCGTTGAGTCATCTCCAACTCATAGTGACCCTATGCACAGCAGAAGGAAACACGATCCAGTCCCACACCAGCTCTGAGATCCCTGCTGCATTTGAGCTCATTGCCACAGCCACTGTGTCAATCCATCTCATTGAGGACCTTCCCCTCTTTCATCAACCCTCTTCCTTGCCAAGAATTACAACCTTCTCCAGGGAATGGTCCCTTCTGACAATATGACCAAAATAGGTGAGACAAAGTCTGGTCATTCTCACTTCCAAGGAGCATTCTGGCTGCATTTCTTCCAGGACAGATTTGTTAGTTCTTTTAGCAGTCTATGGTTTTTCAGCATCACAACTCAAAAGCATCAATTTTTCTTCAGTCTTCTTTATTCATTGTCCAGCTCTCACATACATATGAGGCAATTCAAATTATCATGGCTTGTGTCAGGTGCAACCTAGTCCTCAAGGAGACATCATTGCTCTTCAGCACTTGAAAGTGGTCCTTTGCAGCTGACTGGCCCAGTGCTATACTTCGTCTGATGTCCTGACTGCTGCTTCTGTTGGCACTGATTGTAGAACTAAGCAATGTGAAGTCTTTGACAACTTCAATCTCTTCTCCATTTGTCATGATGCTGCTTGTAGGTCCAGTTGTGAGAAATTTTGTTTTCTTTATATTGGGATGTAATCTATACTGCAGACTGTATTCTTCAATCCTCATCAGTAACTACTTCAAGTCATCCTCACTTTCAGCAAGCAAAGTTGTGTCATCAGCATATCACAGGTTGTTAATGATTCTTCCTCCAATCTTGATGCCACGTTCTTCTTCATATAATCCAGCTTCTCAGATTATTTGCTCAGCATATAGATTGAATAAGTATGGTGAAAGGATACAACCCTCACGCTCCCTTCTTGATTTTAAACCATGCAGTGTCCCCTTGTTCTGTTTGAATGACAGCCTCATGGCTGTACAGCAGGCAGTATAAGATGCTGGTTTTTTTTTTTTTTTTTTGCAGATGATGAATCCAAGATTGGCAGATAAAATGGCAGATTTCTGGCTTACAAGCTATGAAGACAACAATCCCAAGATTGCCAGGCAATACCCAGGTCACTGGTTCACCGTCAAGAAATGGAGATGATAATGAGTTGGATGTAAGACTCAGATCCAGCAGAAAGCCAGAGAGCATTCCCAGGATGTCCATACATATATCAGGAGCCTGCCACACTCCTGAGGAAACTACCTTTCAACCGAAAGGCTGCTCACAGAACATCTCATCATGGTGGTGATTTTATCACAACTGCTTAAACCACTGAGAATCATGGTCCAGCCAATTAGACACACAATACTAACTATCACAGTCCATCTCTTGTCAAAGTGGCTTTGCACACATCTTAAGTCAGACATAATCTCTAAATAAAGACACTTAGAAAGTCATAGTTGCACCTAACATGATACAACTAATACATATACAACTGAAAACACAATAGCTGTGTTTACATCTTACATTTATAACAGAAGAAAACAAACATATTCAACACACATATGCAATGAAGAAATACTCATAACAATCACAGTCCTCATTTCTGCAACTTGTCTCATGGTCATAGCTGGTATTTAAAACTAGCTTCTTCTTCCACCCATTCCATATTCCCATTACCCTCAGCAAGCACCTCAGCTTGTCGTGGTTCTTTGCCTGGTGGGGTGACCCAAACCTTCATTCCTGAGGGGTCTGCGCCATTAGTAGTCATATCAGAATTTGGTGTTACAGTTTTCTACTGAGTTTAATCACAGGACATGGTAGTACTAAATGACTGTCGGAAGAATCTCCTGTATTCCAGGCATATTCTTCTTTACCTTCATTATGTAATATAATCCAATATTCCCTTGGTAATAAGGATCAATCACACCAGACAATACATTAACTCCCTTCTTTGCCTGTTGATCCAGAGGCATGAGGAGTCCAAAATGGCTGGGTGACATTCTTATCTTCCATTTAAATGGAATCAGTATTGTGTTTCCAGGTGGGAGTGTTCTTCCATGTGGGACTAAGACCTCCAGACCTGCAGAGCATAGGGTCTCAGGGACAAGGAGCAAAAAATTTTTGAATGGGTCACTAGGAGTAATAGTGAGTGATGCCACTCCCTTTTCCACCCCTTGGTTTGTGAATCTATGAATCTTGGCTATTGGAAAACAGCACCATATATTGGATGCCGGTTTAGAGGATATACAGCCTCCCAGAGAACATTGCCCCAACCATACAAGGTATTGTCACCTAGTTGGTGCCATAATTGTGTTTTTAGAAGACCCTCTCATTGTTCTATCAAGCTGGCTGCTTCAGCATGATGGGAAATATGTAGTCCCTTGATCTGAGAAGATGCTGTATGGCATACCATGATAGTTGATAAGATATGCTGTGACTCCATGTATGGTAGTTTTGGCAGAAGCATTTCATACAAGGAAGACAAATCCATATCCAGAATAAGTGTCTATTCCAATAAGGACACAATGCTGCCTTTCCTATGATATGGTGGAAGTGGCCCAATATAATCAACCTGCTACCAGCTTGCTGGCTGATCTCCCCAAGGAATGGTTCCATATCACAGACTCAGTGTTGGTCCCTGCTTTTGGCAGATTGAGCACTCAGGAGTAGCTGTAGTCAAGCTGGCATCAGTGAATGGAAGTACATGTTGTTGAGCCCATGCATAACCTCCATCCCTGCCACCATGGTCATTTTGTTCATGAGCCCATTGGGTATTGACAGGAACAGCTGTGGGAAAAGCATGACTAGTTTCCTCAGAATGTGTCATCCTTTCCACTTGATTGTTAAAATCTTCCTCTGCTGAAGTCACCCTTTGGTGACCATTCACATGACACATAAATATCTTCCCTCCTTTGGCCCCTCTTTATCATCAATTTTCCAATTATGTTCCTTCCAAATCTCTGACTATTCATCCAAACCACTGGCTTAGCCCATGAATCAGTACACAATTGTCCATCTGGTCATTTCTCCTTCCAAGCAAAGTGAACATCCAGATGCATTGCTTGAAGTTCTGCCCATTGGGAGGATTTCCCTTCATCACTGTCCATCACAAAATTCCCAGAAAGGGGCTGCAGTGCTGCTGCTGCCCAATTTTGAGTGGTACCTACATATCGTATAGAACCATTTGTATGTAACCCAGGCACGAATTTTCTCTTCCTAAGTCAATTGATCATAACAAATTCCCCATGAGGCTTTAGGTACAAAATGGTAGAGAAAAGGTAATGTGACTGGAGTGGAGGCATTTGGGTTACTTCATCATGCAACTTACTTGTGACTTCAGATCCTGTTCAAGCCCAATCTCTTAATGATCCATTTAATGATGAAGTGTTGCTGTGCATGTCCAACCTTATGACTCTGTGGGTCAGACAGCACACAGTCCATAATGGGCAGCTCAGCTGCATGGTGACTTGGTGGCCCAAAGTTAGGCATTCGTCTCTATTAAGGTCCAATAACAAACCAAAAGCTACTTCTCAAAAGGAGGTTTTTTATTTGCAGAAGGTGGCAGGACTTTGTTCCCAAATCCTAAGGCTCTGCAGCATAGTGCCTAAGGCACTTGACTGCTAACCAGAAGGCTGGGGGTTCAAATCCACCAGCCACTCCTTGGAAGGAAGGTTGGGCAATCTACTTCCATAGTGATATTGCCTTGGAAACCTAACGAGGGGTCATTATGAGTCAGGTCCGACTCGATGGCAAATAACAACACAACAACAAGGCTCTGCACTGTGATTCGCTAATAGGGGCCTACCAAAGACTCCAAACGACATCTCTACAAACCACCAACACTTTAAACACCATTGGATCAGATGAATCATATGGCTCACATATGGCCCAAGTGGCAGAGCGGCTTGCACAGCAGTCTGAAACTGTTGCAGAGCTTTCTGTTGTTCTGGGTCCTGCTCAGACTAGCAGTATTTCACGTCCCTTAATAAATAGGCTAGAGTAGTATACCCAAGTGAGGAATATGTTGCCTTTAAAATCCAAAGAGGCCAGCTAGACATTGTGCCTCCTTTTTAATTGTAGGAAGGGCCAGATGTAATAACTTATTCTTCACTTTAGTAGGACTATCTTGACATGTCCCACACCACTTAGACCACTAGAAATTTCAGTGAAGTATAAGGCATCTGAATTTTTGTCAGGTTAATTTCCCACACCTCAGTAGTTGATATACTGAGGTGTATTATTGGCCTTGTCAACTGAAAGCAAACTGCTTCTGATGATTCTATGAAATTGGTGTTGAGAAAAAGGCATTAGATACATCAATAACTGCATACCAGGTACCAAGAGACTACTAATTTGCTTAAGCAATGATGCCACATCTGGAATGGCAGCTGCAATTGAAGTAACCACTTGATTAACTTTATTATAATCCACTGTCATTCTCCAAGATCCATCCTTTCCTTTCCACAGGCCAAATGTTGTTGTGTGCCATTGTGTTGCCTCTGACTCATAGCAACCCTATGTACAACAGAACAAAACACTACCTAGTTGTGCACCATCCTCAGTCTTTTCTGTACTTGAGCTCATCATTACAGCCACTGTGTCAATCCATCTTGTTGAGGGTCTTCCTCTTTTTTGCTGACCCTCTACTTTACTAAGCATGATATTCTCCTCCAGACACTGGTCCCTTCTGACAATATGAACAAAGTAGGCACTTCCAGTGAGCATTCTGGCTGCAATTCTACCAGGACAGATTTGTTCATTCTTCTGACAGTGTATGGCATTTTCAGTATTCTTCACCAGCATCATAATTCAAAGGCATCTACTCTTCTTTGGTTTTCCTTATTCTTTGTCCAGCTTACCCATGCATAAGAGGTGACTGAAAACAGCATGGCTTGGGTTAGGCACACTTTAGTCTTTAAAGTGACATCCTTGCTTTTTAACCCTTTAAAGAGGTCTTTTGCAGCAAATTTTCCCAGTGCAATACAACCTCTGATTTTATGAATGCTGCTTCCACAGGTGTTGATTATGGATCCCAATAAAATGAAATCTTTGGCAACTTCAATCTCTTCTCTGTATATTATGGTGTTGATTATTGGTCCATTTGTGAGGATTTTGTTTTCTTCATGTTGAGGTATAATCCATTGTGAAGACCCTTATGTCCATTACAGTAACCATTCCCACGTTGTTTTTTGTTTATTAAGTGCTATCACTTGACCCTTACCACCATGGAGTCCAATTAGCTCCAAGTGCTTGGACAATTACTTGTTGTTGTTGTGTTGTTGCTGTTATATGCCTTTGAGTTGGACCCGACTCATAGTGACCCCTCCTTGAGTTTCCAAGGTGGTATCACTATGGAAGTAGATTGCCCAACCTTTCTTCTGAGGAGTAGCTAGTGGGTTTGAA
>NW_006921653.1:1498598-1499978 GCF_000298275.1 Orycteropus afer afer
TACAGTTTGTTTTCTATGTTGTGCTGTATAAAGCCTTTTTTGCAACAGATTTCCTATAGTGAAATCCTGCTGTAAAATCTGGGGGAACTACTAGCTTTGTTTTGAGGACATATGGTTCAGAGACCACATCTCTGAAGTTTATGCTTATTATAGTAGGAGGTTGATTGAATAACCAAAAAAAAAAAGAATTCTTATTTTATTTGACCTCTGAAAAAGCCCAAAATGTGATTAGTTACATTTTTAATATATCATATTATTGAAATATATATATATGTATATTTCATATGTATGTATATATATTCCATATAGATGTATATATATTTCATATGTATGTGTATACATTTCATATAGATGCATATACATTTCATACAGATGTATATATATTTCAAATATATGTATATATTTCATATAGATGTATATATTTCTTACATATGTATATACATTTCATATATGTATATATATATATCATATATCTGTATGAATGTGAAATATGTATATATTACAATTCATTAAATAATTACATAAGTATTATTATTTTTGTTGTTGTTGTTGTTAGGTGCTGTCAAGATGATCCTGACTTACAGCAACCCTATCTATGTACAACAGTTATGCTGAGCAAATTATCTGAGACACTGGACTTTATGAAGATTGGAAGAAGGCTCATTAACAACCTGAAATACACAGATGACACAACCTTGTTTGCTGAAAGTAAAGATGACTTGAAGACTTACTGATGAAGATCAAAGACAACTATAGCCTTCAATATGGATTTCACCTCAACATAAAGAAAACAAAAATCCTCACAACTATACCAACAGGCAACATCATGACAAATGGAGAAAAGACAAGTTGTCAGGGATTTTATTTTGGATCGACAATCAACACCCCTGGAAGCAGCAGTCAAGAAATCAGACATTGTCATATTACATGGGCAAATCTGTTACAAATCATCTCTTCACAGTGTTGAGGAGCAAAGATGTAACTCTGAAGACTTAAGGTGAGCCTCACTCAAGCCATTGTATTTTCATTCACCTCTTATGCGTGTGAAAACTGGACAATGAATAAGCAAGAACAAAGGAGAGTTGATGCATTTGAATTGTTTTGTTGGTGAAGAGTATTGAAAATACCATGGACTGCCAGAAGAATGTACAAATCTATCCTGGAGGAAGTGCAGCTGGAATGTTCCTTAAAAGGGAGGATGGCCTTCATCTCACTTCATCTCACGAATTTTGGTCATGTTGTCAGAAGGGATCACTCCCTGGAGAAGAATATGCTTCGTAAAGTAGAGGGTCAGCAAAAAAGGGGAAGACCTTCAAAAAAATGAATAGACACAGTGACTACAATGATGGGTTCAAGCATAGCCAGGATTGTGAGAATGGC
>NW_006921653.1:1501743-1502726 GCF_000298275.1 Orycteropus afer afer
CTATGATTGCTGTCAATATGCTTACATTCATTTTTTTGAAAGCTCGATTGAGTCCTGTTTATGTCTCCATAGCAAAACCCTCCTTCCTCCTTTTCCTTCCCACTCCTGTGTCTGCTTCACTTCTGCTCTGGTCTGACATCCATTTCAGTGGAGTGTGGGAACCCACAGTGGCGAAAAACCCTGTGTAACTCAGTGTTAAACTAAAACTCAGTGATGAACATCTGGTTAGTGAATGGATATTATACAATTTGAAATCCTTTTACTTGGTAGGAAGAGGTCTGGTGGCACAGTGATTAAAGCATTTGGCTGCTAACAAAACCCACCAGCTGGTTGGTGGGAGAAAGATGGTCTGTTTCCATAAAGATTTACAGCATTGGAAATCCTATGGGGCAGTTCTACTCTGTCCTATAGGGTCAGTATGAGTCAGAATCAACTCAGAGTCTGGGAAATTTGGTTGTAAATATTTCTGCTGTCTTGATAAACTGAAATCTGTTTTAGCTGTGCTGGGAATGGCAATAGATCTTTCTACAATGACAGTACATCAAGGTTTGTCTATTTTGTAAATTGATTGTATACATATATGATATTCTCAAGGTGAAATTTACTTACACGTGCTTCCCAGACACAGTGGCAATGGGTTTGCATTTTTCCTAGTTGGTAGGAGCCCTGGTGGCACAGTGGTTAAAGTGCTTGGCAGCTAGCCAAACGGTTGGCAGTTCAAATACACCACTTGTTCAGCAGGAGAAAGATATGGTAGTCTGTTGTCATAAAGGTTAGTCTTGGAAACCCTACAGTGCAGTTCTACTCAGTCCTATATGATCACTGTGAATCACTATGCTAGGCTCTCACTTTATTGGGTACTTCCTGTTTGGTGACTCTGTTATTATGCAAAACAACCTATGAGTTAGGCATTCTCAATTCCTCTATAAGCTGAACTATTTGAAATAAAGGACATTCAATTACTTGCCAAAATACCCTTAATA
>NW_006921653.1:1503621-1505993 GCF_000298275.1 Orycteropus afer afer
ACAAAATAAGTCAATATTTCCAAGTTTCAGAGAAACATGTATAAGTAAATTTCACCTTGAGAGAATCACATATGTAAACAATCAATTTACAAAATAGACAAACCTTGCTGTTCTGTCATTGTAGAAAGATCTATTGCCATTACCAGCTCAGCTAAAACAGATTTCAGTTTATCAAGACAACAGAAATATTTACAACCAAATTTCCCAGATTCTAGTGAATGTTCAGTTTGAAGATCTTCTATATTTAACTGTTGACTCAACTGTTTTAATTGCCTTAAAAGAACTCCTTTCTTTCTCTCCAAAAACGTTATTATCCTAAGTTTTTGAGTAAACTTGAAAGGTGTCTTTGTATATAGAGTATACAAATAGGGTCTGATCCTTCAAATTTAAAGCATCATAAAAAAATGTTCTTTTCCACATAAAAACTGACTCAAAAAACAGGCCAGATTAGGTGCCAACATTCAGGATACTTGGAACTTTTATAGGATCCCAAAGGAATTTCCTTGGGTCAGACTGCTCCTCCCATTCAGTTAATTCCCTGGGAATTATGAGTAATTCCTTTTTTCTTTGCAGTAACATGCTCATAGGTCAATTAATAAGACTATTCTGAATCGCTGGGTCTGTGATTAACCTTCATTTTTTACAGATGGCTTGTTGTTGCTATTAGTTGCATTAGAGTCGACAGGCCCCTGGGTGATATAGATGGTTAGTTGTTCAACCACTAGCTAAATGGTTAGTAGTTCGAGCACACTCAGAAGCATCTCAAAAGACAGGCCTGAAGATCTACTTCCAAAAAGTCACAGCATTACGCATAGGCAAGAAGGACATAGAGACAGGATAACCACAGGGAGGAAGTGGGAGGAGAGCTGTTACACTAGTGTCACAAAACAAAATATACTTTGTATGAACTGCTGGATGTAAAATGAATCTGCTTTGTAAAATTTCACCCAAATAACAAAAAATACCTTTTTGTATCATTAAGAATAAACCTCAATGCACACAATTAAAAAAAAAAAGCAGTTACGAATTTAGGAGAGCTCAGAATAGAACATCAGACGAATCTCAACTGAGAAAAATTCTAGAAACTACCTGTCCAATAATCCTCAAAACAGTCAAGGTCATCCAAAACATGGACAAAACTGTCAAACCAAGAGAAGCCTAAAGAGACATGACTACTAATTGTAATGCCAGGTCCTCCTTCCTAATCTGTCTGCATCTGGAAGCTCCACTGAAACCTGGCTACCATGGGTTACCCTGCTGGTATTTGCAATACCAGTGGCATAGCTTCTAGCATCACAGTAACACACAAGCTACCACAATTGATTCTGACTCATAGGGATCCCCACTGAGTTTCCTAGACTGTAAATTTTTACAGAAATAGAGTGCCTCAGCTTCTTCCCATGGAGCAGCTGGTAGGTTTGAACCAACAATCTTCTGGCTAACATCCAAATGCCTTACCCACTACACCACTAGACCTCCTTATGTATGTATATATGTATGTGTGCGTGCGTGTGTGTGTATTTATATACTTGAGAGAACCCACTGCCGCCAAGTCAATTCTAACTTATAGTGACTCTGCAGGACAAAATAGAACTGCCATGTAAGGTTTCCAAGGCTATAATTTACAGAAGCATCTTCCTCTTGCAGAGCAGCTGCTAGATTCAAACCTCCAACTTTTATTTAACCCCCAAATGCCTTGATCACTGTGCCACCAGAGCTTTACATATATATGTGTGTGTACACAAACACACACATATATGTGTGTATTTCACACATAAATATATATCCAAAACTAGAATCATAATATAATACTTACCTTACTCAATACACCTCCCTCTGACATTTTCTAGCCTAATCTCTTTAATTTTTTTAAAAAAGCTTGTCAATAAACCAAAGTGATTTTATAAGCTATAAATGACTTAGAATCTTCTTTTAGAAAATTCTAATTTGTGGAATAGAAAAGAAATGTAAGAACCAACTCATCATTATATTAACTCACATACATGAAACTGCTAGAAAATAGATATATAGATGTTGACTGTATCATAAAATGTGCTAAAAATACTGAGAGTAAAGAAGAGATTCTTGAATGTAAACTTCTAGAGAAGGCTTCAGAGAAATAGTTTAGCTGCATTTGAATCTTAGCATTTTACAAATGTTTAGATATTTATAGAGAAAAGAAACATCCTATGGTCTAGCAAATAAGTAAAAGAGCAAGCAAAGGCAGAGAGAGTGGAAGACTAATGTGAGGAGGAAGGACCAGAAATAGAAAGTATTGGGCTGAGGACCTTATTCAGAAGTCAAACCATGCCATCTATCTATCTATCTATCTATCATCTATCAGTCTATTATCATCATATATATATATATAT
>NW_006921653.1:1506253-1510001 GCF_000298275.1 Orycteropus afer afer
TGAATAGCTTGTTAATAATGTAAATAAGGTGCATGACACCTTTGTGGAGGTGTGCTTGAAAATTTATTTTAGAAGGATCAGCACAATGCTGGTCTTATGAGGTGGAGGTTAAAGATGTCCAAAACGTCCCACTTTTCTAAACCGCTGTGCCACTCCATCATCTGTGACATCAACTCCTCCTCCTTCCCTCAGTACTCTCCCACCTGTGTTATGGTTATGGTTATGTACTTCACTGTAATGCCTTACAGAACTCCCAAACTCCTAAGGAAATGACTCATGTGGTGGTGGTGGTTGCTGGGAGGCTGGCAGCCTGCAAGTTCCAAATCTGTGGGTAGGTCTGCAGGATTTCCCCCAAATCACATGGTTGCAGGAGCTGGCGAACCTAAATCAGTGGTTCAGGTAACTGGCTGCTATCTCAAGTCCAGGAGTGAGACAATTACCAGCCAAATGCAGGACCGGAGCAAGACAGAGAAATTTCCCAAAACATTCTCATATATATCTTCAAGTAAGCCAAGGGTGCTGACTTGAGTCACACCCTCCAGCAAGGCGGTACTCAAGATATATTTCACCCCAACCAGGAATTGAGGCTAGGACTTACAATACATTACAAAATGGAGGACAGTGTCTAGAAGGGCCACACCAAGAAATTCACTGCACTTCAGGGTAGAACCATGGAAATAAGGTATATGGAACCTTAATGTGGGGATTGGTCAGTTTTGTCATGCTGCAAGGCTTAATCTGAGCAAGCCCAGAGGCAGAAAGGGGGAATTTCACTGCAACCAAGAAAGAAGAGCCAGAAGTACAGTATGTCTTTGAACCCGAGATACCTGCACTGATGATCTTACCAGCAGAGAAACCATGGAAGCAGATCCTGGCAGCAGACCCCAGCCACAGGAGACAAAGCCGTGGGCTTCCCTGCCCATAGAGTGAGAAAACTGAGTACTTTTGGGCAGGAGGCTTGTTGGCAGAGTGAGATGACTCTCTGGACACCTACCAGCAGAGCTAAAAGAGCTTTGCCATATTTGCCTGAGCAACACAGAAGCCAGGCCAAGAGGCTGAAGGCCAAACACAGGTGTGTCTACAGGCATGGCAAAGGGGAGGTTGTCCTATTAGAGGAATTGAATCCTGAGCATTCCTGAACCTGAATTGTAACCTGTTACTTACCTACCTGCCCACTGCCATTCAGTCAATTCTGACTCTTAGCGACCCATAGGATTTCCAGGGCTATAAAGCTTTACAGAAGTAGGCTGCCTTATCCTCATTCTGGGGAGCAGCTGATGAGTTTGAACCACTGAACTTCTGGTTAACAGCCAATGCCTTACTCACTGCACCATCAGAGGTCCTTGTCACTTACCTAATACACCCTATAACTGTGAGTATTGTCTGTGAACCCTGTGTGGCTATTGCAATGAACTATCAAACCCCCAAAGAAGTAGTGTGTACCATGGGGGGATAGTTGGTGTCAGATTTTGCAAAAGGGTTAGAGGGTGGGAGTATGTCTGACCTCTGACCATTAGGAACCAACATTGGATTGTTGATGTTCATCTTGATTCCCTCCCCACATTGTGAAGTTAGAGAAGGTCAGATGACAAAGCCACTATGCCTTTTATGCACTATCTAATAAAAGATCAGAGCAGTATCAGCAAACACTTTTCCCATTGTTCAGAAGGGAATATAGACTGGGAAAACAATGAGGGTATTAAAGTACCATGAAAAAGTAGTGATAAGTTCAGGTTAGTTTGGAACTGGGAGTCCCTGGATGGTGCAAGGGCTAATGCATTTGGCAGATAACTGAAAGGTTGCTGGTTGGAGTCCACCCCAAGGCATCTCTGAAGAAAGATCTGCTGATTTATTGACAAATCAGCCACTAAAATCCTTATGAAGTATAGTTCTGCTCTCTCGTACATGGGGTTGGCATAAATCAGAATTGATTAGATTGTCATTGGATTAATTTTGAAAGAGCTGAAAAACAGGTGCCTGATTGTTTAGGGGCACAAAACAAAGTTGAAGTTAATTCTGTGTGTCATGAGCCTGACCAACTGGGGGAATATTGGCAGTGGTCATGGAAATGGGAAAGGTAGAAAGGATGGTGTCATGGCTTGAACTGTGTCCCCCCAAAATATGTGTCAACTTGGCTGGGCTATGATTCTTAGTGATTTTGCAGTTATGTAATGATGTAATCATCCTCCATAATATGATCTGATGTGATCAGCCAACAGTTGTAAGGGGAGTAGTGTGTCATGCAAAGCCTTTACTCAGGTTACAGCCATGATCATACGTGAGGAGAGTTTCCCTATAGTGTGGCCTGCATTCCCTTTTATCTTAAAAGAGATAAAAGGAGAGAGAAGAAAGTAGAGAAAGGGGGACCTGACTCCACCAAGAAAGAAGAGCCAGAGCCAGAGTGCAATGTTTGGACCCAGTATCCCTGTGCTGAGAATCTCCTAGACCCACAGGAAGATTTATGCCAAGACACATGGAGATCTCCAAGGAATTGTCAGGCCCACAGATATTGAAAAGAGACAAAAACATCCTTCAGAGTCAGCAGACTGAGAAAGCCTTCCTCTAAAGATGGTGTGCTGAATTTGGATTTCTAGCCTCCTAAACTGTGAGCAATTTGTTAAAGCAACTCACTTGTGATATTTCTGTTGTAGCAGCACTATATAACTAAGACAGCATTTAATACTGAGTGTCGGGTGCTGTTGTAACAAATAGCTAACATGTGGAAGTGGTTTTGGAATTGGGCAATGAGTAGAGATTGAAAGAGTTTTAAGGTGCTTCATTGCAAAAGACTAGATGGTCTTGATTTCCAGTAAGATGGCAGAATAGGCAGAAAGACTGCACAGACCATCTTCAACAAAGAAAAGGGGAACCAATTAACACAGATACATATGATAATTCTGGACCCCTGAGCTTTGAAGAGAAGGATATAGAAGTGGGATAAACTCCAACTAGCAGAAGAATTTGTACGAAAACACCAAAAAAGGAGACATATGGAGCTGTGGTCTGGCAGTGATCCTGATGGCACAGAAAGCTTCAATATTACCGAGTGGTGTTAAGACCTAAGAATTAACCTAAAAATCACCCCTGCTAGCCAGGGACTGTAAAGAGGACTGCTCTGGTGGCTGGTGAATGAAAGGGGAAGCAGTGAAGAGGAAGGCAGGCTAAGCTGTGGACTTTTGCCTGCCTGGAGGGTGCAGCCATTTTGAATGTTTACAAGTGGTTTGACTATTTTGAATATTTAATGTGACAGCATCCTCCCAGATTCCTGGAGCTTAAGAATAGGCTCCACTTGCCAGGAACCAGAAGTGCATTTCAGACACTGATGACTGGAAAGGTGTAACATTCCCCTTGTTAGTCTTATATCCCACACCCTCTTGGTGAATGAGGTGAGGTCATCTTTCACTGCCACATACGTTCTAGGCGGACATGAATTCCATTCCAGTCTGTGTGCCTGAACAGAGACTGGGTGCGATGCCCCTCCCTGCCCCAAGGTTCTTTTCTTTTTTCTAGTTTGTTTGTTTTTGTCTGTTTTAAAACTACTATTATTTTTATTACTTTTTTCCTTTTTCTTATCATTCTTTATTCTTCCTTCCCAGGTTCTAGTTTTCAGCTTTTTTTCTTTTCCATGTTCCTGGTTCCATTTTTTTTTTTTTTTTCTTTCTCTTGGTTAACCCCATTACTTGTTTTTCTTTTGGTGTTTTCCCCATTTTTTTCCTTCATTATTCTCTTTCTCTACCTTTTTTCTCTT
>NW_006921653.1:1515761-1516521 GCF_000298275.1 Orycteropus afer afer
AAGGTCTCAGAAGGAAGTGAGGATAACCGTAACACCAGAGATAGTACAGATGGGGGGACACAGTGTCAGAGAAATGGCAACAGCAGAACCAAGAGACCAGCACAGGATAGCACAGGAGCTGATCTATGGAGCAAGAGAATTGAGAACCTTCAGGGAGGAGGCTTATCAAGACTTGATAGCTAAAGTAAATTGTTGTACTGAGTTTTTTACTTCCTTTTCTTCCAATTCCTCCCATTTGTATTGGAAATGTCTATCTTGTTCCCCTTCCACCATTGTATTTTGGAAGCAGATAACTTGTATTCTAGATTCACAGACGAAGAAAAATTTGTCTCTAAGGACAGAATTTGGACTTTGAGTTGATTTGAGACTTTTAGGATAATCTGATGGGGTGAAAGTGTTTTGCATGTAACAAGGACGTGAATTTTGGAGACCAAAGGGTGGAATGTTCTAGACCTTCCTTGAGACTTGACAGTGAGAGAAAGCCTTCCCGTAGAGCCAGTGCTCTGAATTCAAACTCCTAAACTGTGAGCTATTCTTTAAAGCCATCCACTTGCGATATTTCTCTTACAGCAGCAGTTGGTAACTAAGACAGAAGGTCTGTTTGAGTCAGGTGTTTGGGGTATTTTCAAGGCATCAATACTATTGAGATTTCAAATACCCAAACTTACCTTTTAATAATTGGAAATGTAATAATTATTTTTACCTAAAGTTTGTAGTCTCTGACAATTGGTAGTTTGTATGTTCACTACTGGTATGACAT
>NW_006921653.1:1516755-1519325 GCF_000298275.1 Orycteropus afer afer
CGAGGCAGTATCACTATGGAAGTAGATTGCCCCATCTTCCTTCCAAGGAGTGACTGGTGGGTTTGAACTGCCAGCCTTCTGGTTAGCAGTCAAGTGCCTTAGGCACTAAGCTATCAGAGCTCCCAGGTAGTTTATTAGCATCCTAAAATCATTATTAGGTAAATCGAATCACCTTTGTACAAACCAAACCCATTGCTGTTGAGTCAATTTTGACTCATAGAAGTCCTATAGGACAAAGTATAGGACTTCCCCATAGGATTTCCAAGGCACTAAATCTTTATGGAAGCAAAATGCCAAATCATTCTCCCATGGAGCAGCTAGTGTATTCAAACTGCCAAACTTTTAGTTCACAGCTGAGCACTTTAATCACTGAATCATCAGGATGCCATTTGTTCTTAGCATGACCTGAAAATCATATTACTTACAGTTCTTGAGATTCAACACAAAACAAACAAAAACATGGGTAACTAAAATCTGAAAAAAAACAAAGTCATCATGAATAACAACAATAATAAAAATACCCGAGAATCCACCTGTTGTTGTTGTTGTTGTTATCTGCTGTTGAGTTGTCCCCAACTCACAGCGACCCCTCTTTGGGTTTCTGAGGCAGTATCACTACAGAAATAGATTGCCCCATCTTCCTTCCAAGGAGTCGCTGCTGGTTTTGAACTGCCAGCCTTCTGGTTAGCAGTCAAGTGCCTTAGGCACTATGCTACCAGAGCTCCTCCTTAAGAAACCACCTATATCATGGAAATATTTTTAATACTATACAACATTTGACTGAAATTAACTTTTTTCTTTCACAATGGAAAAATTTTGTCCTGAGCATGATTTGCAAAAATCATTTGCTTTAAAAAATTCTTACCAAGGTGCTCCTCATCTCCTATTGGTTTTATCTCTTTTCTCTATCCTCAAGTCCTGAACTAAGAAAGTACAGCCATTGCCTCTGATATATATTTTTGTAAAAACTAAATCTAAGTGATACAGAAATGTAACATGAGCATTGTATTTATTTTATTTCAAAAAAATTACCAAGATCGATTATCTTTGGCCTCATGGATTAACTCAGTGGTATTTTCATGACATGTCTTATTATTTGTGTCCTTCCATCTGAAAATATATGAATTTTTATAAAATCTTCCTATTATTAATTCATTTTAACACCTGGATTTTATGTGAAATGGAAATGTCCATTTTAATTTTTTTCTCATACTGAAAAGACATCCTTGATGAAGATAGGAGTCAATTAAATAGAGGAAAATATTGACATTTCCAAGAGTATTCTGAGTTATCGTGTATATGGTAGCCTCACTCACCAGTGAGGAATTGCACATCTATTACGTTAGATTTGTCCAGATGTTTACAGCACAGAAGAGATCATAATATTTTACAATTATAAAGCACCCCAGTTGATAAAGTCTATTACCTATGTTCCTATAGTTTATTTGGGGTTGGTCCAAACTACTTCACCCTATTTATGAGGTGAAGTGTGATGCTCAGCAAGTTCATAAAAAATCCATTCAAGTTGAGGAAACTAACCAAGCTGATCAGATGATTGTGGGTGAGAAAGGCTCTCCTGTTGGTGATCTGTAGACCTGGTGGAAATAATTTTTCAAGATACCACTGCTGCTGTGGGTTCTGTAACACAGGCTTGATGGGATTGATGTTCCAAAATATCTTCATTGAATCTCAAGTATGCTCTGTTGAGGCAAAGACACTTTCTTTGTAAGTCTGATGGTTCCTAGCTTGTGTTCAAATGTTTCTTGAACATTGTTTTTAATTGCTGTCCATTTGGCTCTGACTCATAACAATCTTATGTATAATAGAACAAAACATTCCCCATTCCTGTGCCATCCTCACAATTTTTGGTTATGTTTGAATCCATTGTTAAAGTTATTGTGTCAATTCATTTCATGGAAGGATTCCCTCATTTTCAGTGACACTCTACCAAGCATGATGGCCTTCTCTAAGGACTGATCATTAGAAATAACCAAACTAAGCAAAACAAAACCTTGCCATCTTTAGGAACATTTTGATTGTACGTCCCCCAAGATACTTTTGCTCATTCTACTGGCAGTCCATTGTATATATGATACTCTTGGCCAATGCTACAATTCAAATGCATCAACTCTTTGATTTTCCTTCCAGTTGTGCAACTTTCACATACATTCTTAAAAATAAGTACTGAGAATGACAACTTTTTGCAAACAAACTAGGGAAAGAAGTTACTAGAACAATTTATTAATAATAGCCAAACAAAATTGGAATTCTGAAAGTATTGTTAGTCCACTGCTGCCTTTGGAGCAACATCTTGTGGATCAGTAAGAACATCTAGAAGATTATTATTCTCAAATGACAAGATGTTTTATAAGAAACTAGTTGTTCAGAATCTAGTCATTTTCTCTGTTAGTTCTCTGCAGTGGGTTTAAATGATAGAAAAAGAAAAGGTAGTGTCAAGAATCACAGATTTCAAGCCCATATAATCATTGATGTGGTTTAATTTTGGATAAGAGTTTGAAAAATGGAATTTGAATGATGACAAGCAGAATAATTCCAAAGCTTTTAAAATG
>NW_006921653.1:1525145-1542552 GCF_000298275.1 Orycteropus afer afer
GTGCCCAAGCTGTTTGACTGCTAACCTGAATGTTGGCAGTTCAAACCCACCAGTCACTCTGCAGAAGGAATATGGGGTGATCTCCTTCCATAAAGATTTACCCACTTCAGAAACCCAATGGGGATTGCTATGAGTCGAAATCAATGGCAATGAGTTTGGTTTTTGGTTTTGGCAAGACTCTGAGAAAACATGCAAATGAAGTAATGACAACACTGAGAAACCACATAATGACAGGACAAATCCTTCTTTTAGGTACTTAGCAATTTCAGAAGAGAACATGTATAAAAGCAATAAAGGTAGGCAAGAGTTGGGAAATCTGGCAGTGGTGAACTCAACAGTCACCAGGCTCAAATGCAGTGAACATCACCAGCTTTACATAAAGTTGTGAAGTGGGGAGGTTTGGGCTTTAGCACCAATGAACCATTTTCCACTCTCACATCTGGTGGGGGTGGTTGGGTAGAAACGGGTTGTTTTGCAAGGAGGAGAAGATTGTACTTCTCAAACTCCTTTACAATTTTCTGCTTTGGACAATTTTCTAACCCACCACCATTGGTCACTATGCGTCAGATTCAACTCGAGGGCAGTGTGTTGCATTGTTGTGTTGTTCCACCATTTAAGTATCCATTCTGCATGCCTTGTGGTAGTTAAGGTTATATGTCAACTTAGCTGGCCCTGATTTTGAGTGGCTTGGCAGCTGGATGAAGTTATCCCCCATGATGAGGCTAGTAATCAACTCCATGGTGGAATTTACTGTGAGCAGCTGAGTAGCTGCCTTAGGGATTTAGTCAGCTTCCAGTATATAAAGAGAAGTGATGAGAAAGGTCTACAGCTTTTGGCTCATTTGAATCCTGTATGTAGCCAAGTTGTTGTTCAGTAGCCTGCCATGTTGTCTGACAATTTTGAGACTGTTTCTGGACTTGAACTAATGGCCCACTGTGTTGCTTGATAATTTGGGGACTGTGCAGTTTTACTTGTCAACTTTGGGTTTGTCAGCTTCAGCAGCCAGCAGCTGCCAGAGTTAAGAGAAGCCTCCAGCTTCAGTGGGCTAGGAGCTAGAGACAGAGCTAAAGCCCAAGGTCAAGGAGCTTTCACTCAGCCCCTAGAGATGGCACTTTGAACTCAGAATTCTAGCCTCCTAAACTGTAAGCATAGTGCCCAAGGCATTTGACTGCTAACTAGAAGGCTGGCGGTTCAAACCCACCAGCCACTCCTTGGAAGGAAGACTGGGCAATCTACTTCTGTAGTGATACTGCCTTGGAAACCCAAGGAGGGGTCACTATGAGTTGGGTCTGACTTGACGGCACATAACAACAACAACAACAAACTGTAAGAGAATAAATTCCTGTTTTAAATCTTACATTAGTGGTATTTTCTATTGAAGTAGCACTAGAGGACCAATATATACCTCATCCTAGAAGGCTACATTGGGAGCTCTGGTAGCGTAGTGTCTAAGGCACTTGACTGGTAACCAGAAGGCTGGCAGTTCAAACTCACCAGCCACTCCTTGGAAGGAAGGTTGGGCAATCTACTTCTGTAGTGATACAGCCTCAGAAACCCAAGGAGGGGTCGCTGTGAGTCGGGTCTGATTCGATGGCACATAACAACAACAGAAGGCTACCATTAACTCAATTTTTGCTATCAAAGAATTTTTGCTATTCCTCTTAACTGAATGCTCCTCTCCACGTTTCTCAGTCCATACTAATCTGATAACTCCCAGGGCAATGGGAAAGCCTTATAAAGCCTTTTTTTTTTTTTTTGGCCTAGCTAGAAGATCCCTATCTAAGAATCTCTTCAAGATTTAGATTTATCTTCAGTAAAATAGAGCCAATATGCCAACATCATAGGATTATGTTAAGGATTCACTGGAACTGTTTATATAAACTTCCTGACATCCTAGATCTTGGCACAGAGCTGGGTCTTGAGTGCCCTTCATCTTCCACACCATGTTACTTAGAAAAAGTTCTGTATGATCTGCAAAGATGTTGTGCAGTAGTTCTAAACTACACTTCCTTTTTTAAAATCCCAGTCCATCTAAAGTAAACACATTTTCATCAGTCACAAGTACGTTCGCTGTAAAAAAGATCCTCAGGTTTGAACCATTTCAAAATCTGGTAAGCACATCTCACGTGCGGATTTAGAAAGCCACACAGGTAATTCTGATACACTTAGGGTATATACTTCTGCCTTGTAACCCCTAATGTCACTGCTTTTAGGGAACTACTTTTTCTTTAAAATTGTTCCTGATGTCTTGGTTCTCCAGTGCTACTGTAACAGACATACTACAAATGGATGATTTTAACAAACAGGAATTTATTCTCTGACAGTTTAGGAGGCTAGATGTCCAAATTCAGAGCACTGGCTCTGGGGGCTGGGTAATGGCTCTTTGACCTTTGGCTTCAGCTCTGCTACCTGTTCTAGGACCACTACTGCTGGAGGCTTTTTCTGACTCATGCAGCTGCTGGCTGCTGAGGGTGACAAACCCACGATCAACGGGTAAAATGGCACAGTCCCAAGATTAGCAGACAATATGGCAGGCCACTAGTTCGAGTCCAGGGATAATCCTAAAGTTGGCAGGCAACCTGGCAGGCCACTGAGATGAAGACTTGGCCAATGCAGGGTCTAGATGTGCCAAAAGCTAAAGACCTTCCTCAAAACTTCCTCATGTACACTGGAAACAGGCCACACCCTGAAGACAACTAATTAGCTGGTTACAGCAGATTCCACCACGGAGTTGATTATACCACATGCAAGCTCATCATGGGGAATAAGGCATCCAGCTGCCCAGCCACTCAATACCACTACCATACCTGGTATAGATAAAAGTGGGGTGACGACTGCAGAGAAAGAGTCTGAAGAAGATGCAGAATGCCCAGTGCTCTAAGTACCCTACTCCTCCTTCAGCAGCATCCAAAGTGGTGACAAGTATTATAAAATCATTTTTGAGGCCCAATGCTCTGGTTTTTGAAACTGACCTGTTCGTTTTTCATAGGAACAAGATAGAAGCTGCCACAAGAAGGTAGGATTTATTATTACTATTATTATTCAGTAAACAAAGTTCTATATAAAGAGTTTGAAATATTAAAAACATAGATCTTTTCCATTTTTTTCCCCCACAGGCATTATTGGGTATTATGAAGGAATACACTTGTATATTACAATTAAAAATTCTTTATTTTGGAGAAAAAGGTTAAATATTTCTATATCTGTAGGTTTTTAATACATATAATTGATTACTAAAATTTAGAGCACATGCTAACTTTTGGCTCAAAAATATTATAGAAATTAATAATGGTGTCTGCCATGATAATAATGTCATGTCATCATATAATTGTACTATTTAACAGGTGATATTTTTGACTTAACATGTTTTTGTTAAATTTTAATTAATTGACTACTTATTTGTAATTTAATTTTACTTCTGTTTACTAGTAAGGAGCTTGAGTGGCACAGGTGATTTGCTATCAGCTACTAACTGAAAAGAAAAGTGGGCAACTCAACCCCACCCAGTGACACCACAGAAGTAAAGGCCTGGGGACCTGCTTTTGTAAAGATTACAGGCAAGAAAATCCTACAGAGCAGTTCCACTGTGTAACACGTGATCATGGCCATGAGGTGGGGTCAACACCAGGGCAGCTAACAACAACAAAATATTTACTAATATCTTTCCAAAGTAATTTTTTTTTCTGTCATAATATGTACTCTGGTAGCATAGTGGCTAAGACACTTGCCTGCTAACCAGACGGCTGGTGGTTCAAACCCACCAGCCACTCCTCGGAAGGAAGGTTGGGCAATCCTACTTCTGTAGTGATACTGCCTCAGAAACCCAAGGAGGGGTTGTTATAAGTCAGGTTTGACTCGACGGCACATAACAACAACAACAACAACAATATGTACTTTGTACTTCTCACATGCCTGATACATTTCCAGACTGAGCTGGGAGACCAGGACAGCAGTCAGTCTTGCTGTGTCAGAGAAATGGCTTTGAAAGTTTAACCAGAGAGACTATGCTCAAGCTCCCACACCCATAAAAGTTGATATAATAACTCTCACTCCTCCTTTTATTTTCCAGACATCGTAAAGATAAATAAGATAATTAAAGGAGCTTGAATATATGGGAATATTCATACAAACCAGAGGCAGGACTATTCTCATTATGATGATGATGATGAACAACAAGCATGTTCAAAATCTGAATTATTAATATGAACAATGCCAGACTATTTTTTCATAGTGCATTCATAGAGCCACTTGGAAATGGAGGAGGAATTACAGGCTGAACAACTGAGAAAGTTTAAGAGCCCTAATCGTGCCAGAGGCACTGTTGGGTGTGGTCACTTGCAACACTCCGGTCTGGCAACTCTCAGGTGGGTGGTTCATAGATTTGTGTCTTTCCCACTGGTCTGTGCTGAATAAATGTCCACTGCTACTTAGAACCAATCATGTTCCCTCTCATTTCTGGCAGTAGCAAAGGCCAGACATGTGGTGGGACAAGCAACCTTACTTTCTGTGATCCCAGAAAACATCTAAAGTGTTCTGGAGTTGATCTGTGTTCGAGAGGTCACAGCGTTGAAAAACATATGGAGGAGTTCTCTGTACACATGAGGTCACCATGAGTCAAAATCAAGTCAGCAGCCAATAACAACAATAACATCTGGAGATGATTAATGAAGTAGCTCTTGTACCATCTTTAGGGGTCCCTGCTTGGTGCAAAGGATTAAGCACTCAGCTACTAAATGAGATGTTGGCTGTTCAAATTTACCCAGAGGCTCCTCAGAAGACTGGCCTGGTGATCTACCCCCACAAAATCGGCCATTGAAAGCACTGTGGAGCACAGTTCTGCTCTGAACACCTAGGGTCACCACAAATTGCACTTGACTCAATGGCAAATGGTAGTGTTGGTGATGGTACCACCTTTATTGCACAAGGCTATAAAATATGCATCTTCCAGCTTCATTATCTGTCAGATGCCATATGAGAAAGGCTTTGGGTGGCCCTTCAAACAGGGCTTTGAGTGTTTTCTGCATCACAGTGAGAAATCAGGCTTTCTACTTGTACCCGTTAAAGTTGGACTTTATTGTTGTTGTTTGCCATCGAGTCGGACCTGACTCATAGTGACCCCTCTTTGGGTTTCCGAGGCAGTATCACTACGGAAGTAGATTGCCCCATCTTCCTTCTGCCAGCTTTCTGGTTAGCAGTCAAGTGCCTTAGGCACTAAATCCAAAATAGTTATTTAAGAGAAATACTGCTAGAGCATTTGTTTCCTTCCCTGCATGATCTCAGGTCCACTGCACTTCCATAAGGAACTCTTTCCTAATATCTCCTTCTTGACCAAATTTCCCCTCCATAATCTTTTGTACCTCAGCACCTATCTTTTCTAACATTTATTTCAGTCGTAATTTTTCATTTGTCTAAGTTGTTAGGTGCCATTGAGTCAGCTCTGACTCATATTGACCCTACGTACAACAGAAGGAAATACTGCCTGGTCCTGTGCCAGTCTCACAATTCTGCCTATACTTGAGCCCATTGTTGCAGCCACTGTATCAATCCATCTAGTTGAGGGCCTTCCCTTTTTTCACTGACCCTCCACTTTACCAAGCATGACCTCCTTCTCTAGGGAATAGTCCCTTCTGACAAATGACCAAAGTAGGTTAGGAGGAGTCTGGCCATTCTCCCTTCCAAGGAGCATTCCGGATGCACTTCTTCCAGGAGAGATTTGTTGATTCTCCTGGCAGTCCACAGTACTTTCAGCATTCTTTGCCAACACTGCAACTCAAAATCATCAACTTTTCTTCACTCTTCCTTATTCATAGTCCAGCTTTCACATGCTTATGAGGCAATTAAAAACACTATGGCTTGGCTTAAGTACACCTTAGTCTTTAGACATCTTTGCTCTTCAGCACTTTAAGGAAGTCATTTGCAGCAGATTTGCCTAGTGCCACATGACATCTGATTTCTTGCCTGTTGCTTCCATTTGTATTGACTGTAGAACCAAGTAATATGAACTCTTTGGCAACTTTAATCTTCTCTCCATTTATCATGGTTCTGCTTCTTGGTCCAGTTGTGAGGATTTTTGTTTTCTTTATGTTGAGGTGTAATCCATACTGCATACTGTAGTCTTAATCTTTTCATCAGTGAGTGCTTCAAGTCATCTTCACTTTCAGCAGCCAATAACAGCAATAACATCTGGAGTTGATTACTGAAGCAAGGTTGTTTTGTCTGTGTATAACAGGTTGTTAATGCTTCTTCCTCCAATCCTGATGCTACATTGTTCCTCATTTAGTCCAGTTTATTGGATTATTTACTCACCATACAGATCGAATAAGTATGGTGAAAGGATACAACCCTGACACACTCCCTTCTTGATTTTAAACCACGTGATGTTGCCTTGTTCTGTTTGAACAACAGCTTCCTGCTCTATGTACAGGTTCCTCATGAGTACAATTAAGTGTTCTGGAATTCCTATTCTTCGTGATGTTAGCCATAATTTGTTTATGATCCACACAGTCAAATGCCTGTGCATTGTCAACAAAACACTGGTAGACATCTTTCTGGTATTCTTTGCTTTCAGCCAATATCCATCTGACATCAGCAATGATATCCCTCATTCCATGTCCTCTTCTGAATCCAGCTTGCATTTCTGGAAGTTCCCTGTCAATATATTGCTGCAACCATTTTTGAATAATCTTCAGCAAAATTTTATTTGCATGTGCTATTAATGATATTGTTTGATAATTTCCACATTTTGTGGCATCATCTTTCTTTGGAATGGGTACAAGTATGGATGGATGAATGAAAGAATGAAAGAAGGAACCAGAGTGCCCTAAAATTGTAAACTGTTGTCAATGCATAAGAATGCATACTTATATACTTACAGTCTATCCCCAAAAAACACTCCCTTGAAGGAAATTTTGAAAACCTAGGAATAATTCATTAAGTTAATTGATAAAAAGACTTTCATGTACAGTTGTCTATAAAAATGTCATACCAGAATTCTGCCATCAATGTGTTTAATCACTTGTCATGTATAGAAGATATGAAAAATCACATACATATCACATAATTAGCTAAAAACAGAAATTGAGGTAAAAATGCTCTCCTAATTGATTAGTGTCGATTGAAGCTGAGCAGATAAAATTTACATAATAAGTAGTTGCAGTGAAATCATTCAACAGAGATCAAGTGATGTAGAAATGACCAACAGCTTTCATAAGGTTTTGGGTAAGCTCAGGTAGTGTTCTTCCTCTTCATCATTATAATTATTTGACATAATTTTTCCTGATAAATTACAGAACAGATTCTTATTTGATATTCTCAGAACTTTTTTGTTCATCTTTTCTTTCATTAATTTCAACAAACAAATACCTAATGTCTATTGTTTGCAAGACAATATGTAAAATAGAAAATAAAAATCTGTGTAGGTATATGAAAGGCATACATACAAAGGATAATTAAGTCAAAATAGATAAATTTTTTCATAAGAAGTTAAGTGCAAGCAGTAAATGCAAAGATTGCAAAGCACAGAAATCAATTATGATGAGCGTACAAGTTAACACATGTTGTAGAATGATGAAAATTATCTGTAATGAATATGTTCTTTGGCCCCTTACTGTCTGTGATTTATATTGTGTCAGTTACTTTATTTACTTGAATAGTCTGTTAAAATTTAATAACATGAAATTCTACTTAAAGTATAATTTAAAATTCTACTGCTCTGTATCAGCTTATTTTTATTTTCTTGTTTTTTAGAAAGAGTTGAAGAAATCTAATGGTACTCTCCTTATAACAATATTTTGGAAAACTACTTTGTAGTAGATTAAAGATGAACTATAAATTCTTAGCTATTCCCTCTATAGGAGGTTGGCTCTAATTCCCCTGCATTTGAATTTGGACCATGATTAATTAAACGTTTCCTCTTTTTCTATATATTTAGAAAAGGAATGTAAGATTAGAATTCTTTGTTTATTGAGTGTTGAGTAGAACTTGCTGAAGAAGCCATATCTCAACTTGTTTTAGGCTTATTAGTTATTCAACTGCTTTAATAATTATGTTATTATTATGTTTGCTCTTTGTTTTTGATTCATTTTCTAGGAATCTGATCAATTTATACATTTTTAAAGTTTATTGGCATGAAGATTATTCATAATATCCTATGTTATCTTTTAAAATCTCTGCATCCATGTCTCCCTTATATTCCTATTGTTAATTTTTTAAACCTCCTCCCTTTCTTCTCACTGCCTCTTAACTTCCCTCTTCTCCTTTTTCTTTACTAAATCTGCTACAGTTTTCTCAAAGAAAGAGTAATTCATTTTTGTTTATGTTAATCCTCTCTGTGCATACTTTTTTTTTTCTATGTCATAATTTCTTCTGTTCATAAGGATGAAGGATTCAATGGATATTAGGTGGTCAACTAACAGTGTGTCTCACATCCACTTGGAAACTACATCCATGTTTCCTGGAGGACTAGAGAAAAGTGCGACTTTCATTAAAAGCCCCATTTCAAAAGTGAAATTCCATGCATCAATTAAAAATTATGTATATTGTATAGTTAGTAGCATGTCTATTATATATTTAAAACAGAGAAAATGAATCTAAAACATTTGTAGTTTTACTTAATTTGTCACTAGGGAGAAAGTGATTTTGGGAACTAGCAAACAGACATAGGAAAACAGTGCAATCCCTTTAGTGTCAGTGAAGGATAAAACTTACTCTGCCCAGATAACCATGCAGAGCATAAGGCCCACCAGAATTGTCATGTGGAAGGAAAAGTTTTTGTGGCTGTTGAGTACCCAGCATATCTGTTCTGTGGTTCAATCTATTTTTGGGAAAAATGATGAAAAAATCCCTTCAGAATGTTAAGCTAGATCTATTTAGTTATGTTCTTACTGATAAAACAGATGTATATACCATTGACAGATGTAGATATCATGCTTGATGAAGATGTATACTTCCTTGGAAGCGAGAATGACCAGACTTCATCTCACCTACTTTGGTTCATGTTGTTAGAAGTGACCATTCTCTGGAGAAGGATGTCATGCTTGGTAAAACGGAGGATCAGCAATAAAGGGAAAGGCCCTTAACAAGATGGATTGACATAGTGGCTGCAGTCGTGGGCTCAGGTATAGCAGGGATCATGAGGCTGGCACTGGACTGGGCAGTCCTTTGTTCTGTTGTTCATAAGGTCGCTATAAGTTGGAGATAACTCAATGGCACATAACAACAACAAATATACAAAGTGACTTGAAGAATAAAGGCAAATGCTAAGTAAAATGTATCAGAACGTTAGATGGTGAATGTATGCTGCATTTACGCTATATCCCTTCATGGGTCTTGTCAAATTGAATAGTTGTTGTTATGTGCTGTCGAGTCAGACCCGACTCATAGCGACCCCTCCTTGGGTTTCTGAGGCAGTATCACTAAGGAAGTAAATTGCCCCATCTTCCTTCCAAGGAGTGTAGTATGAAGCTATTCCAGCTTATTCCTAAGATAAAGTACAATGCTTTGCCGACCAGAAGTGACTGGATCTGGCAGTCACTGATAGATCCAGGTTCTCGGCCTTTCTAAAGTATCAATGTCTTGGATAGTAGTATAATGCAATTTTATTTCAGACTCTGAGAGTTATAGATAGAAACTAACTCAAGGAGTTTACAATGACATGAGAAAGCTGGAACTATGCCCTCATTTCAAAAGCATAAGCATTTTCCTATATATCGGTCATATTAATCCACCATTCATCTGTCAGTTTGTTGTACTCTGGTGGCTTGTGTGATGCTATGATGCTAGAAACTTGTGGTGCAGTGAATTACTGGTACAGCTGAGACAACAGGCTGAGGAAACAAGAAGAGTGAGACAGAGTGGTGGGCTTTCCATCCCATGGAGCGAGAAAGCTGGCAGAGTGTGGTGCATGTACATATACCTGTTGACAGAGCTAAAAGAGCTTTGTAACACACATGCCTGAGGAAGGCAGAGGTCAGGCCGAGAGGTCAAGGGCCAGAGACTTGCCTGAGGGCATAGCAGAGGGGAGACTGTCCTGATTGAAGAACTGTGTCCTGAGTGCATTCCCGAACCTGAGTTGTAGCCCGTTACTTCACTAGTAAACCATGTAATAATAGTGGGTACTGTCTGAGAGTTCTGTGTGCCCATTGCAATGAATTATCGGACCCAGCAGAGAAGTAGTCAGTGCTGTGGGAGGGAAGGTTGGTTAGAATTGTTAAAAAGGTTGGAGGGTGGTGGCATGTCTGGCCTCATAGGAATAAGGCTTAGGTTTTGATGATGATTCTGTTTCTCCCTTGTGAGGTTGGAGGATATCAGAAGATGTTACTTCTGTGCCCTTTTTGCAAAGCTATGCCACTTGTATTGCAAATTCCAGCAGGATCACTCATGGCAGACAGGTTTCAGCAGAGCTTTGTAGTATAGTAAGACAGACTAGGAAGGAACACCTGGTGATCTACTTCCAAAAACAAAACAAAACAAAACAAAAAAACAACTGGTCAATGAAAACCTTATAAATAGCAGGGAGAAAGACCTGGCCATCTGCTTCTGTGATCTGCGTCTGTAAAGATTATAGGCAAGAACACACTAGTGGGCAGGTCTACTCCGCCACATGGGGTGGTAGTGAGTCAGAATCCACTTAATGACATCCAAGAACAGCAACACTCAATAAGAAAAACATACAAAGAGTCACCTTTGTATTTCTAAACAATCAAACAAGTCCCACTAAAAGACCTATTATTTGTAAATGGCAGCAGTATATTTTCAGAGAAAAATCAAAACAAAACAAAAGACTAAGATGCTTATCTATATTATGCAAACAGTCTATCTCAACAGAAACATTAAAGTTTCTTTCATGGCTCACACCAGAGTCTTTGTTGAAGAAGTTTCAACTCAAAACACAGCCAAAGATAAATGAAGGTTATTTACATGATCATTGTTTTCTTTGAAATTACTGTTGGCTTCAAGGTTTCCACAGCCTTGCCTTTCTAGAGAACCTGACTACTAATGCTATCACCTGGGCACAACCTCTCTTGTTCAGTTACAGAGCCTGAAAACTGCTAGGTCATTTATTGTTGTTGTTATGTGCCCCGGAGTTGACCCAACTCATTGCGACCCCTCCTTGGATTTCCAAGGCAGTATCACTACAGAAGTAGATTGCCCCATCTTCCTTCTGAGGAGTGGCTGTGTTTGGTAGATCCTTATTATTTTCTTTGACTTGTGGAATATTATGAGCTTTTATCCTGCTCATGAAGATGATTGTAAAGAGACTAAAGCAACAGATATGTCCTTCTTTGTTTTCAAATAATTAAATAAGCAGAGTTGGTAGCCATTGGGTTGGAAGACCTTTCTCATCCTGTTACTCTTTTGGAAATCCTTTGCCTTTCAATCACCTTCTCCTTGGGGTGTCTGAGTCTTGTCTTCCATCTGTCTCTCTTCTTTACCTCTCTAAGGACATATGTAATGGCATTTAGGACTCACAGGCATAATGTAGGATTATCTTCTCATTTCATGATTCTTAATTGAATCGTTTCTGCAAAGACTCTTTTTCCAAATAACATACACAGGTTCTAGGATTTTATGTGGATTTTTTTTGGGGGGTGGTAGTGATAGCATGCATTATTCAATCAACCACAATCTGCCTTTTGGCCTCTAAAGATTCACATCTATCCACCTGGAAAAGACATCAACTCCTACCAGAATCCACAAAAACCTCAACCTGTTATAGCGTCAATTCATGTCCAAAATCTCATCTAAATCACATAACCTCAGAAGTCCCAAATTTTATTATTTAAATCAAGTCTGCATGATACTGGGTTTGATCCATCCTGAAACAAAATACGTCTTCATCTCTGGACCTGTGAAACTAGAAAATGATTCATCTACGTCCAAATTCCAATGATGGAAAAGGCATAAAGAAAAAATGTGGACTGAAAAAGTGTGTTTGTAGGTCAGTTTAAAGTCTTAGGTTGGTTGGTTATAGATGTCTCCTGGAAGGGTTTGGCAAATTTCTCTAAGGAGAAATTTGTGCTTTTTAAAAATTTTTTATGAAGGACATTACTGAGCTTTTTGTTTGGTTAGAGTAAGCTCAGTGTAAGTCTGACTGAGAGATTTCCAGGACAACAGTAGAGGGGAGGAGTTGCTTTGAATAACAAAGGAAAAAGCATCCAATCTGATTAAAAAAGAAAAACGTTTGAATTCCTGGATTTGATGGGAAGGGTTCCAAGGGCAGACAATTTCCCAACAGTTGTTTGATAAGTGGAAAGAAGAGAACTATGGGCAGGCACAGTAGACATGGACTAGAAAGCTTAGAACAAGTGAAGTTTTTATTCAATTTTAAGGATTTTTTTGTTTTGTTTTGTTTTGCTTTGATATTCTCTGACTCTTCAGCAAGAGTCCATCATACACAACAGCCTTATGAGATCATTGCAGAAAGATAAAGAATGGTCAGGGTCAATGCTTGTGGTGAAGTGTGGACAAAAGAGTAATTAGAAGACCAGATAGTATAAGTGATTAATAATTGAACCAGTGGCACAAATGTGTATAGAGAGTCATGAGATGAATATCAAGAGTAAAAATCCACCTGGGATCCTTACAAATTTAGAGAATTTCCAAGGGCCTTGGTGGTGCAGTTGTTTAGCACTCCATTACATACCCAAAAGTTGGCCATTCATATCCACACAGCAATTCTCCAAAGAGAAAGACATGGTCATCTACCTCTCTAAAGATTGCAGCCAAGAAAACCCTATAGGACAGTTCCACTTTGTCACATGGGTTGCTATGAGTTGAAATCAACTCGATGGCACCTACCAACAATTGGACTTCCAACAGTTACAGTGTTTAAGGTATTTAAAGAAGATAATAAAGATAATGCTAGAAAAATTATTATTGTGTTTTCTTCTTTTTTGACTTTCTGTAATAATTTTTCTCAGGGCAACCTAAGGAAAGAGTGGTATTAGAATTATTAAAGAAAAGGAGCAAAGAGAAAGTAAGGATTAATATTAAACATCTGGCATTTAAAATAGGGTCTTTTTCAGCATTACAGATGGTTTAAAAGGAAAATTTTTAGAAAAGGAAGTAGTTTCTAAATTCCTTTAGTTCATAATTGACAATATCAAGGCCCATGTCTAATAATCATATCATAGATCTTCTAACTAGGTACTGAGAATGTGTACTTATGTGTGATGTTCAGGCTTAGCTGTGACTCTAGAGTTCAAAAGAAGGACAATACTTTAGGTTATGTAAAAAATATTCAGAGATGTTTGGCAAGATGGAAAGAGAATAAGACCCTAATATTTAGCTTTCTGGAGCTACTCTATGTTCCCTTGTAGCATGGACAGGATTTTGGAATAGCTGGGGAGCTTGTCCAGAGTTTCAGGAGGAACTTTATCAGTGCAGGTCAAATGGATATCGCAACTAAGCAGATATTGGAGATTCTCTAGTGTCTGTCAAAGCCGAAGATAGAAGCCAAGTAGAGTGGAGCCCATGACGCCCTGATTGGCTCAGATAGATCAAGCCACGGGTTACTCAGT
The DNA here is from genome assembly GCF_000298275.1 of Orycteropus afer afer. NCBI lineage: Eukaryota > Metazoa > Chordata > Mammalia > Tubulidentata > Orycteropodidae > Orycteropus > Orycteropus afer. The sequence continues at coordinate 1,538,666 of NW_006921653.1, forward strand.
TATTAATGCTAGCAAGACAAGCAGCAGAAGAGCATCACAATGGAGAGGCTCTGAAATAGTTATTAATTTCTAAAACCCAACACCACAAGCCTAAGGTGAGCATATCTTCGGTTTGCCCAGGATGGCCCTGGGTTATGTTTTTTGTTGTTGTTAGGTACCATTGAGTTGGTTTTGATTCATAGTGACCATCTATAACAGAACAAAATGTTGCTTGGTCCTGTGCCATTCTCATAATTGTTGCTGTGTTTGAGCCCATCATTGTAGTACTGTGTTAATCCATTTCATTGAGGGCCTTCCTGTTTTTCACTGATCCTCTGCTTTAACAAGCATCATGTTCTTCTCCAGGGATTGATACCTCCTGATAACATGCCCAAAGTGAGACATAGTCTTGCCATTCTCACTTCTAACCAACAATCTGGCTGTACTTCTTCCAAGACAAATTTATTCTTTCTTTTAGCAGTATATTCAATATTCTTCACCAATACCATAATTCAAATGTATCTATTCTTCTTCAGTCTTCCTTTTTCATTGTCCAGCTTTTGCAAATGTAAGAGGAAATTGAAAATACCATGGTATCAATTCTAATTCATAGTGACCGTACAAGACAGAGTATAACTGTCCCAAAGGGTTTCTAAGGCTGTAAATCTTTGTGGAAGCCAGCTGCTTCAATTTTCTCCTGTGGAGTGGCTGGTAGGTTTGAACCACCAAACTTGAGGTTAGCAACCAAATGCTGTAATGACTGCACCACTAGATTGTGTGTATATATATATATAGGTATATCGCTATACAAATATCCCGGAAGGAAGGTTGGGCAATCTACTTCCGTAGTGATACTGCCTCGAAAGCCCAAGGAGGGGTCACTATGAGTCCGATCCGATTACATGCCACTGATTGCATTTATTTGTGTTATAAAATATATTCAAATTTATAGAATAGTTGCAAGTATGGTACAGGAACACTTTAATTTTCCCTGAAGCATTTGAGAGTAAGTCGCCAACTTCATGCCCCACCACCCCTGAAAAGTTTAGTATTTCCTACAAACCTTAGCATTCTTTAACATAATCACAATATAACCATATCAGGAAGTTCATATTGCTACATTACTACCATCTGTTCAGGTTTCATTCAGGTTTTGCCAATAGTCCCAGTAAGTTCCTTTATCACATAAGGATCCTGTCCAGAATCATGTATGTCATTGTGGTGTCATGTGTCTTTAGACTTCTTCAGTCTAAAGATCTAGATCTAATTATCACACCCCATTCAAATTTTCCAATTATATCAATAATGACTTTATAGCAAACCTATCCAATCTAATGTCTTTCTTTGTTTTTAGTTTTCATGCCTTAGATTCAAGTATAGCAGGGATTGTGGGGCTGGTGCGGGATCAGGCAGTGTTTCGTTCTGCTGTGCATGGGGTCACTATGAGTCAGAAACGACTCGATGGCACTTAACAACAACAACAACAACATTTTGTAGAATATTTTTCAATTTAATTTATCTATTAATTCATCATGATTGGATTCAGATCATGCATCTTTGGTAGGGAAATCACTGAAATAATGCTGTATTTACATTTCTTCCTATGAGATTAGTTCTAGAATTTTATATGAATGGAATTTTGTGTTATGTATGTACTCTTATTGTTGGGCTTCTTAAGCTTAGCATGAAATTTTTGAGATTAATCCATTTTGTGCATATATTAATTGTTTGTTACTCTTTATTATTTAGTGGTATTCTATCATATAGCTACATTACATTCTGTTAATGTGCACTTGATGGGCATTTGAGATGTTTTCAGTTTTTCGTTATTACAAATAAAACTTCTATAAACATTTGAGAATGTATCTTTGTATGGGTATATGCTTTCATTTCTTCGGTAAATACTGAGAAGTGATATGATGGGCCTTATTAACTTTTTTTAATTTTAACTCATTTTGAAGATAACTGTACTATTTTGTACTCCCACCAGCAGTTTAGAATAGTCCTGGTTGCTCCATATCCTCATGGATATATAGGTATGATAGACTGCTAACCAGAAGGCTAGTGGTTCAAACCCACCAGCCAGTCCTTGGAAGGAAGACTATGCAATCTACTTCCATAGAGGTACTACCTTGGAAATCCAAGGTGTCACTGTGAGTTGGAATTGACTCTATGGCAGTGAGTTTGGTTTTTGGTTTAGGTCTTTAAAATGTTATCCATTCTGGTGAGTGTGTAGTGGTATCTCACTATGATTTTAATTTGAATTTCCTTCATAACTAATGATTTTGAGTATCTGTCCATGTATTTATTTGCCACCCATATATCTTCTTTGGTGAAGTCTCTGCTCAAATTGTTTGCCCATTTGGGTTGTTTGTATTAGTGTCAAATTGTAAGGGCTCTTTATATATCCTAGATATAAATTCTCTTCAAAATTTATAGAATATTTTTAAGAAAGTCCAATTTTTTCAATTTTTAAAATTATATGTATATTTTGATTTGTATTATTATTTTTTTAAAATATTTCCTAATCCTTTAAGGAGCTCTTGTGGTGTAGTTGGTAATACATTCAGCTGCTAACCAAAAAGTCTGTCGTTTGAACTCATCATCTGTTTTACAGGAGAAAGATGAGGCACTCTGCTTCCATAAAGATTTACAGCCTTGGAAATCCTATTTGGGTGGCTATGAGTCAGAATCAACTCGATGGCAGTGAGTTAAGGTCATTGAAAGTTTATTCTACATTTTCTTCTAGTGTTTTGCTCTTAGGTTTAAATCTATGATCTATTTTCCATTGATTTCTTTTTATTTTTTATTGTGGTTTGGGTGAATGTTTATAGAAAAAATTAGTTTTCCATTCAAAAATTTATACACATACTGTTTCGTGACATTAGTTGCAATTCCCTCTGTAAAATCACTCTCTACCTCCTTCTTGGGTTCCGTATCTATTCATCTTTCTTTCCTGCCCCTTTCTTCCTTCTGAATTTTGTTTTGTGGCAGATTCTGCCCCTTTTGTCTCATATGGTTAATTGTTCTGAGGAGCACATTCTCCATGAGTGTTATTTTCACTTTATAGGTCTATTATTTGGCTGAAAGATGATCCTGAGAATGGATTCAGATTCAGGATTGAAGAATATCTAAGGGCCACAGTCTTGGGGTCTCCACCAAGTTCTATCAGACCAATAAGTCTGGTCTTTCCTATGATTTTGAATTTTGCTCTACATTTTTCTCCCATTGTGTCCAGGATCTTCTGTGGTCTCAATCAGAGTGGTTGGTAGTGATAGCCATGCAAAATCTAGTTCTTCAGGTTTCTGGGTAGTGGAGACTGCAGTTCATGTGCTCCACTAGTCTTTTGGATTATTTCTTGGAGTCTTTGATTTTTTTCATTCTTCTTTACTCCAGACAGGGAGAGATCAATAGTTGCATCTTAGATGGCCACTCACTAGCTTTTAAGACCACAGTCACTACTTACCACAGTAGGATGTAGAACATTGTCTTTGCAAACTATCTTACGTCAGTTAACCTAGATGTCCCCCAAGACTGTGGTCCTAAGCCTGCAAGCTCAGTGACTCATTCCCTCAAGGTGTTTGGTTATGGTAAGAAGTTTTCACTTTTCTCCCTGTATGCATTGCTATATACCTGGATATATTTGAAGCACATACAAATACGTATGTAGAAATATCTTCTGCCAAAGTTATATATACATGAAGGTGTAGTTCTGTCAGTCTTCTCACACCTGTCCTGCTCACATATCTGCCTATATATCCACTGGTGTTGTTGTTAGGTGCTGTCGAGTCATTTCTGACTCATAGTGTCCCCTGCACAGCAGAATGAAACACTGCCCGATCCCACACCAGCTCCATGATTCCTGCTATACTTGAGCCCATCATAGCAGCCATTGTGTCAATCCATCT
>NW_006921653.1:1545457-1546509 GCF_000298275.1 Orycteropus afer afer
TTCAAACTGTCATTCCTGGCATAGTAGATCACATGGTTGTCTGATTCAAAATGGCCAAAACCAGTCCACTGCAGCTCATTAATGCCAAAGATTTCAATCTTTATGTGTTCCATTTCATTTTTGACAACTTCCAATTTTCCTAGGTTCATACTTCTTACATTCCATGTTCCAATGATTAATGGATGTCTGCAGCTGTTTCTTCTCAATTTGAGTGGTGCCACATCAGCAAATGGAGGTCTTGAAAGCTTTACATTATCCATATGCGTAAGGCTGGGATTACTCAGATGATGCAGCTCTTTCCCAGTGCTATTTTGAGAGCCTTTTAACCTAACCAGACCACTCATAAAGTTGTGCGGTAATGTATCAAACAGTGTATCTCTGCTATTCATAAGGTTTTCCGTGGCCAATTCTTTGAGAAGTGGACAGCTTCTTCCTTCTTCCTAGTCTGTCTCAGTCTGTAAGCTACCCACTGGTAGCTTATGTTTATTATTACTGTTATTGCAGATTTGTGTATGTAATAGTATTTACCTTTGTTGTCTGTAACTCTTGTGCACCTATCAGAGTCTTCTTTTGTCCTGCTCACTTTGTGTTGACCTCCCCCTTATTGTATATTGTCTTTTGCTCTTTGTGGTTTCTAGTAAAGATTGAGACTCCTGTTTTTATTTTTGCCTATGGAAGCTGTATTTTTTCATTATAGTTTATTGAAAAGAGTATCCCTTTCCCCGCTGAATTCTCTTAGCACATTTGCCAAAAACCAATTAACCAAGTATCTGTGAATCATTTTCTGGATTCTTTATTTTGTTTCATTCATCTATTTAACTATGTTGTTGTTATGTGCCGATGAGTCAAACTTGACTCATAGCGACTATAGTTTTTGCCAATTGCACAACTTATTAATTCACCCAATGGATACACTTGAAGGTTTCTGCAGTGTTCTTTTGACATGTCTCCATCATTCTTTCAGCAATTCTTTAGTTTTTGTCACAAAAGGATATTCTAAGCATGCCTCATACTTGTCCTGACTCAGTGTTTTTCTTAATAAGAAGCCTAAT
>NW_006921653.1:1547194-1581765 GCF_000298275.1 Orycteropus afer afer
AGCTTTGCCTCTTTCTCCCAGCCCACTGAAGCTAGAGGCATCTCTTCACTCAGGCAGCTACTGGCTGCTGAGGCTAACAAGCCCAAGGTCAACAAATAAAAAGGCACAGTCCTGGTGTTACCAAACCAGACAACAGGCCATTAATTTAAGTCCACCGAATGTCCCAAGGTCAGCAGAGCATGGTAGGCTGCTGAACAATGACATGGCTACATGCAGGGTCCAAGCATGCCATAAGCTAGAGACCATTTTCCCAAGGCTTCTGCTTATAAACAGGAAGCATACCACATTCTCTAAGGCAGCTACTCAGCTACTTGTGGTAGATCCCACTGTGAAGTTGATGTCTAGTCTTGTAATGAGGAATAACTAACACCGGCTGCCCAGCCATTCAACCAGGCCCAGCCAAGTTAACACACAAACATAACCACCACAATTCCACCTCTTGTCAACTTGGCACCTGTACAGATCTTCAATGGGTGGTATCTGTACAGGCCTCCTCCACTGAGTGGCTCCAGTCCCTTAGTTCCTGAATGGCGACCTCACCCCCTTGGCCTGGTGGCCCGTTCCTCTCCCTCTTGGGCATGGCAGCCCTGCCCCCTCACTGTTGGGCAGCAGCTATGGCTCCATTCTACTGGCTCACATGAACAAACAGCCCCACACTCCAGAACCAAGTTGGTGAAGGCCTGGCTCTTTGAAACCTAGGGGCCTGTGGTAGTTCCACCCCCAAAGGCCATGGTCCTACCTTTAAGGTTAAGGCAGCTCTGTTTCCATTTCCTTGGTCTCTCCACTTCTGCCAATTAATGCCTGAGGGCAACCCACTCTGCCAGAAATCTTCCTGCCCCCCAAAAAAAGCACTCAGCTTTCTTTCTCCATGGGCCAGCCAACCTGCTACTCCATCTCATGCTGGTCTCTTCCACCAATTAATACCTGAAGGCAACCCACTCTCCCAGGAAGCTGCTTACCCAGTGGTACCCATGGCCTTTTGCTCCATGGGCTGGTAAACCTATTGCTGTTTAATGCCGATCTTTGGGCTCTGCTACTGCCGCCTTCCATACTGGTCTCTCTGCCAGTATCTCTCTGCCAGTGTCTTGGCTCTGCTCTTGCCATTTCTCATGCCATGTGCCGGGGTCTCTCTGCCAGAGTCTCAGTCAAGGACTCACTCCACTCCTGTTTCCACATTTTAGGTATCTGTCAGAGCAGCACCCCATTCTCAGTACCAGATTATGCTGTGGTTACCTAGTGCTGCTCTGACAAAAATATACCACAAATGGGATGGCCTCAACAAACAGAGTTTATTCTCCTACAGTTTGGAGGCTTTAAGTCCAAGTTCAAAGTGTTAGGCTCTAGGGGATGTGTGAAAGCCCCTTAACCTTGGGCTTAAGCTTTGCCTCTTGCTCCCGGCCCACTGAAGCTAGAGGCATCTCTTCATTTGGGCAGCTACTGGCTGCTGAGGCTAACAAGCCCAAGGTCGACAAATAAAAAGACACGGTCCCGATGTTACCAAACCAGACGGCAGGCCATTAAGTCCACCGAAAGTCCTAAGGTCAGCAGAGCATGGCAGGCTGCTGAACAATGACATGGTTACATGCAGGGTCCAAATGTGCCATAGGCTAGAGACCATTCCCCAAGGCTTCTGCTTATAAAAAGGAAGCAGACCACATTCCATAAGGCAGCTATTCAGCTGCTTGTGCTAGATCCCACCATGGAGTTGATTTCCAGTCTCATATTGGGGAATAACTACCACCAGCTGCCCAACCACTCAACCAGGCCCAGCCAAGTTGATACACAAACATAAACACCACAGTGACCAAAGTAGGTGAGACAAAGTCTGGCCATTTTATCTTCCAAGGAGCATTCTGGCTGCACTTTTTCCAGAACAGATTTGTTAGTTTTTTTTTTTTAGCAGTTCCATGGTAATTTCAGCATTTTTCACCAACACCATAACTCAAAACCATCGACTCTTCTTCAGTCTTCCTTATTCATTGTCCAGCTCTCACATACATATGAGGTGATAGAAATAACCATTGCTTGGGTCAGGCGCATCTCAGTCTTCAAGGAGATATCTTTGCTCCTCGGCACTTGATAGAGGCCTTTTGCTCCAGATTTGTCCAATGCAATATGTCCTTTGATGTCTTGACTGCTGCTTCCATTGGTATTGATTATAGAACCAAATAATATAAAGTATTTGACAACTTCAATCTTTTCCCCATCTATCGTGATGCTGCTTATGGATCCAGTAATGATGATTTTTGTTTTCTTTTGTACTGAGGTGTAAGCCATACTGCAGACTGTAGTCTTTAACCTTCATCAGTAAGTGTTCCAAGTCATCCTCACTTTCAGCAAGCAAAGTTATGTTGTTTGCATATCTTAGGTTGTTAATGAGCCTTCTCCCAATCCTGGTGCCATGTTCTTCTTCATATAGTCCAGCTTCTTGGATTATTTGCTCAGCATACAGATTGAATAAGTATGGTGAAAGGATACAACCCTGATACACTCCCTTCCTGACTTTAAGCCATGCAGTATGCATGTGTTCTGTTCGAATGACAGCCTCCTGGGCTATTTACAGGTTCCTCATGCATACAATTAAGTAAGTATTCTGGAATTCCTATTCTTTTGAATGTTATCCACAATTTGTTATGATCCACACAATCGAATCCCTTGCTTGGTCAATAAAACACAAATAAACATCTTTCTGGTATTCTTTACTTTGAGCCAAAATCCATCTGACATTAGCTATGAGATACCTCATAGCTGAATCCAGCTTGCCTTGCTGGAAGTTCTCTGTCAGTATACTGCTGCAACCGTTTTTGAATTATCTTCACTAAGATTTTACTTGTGTATGATATCAATGTTATTGTTTGATAATTTTCATATTTTGTGGGATCACCTTTCTTTGGAATGGGTACAAATATGGATTTCTTCTGGTCAGTTAGCTAGATAGCTATCTTTCAAATCTCTTGGCATAGCTGAGTGAGTGTCTCCATCAGGGAATCCATTTGCTGAGACATCTCAATGGGTATTTTGTCAATTCTCAGAGCCTTGTTTTTCACTAATTCCTTCAGTGTAGCTTCAGATTCTTCCTTCAATACTATTGGTTCTTGATCATATGCCACCTGCTGAAATGGATGATCATCTACCAATTCTTTTTGGTATAGTGACTCTGTGTATTTCATCACTTTTCTTTTGATGTTTCCTGAATCATTTAACATATTGCCCATGACATCTTTCAATATGGCAATTTGAGGCTTAAATTTTTTTTTCTCAGTTCTTTCACCTTGAGAAATTCTGAATGTGTGTTCTTCCCTTTCGGTTTTCTAACTCCAGGTCTTTGCACATTTCATTATAGTAGTTAGCTTTGTCTTCTCGTGCTGCTATTTGAAATCTTCTGTTCAGCTCTTTTATCCTGTTGATTCTTCCATCTGCTTTAGCTACTCACTGTTCAAAGGCAAGTTTCTGAGTCTCTTCTGACATCCATTTTGGTCTTTTCTTCCTTTCTTGTCTTCTTAATGAACTTTTGCCTTCTTCATAGATGATGTTCTTGATGTCATCCCACAATTCCTCTTGTTTTTGGTCATTAGTGTTCAATGCATCAAATCTATTCTTTGGATGGTCTCTAAACTCTGATAGCATAGTGCCTAAGGCACTTGACTAATAACCAGAAGGCTGGAGGTTCATACCCACCAGCCACTCCTCGGAAGGAAGGTTGGGCAATCTACTTCCATAGTGATACTGCCTCAGCAAACCAAGAAGAGGTTGCTATGAGTCTGGTCCAACTCAACGGCACATAACAACAACAACAACAACATAATCAAGGTCATATTTTGGCTCTCATGGATTTCTTTTGTCTTCAGCTTCAGCTTTAACTTGGATATGTACAGGTGATGGTCTGTTCCATAATCAGCTTCTGGCCTTGATTGGCTGTAGATATTGAGCTTCTCCATTGTCTCTTGCCACAGATGTAGTCAATCAGATTCCTGTGTTCTCCATCTGGTAATGTCCATGTGTGTAGCCACTGTTTGTGTTGTTGAAAAAAAGTATCTGCAATGAATAGGTCATTGGTCTTGCAAAACTCTATCATGTATTTCCAGCAATGTTTCCATCACCAAGGCCATATTTTCCAACTAGTAGTGATTCTTCTTTGTTTCCAACTTTTGCATTCCAATCACCAGTGATAATAAACACATCTTGATTGCACATTCAGTCAATTTCAGACTGCAGAAGTTGGTAAAAATCTTCTATTTCTTCATCTTTGGGTTCGGTGGTTGGTGTGTGAATTTGAATAATAGTATTAACTGGTCTTCCTCATAGGCATATGGATAGTATCCTATCACTGACAGCATTGCAGTTCAGGATAGATCTTGATACATTTTTTGTTATGATGAATGCCTCACCATTCTTCAATTTGTCATTCCTGGCAGAGTAGATCATATGATCATCTTATTCAAACTGGCCAAAACCAGTCCATTTTAGCTCACTGATGTCTAGGATATCGATTTTTATGCATTTCATTTTTGACAACTTCCAATTTTCCTAGATTCATACTTCATACATTCCAATTATTAATGAGTATTTCCAGCTCTTTCTTCTCATCTTGAGACATAGCACATCAGCAAATGGGGGTCCTGAAAGCTTTACTCTCTCCACATCATTATTTGATTGGTCACCCTTTATGGAATCAATCTTCCATCACTACTGCACCCCCCTGCACTGTATAAATATCCTTCTTACTCTGCTAGACCAATTGTGTGAGACTGTCCCCTATGTGGAACTTCCTTTTACTTTTTCGTGATTTCATCTGACCTGACCCAGGGAGGGATGCTCTCCTCACCCTGCTAGGTAGGACTCAGACATCTCACACTAGAACACTCCACTGCGGAATTGTATCTGTCCTTCCTCATGTAGACACTTATCTTTATTAGCTATATTTAATGACTTTAGCATTGACTTGTTTTGGAAGGAAGGGAAGAAGAAGAGGATGAGTAAAAGAAAGAGGAATAGAAGTTTTACACAAAAAGTAGTTACATTTGCCTTTAACCTGAGTGTAATAGTGTGATAATTGTTGTTGTTGTTATGTGCCATCAAGTTGGACCCAACTCATAGAAACCCCTCCTTGGGTTTCCGAGGCAGTATCACTACAGAAGTAGATTGCCCAACCTTCCGTCCAAGGAGTGGCTGGTGGGTTTGAACCGCCAGCCTTCTGGTTAGCAGTCAGGTGCCTTAGGCAATATGCTACCAGAGCTCCTAGTGTAATAATAGTATTAATATTATAAGAAATGTATCCTTAGGATTCTGTGGGCCTCAGAGACATATGAATTATAAGTTAATAACACAGTGATCATTGTAATATTATTTATATTTTACCTTTAAGTTAAATTGTATCTTTCTGTAAGGAATTCGAAGCTCAGGTATTTGTAATTTTATAAATTTTTTCCTTTCTCTGCTGGGGGAAAGATAAGTGGTTTACTAATATCTCATTATGATTACATCTTCTAAACTCTAAAACAAGATTTACAGTTGAGAAAATTTAGCAGAAGTAGTGTCTGGTTTAAGATTCTCCTCCCCCATGAATCTTTAGCAAAATTGTACCTTTTGGAATGCTTTGCTGGGTGAAGAATAAGAATTTGCATCAATCAGTGTGTGGGGTAAATGGATGTAGAGAAAGGATAGTAGTTAAGGAGGACACATTAGGTAAGCAAAAATTGATAAACGAATAAATAGCATAAATCTGTATACAGAGTAACTCATACGCTGAATCAATAGAAGAAAATACCTGAAGTCAGAGATGATCGAGGAATGATAACATGAACATGAAACTCTATTCAAGTTTAGTATCTTCGGTTATTACACTACCTATGTATAAGTTGTAAAAACATTTTAAGTTCTAAGACTGAGTAAATTAAAGCAGAAAACACTTTTTAAAATTTAAATTATACAAGATTTCCTTTTTACCACTTTCATATGGTGTAGTGCCTATGGCATTTGACTGCTAACCAGAAGGCTGATGGTTCAAACCCACAAGACGCTCCTCAGAAGGAAGGTTGGGCAATCTACTTCCATAGTGATACTGCCTTGGAAACCCAAAGAGTGGTTCCTATGAGTTGGATCTGACTCCACAGCAGTAAGTTTGGTTTTTGAATTTTTTATATTTATACTTTGATAAGCTAGCTCAATGAAAAGTACTGCTGAATTATTTTAACAATTTTCAAAAGTCCTGAGGAGGGATTTCACTTATTATGGCCACTGGAATTTGGCTTCCAGTTTGCAAACAAAGCCATAAATTCTTAAAGCCCAAAGCTATTTCCCAATGAAGACCACTGTGTAAGTAAATTGTGGTTTCAAGTGTAAATAGAGATAGTAAATGTGAATTGCCACATACCAATGGATACTTTATTACTCAAAAATTTTCATGACCCATTTCACCTAAAATTTTCAAGCCTGAAAGCCCCTAAATTTCACATAGGTAGATATGTGAACCATAAATGTTTTCTTTAAAAGTAACTTCGACTTTGGAAAAATAAACCATTTTTTTAATTAATGAAAGTGTCTATTTCAAGGCTCAAAAGTGTAACAGACTCTTTATATATTCATTCTGTCATGTCTTTGGTTTTACAAGTGACATGATCAAGTACATTAATTCTGCTACTAATCTCCAATATTCACTTTTATTATATATAATTGTAAAATTTATATTTCAACTGTCCCACAAGAATATAATCATTTGTGGAGCCAGTTCATAGTGTTTCCATATGAAGAAGATGATTTACAAGAAACAAAAAATGTTGGAAGAATATTGTTGTTGTTAAGTGCCATTGAGTCGCTTCCGACTCATAGCGACCCCAAGCACAGCAGAACAAAACAGTGCCTGATTCCGCGCCAGCTCCATGATCCTTGCTATACTTGAGCCCATTGTCTCAGCCACCGTGTCAATCCATCTCGTCGAAGGTCTTCCCCTCTTTCGTCGAACCTCCACCTTACCAAGCATGACATCCTTCTTCAGGGAGTGGTCCCCTCTCACAACACGACCAAAGTTGGTGAGATGAAGTCTGGCCATCCTCGCTTCCAAGGAGCATCTCGGCTGCACTTCCTCGGGGACAGATCTGTTAGTTCTTTTAGCAGTCCATGGTACCTTCAGCATTCTTCGCTAGCACCACAACTCAAAAGCATCGACTCTCCTTCGGTATTCCTTATTCATTATCCAGCTCTCACATGCATACAAGGCAATTGGAAATATCATGGCTTGTGTCAGACACACCTTAGTCCTCAAGGAGACATCCTTGCTTCTCAGCACTTGAAACAGTTCCTTCGTGGTTGACCTTCTCAATGCTACACATCATCTAATGTCCTGACTGCTGCTTCCATTGGCATCGATTGTAGAACCAAGCAATGTGAATTCTTTGACAACCTCAATCTTCTCTCCATTTATTGTGATGCTGCTCATTGGTCCAGTTGTGAGGATTTTTGTCTTCTTTATAATGAGATGTAATCCATACTGCAGACTGTGTTTCTCTGTCTTCATCAGTAAGTGCCTCAAGTCATCCTTCCTTTCAGCAAGCAAAGTTGTATCATCAGCATATCTCAGGTTATTAAGGATTCTTCCTCCAATCCTGATGCCACATTTTTCTTCATATAATCCAGCATATAGATTGAATTAAGTATGGGGAAAGGATACAACCCTGATGCACTCTCTTCCTGATTTTAAACCATGAAGTCTCCCCTTGTTCTGTTCAAACAACAGCCTCTTGGTCAGGGTACAGGTTCCTCATGAGTACAATGAAGTGTTTGGGAATTCCCATTCTTCTCAATGTTATCCATAATATGTCATGATCCAAACAATCAAATGACTTTGCATAGTCAATAAAACACAAGTATACAGCTTTCTGGTATTCTTTGCTTTGAGCCAAGATCCATCTGACAGGAGCTATGATATCCCTTGTTCCACATCCTCTTCTGAATCCAAGTTGCACTTCTGGAAGTTCTCTGTCAATATACTGCTGCAACCATTTTTGAATTATCTTCAGTAAGATCTTACTTGCGTGTGATATTAATGATATTGTTCTATAATTTCCATATTCTGTGGGATCGCCTTTCTTTGGAATGGGCACAAATATGGATCTCTTCCAGTCAGTTGGCCAGCTAGCTGTCTTCCAAATCTCTTGGCTTAACTGAGTGAGTGCCTCCAGTGTGGCATCTATTTGTTGAAATATTTCAATGGGTATTCTGTCAATTCCCGGAGCCTTGTTCTTTGCCAATTCCTTCATTGCAACCTCGACTTTCTCCTTCAGTACCATTGATTCTAGATCATATGCCACCTCCTGAAATGGATGAAGATCAACCAGTTCTTTTTGGTACAGTGACTCTGTGTATTCCTTCCATCTTCTTTTGATGTTCCCTGCATCATTCAACATATTGCCCATGGAAACTTTCAATATTGCAATTCAAGGCTTAAATTTTTTCTTCAGTCCTTTCAGCTTGAGAAATGCAAGCATGTTCTTCCCTTCTGGTTTTCTAACTCCAGGTCTTTGCACATTTCATTATAATAATTGACTTTTTCTTCTCGAGCTACTCTTTGAGATCTTCTGCTCACTATTAAGAGATTTCAAATCTAACTGAAGTACTTCACATTTGACTACTAAAATTCATCAATTCAGCAACAGTTTTGAATATGTATTATGAACAAAAAGTAGATCATATGGCATAAGAGCAAAACTGTATTAGATGCCTATCATGTACTGCCTATTCAATTCTTTCATATACATCATCTCATTGTTTACTCCTTCTGAACTAAAAAGAGGAAAGTAAGCTACTGAAATAATTTTTAATAAAATATTAAATAGCATATGTCAGGTGCCCAGTTATTTTTTCTCTTCTTCTTTCATTTACTCATAAAAGCAACATTCAAAATTAAACAATAGGTCATTCTTTTGACAGATGAATAGACTGAATCTCTGAGAGTTTAAAATCCATGTTTATGGTAATACAGGTAGGAGAATATGAAATAAAGATTAAAGCCCAAGTCTCCTCACACCCAATTAAATTCTTCTTCCTTTATATAATGCTGCCTATATGTTACTATAAACATAATAACTACTCTTTAATTATTATAAAATAGAAATGAATTCTACATTAATTGCTTAAAGATCCATAATGTATAAAATTTAGAACAGTTGCAAATCCAGCAAAAAAAATAATACAACTCTGCCATCTAAAACAATATGCTGGTTTTCTATCATACATACATTTACATTATATGAATTCAACTGTTTGTGCTCAGAGAGAGAGAGAGTGAAGAGAAATAATTTAATTTCTGTGGTGCATTTGCCAGTCAGAGCACATATGGTAACTGCTGCTACCTGAATCACTTCTGAATCACTACCTGAATCACCCTCATACCTCTTAACTTGTGAGCTTATTTTATAGTGGGTCATTATAATCAAAGAGATATATATTTCACACAATAAGCTCCCTGTATGCAAGTCAACATTTTGGTTCTAATAAAAGACACTGTGTGCTTTTATTTTATGCACTTTATGTACATACACACATATTATATGTAATAATATACTTCATGAAAAAAAGTTCTATTATGGAAAATTTCAAACACATATCTCTATAGAGAGGATAGTGTCATGAAGCCTTCATGCACGTCCACTCAACTTCAGCAATCATAACTAATCACACTTAATTTAAACTCCACACTCCTGATCTCCTCCTCATTGTATTACCTTGAAGGAAGTTCCAGAAACCATACATTTTTATTTATAAATAATTTGGACTATTTCTTTTTTGAAAATATAAAATATAATAACATAAAAATTATAAGTAATATACTTAGAGAATGATTTGTAGAACTTTTCTAAGGTAATTGCTTACTTCCATATAATATAATAAGTTCTTCATTATTACAAAAAAACTAAATATACTTTCTAAAAATGTCCTATGATAAATTCTTAAAGGGTGAGTAGATATTTTCCAGATGGAGAGAGAACCAGCACAACAAACAAACAAACAAACAGCCCAAAATTTATAAGAATATGGGACCAAGAGAAAACATTCAAGGAGTGAACAAGCTCATCAATTGTTGGTTTACACAGAACAAGAGGTAGAAAGGTTAAAGGTAAAATTACAAAGGTAGTTAGGGGGTAGAAAACACCATGTGAATTTGTTTTTCTAAAGTCATGGATTATTACTGAATTATTTTCAAGCAATAATTAGCAAAATCAGATTAGTTTTCAAAATATCAGTGTGTCAGCAGTACGACAAAGATTGTCGTGTGTGGGGAAGAAAATAGGAACTGCAAAAAGCAGAGATGGGCTATTAAATTAATCCACGTAAGAAATAACCAAAGAAGTATCAGTGAACAGGACACACAGACTATGCATTCCAGAAGTATTTAGGTGGTAGAATTTATAGAAAATATTCACTTTGCAGCACCTGTGTATAATGCTATCCAGTGTGTTTTTCAAATATAGAGTTGGATTTATGGGTCTTAGAAGCTCTGGTGGCATTGTGCCTAAGGTATTTGACTGCTAACCAGAAGGCTGGCAGTTCAAACCCACTGGCCACTCAGTAGTTGGAAGACAGGGGAATCTACTTCTTTAAAGATTTACTGCCTCAGAAACCCAAAGGGGGTCTCTATGAATTGGAATCAACTTGATGGCAGTGAGTTTTTTTTTTGGGGGGGGGTGTTGGAAAATCATTGTAGTAATGGCGTGAGAAAGTAGGCCCTTGAAACCATGGGACTGGATATTGTAGCTTAGAGAAAAATATGTAATGAAGAGAGTAGACAGATGAGGATAGAAGACTGGCAATAACAAATTATAAAGGATAGACAGAAGTGAGGAAGATTACAAAGGAGACTGACAACCTGAAACCACAGGATGGGAAGACAACCGGATTCATTGCCACTTATCACAGCGACCCTCATTGGGTTTCAGAGGTTGTAAATCTTTACAGAAATAGGTTGCCTCAGCTTCTTCCTGGAGCAGCTGGTGGGCTTGAACCCCTGGCTTTTTAGTTAATAGCCAAATACCTTACCCATTAGACCACCAGAGTTCTTTCAGAGGACAACCAGATAGGAGAATCTTTGAAGAACAGCAAGAGCTTATTACATCTAAAGTAATAAGTAATTAAAAGGAAGAAGGCATATGATTTAAAGTGCATAAAATCACAAGTAGTGCATGTACTTAGGAATAGATCAAAAATCATAAAAGATACTGCTGTTCCTAGAAGCTTGATGACATCATTTTAATGCATATATATGGACATAATATAGAGTTAACTCTAAATATTATGCCTCAAACATAAGCTGAAAATCTAAAATAGATTTATACAGAACTCATGTTCTGTATAACTCCTAGATCCATGAATAAATTTATTCATTTACCCATTTGCCAAATATTGGCTGTATATAATGCAATGGGCTAGGGTATATTGTGATGTCTCATCTACAATCTCCTAAATGAAATTCTTGTGGCATTTACCCTTCTCTTATAGTGTTGGTGAAGCAGCCTGTAGATTCCTGATGGTGCTAGGTACTGACTGGCCTCAGGCCTCTTTACACATTCCTCAAGATCATATGTAAGAGCTGAGTTGGGTAGAACTGGCCAGAAGCCACCAGAGCTGCCTCTGCTTAGCCTCACTGGCTCAATATGGAAAAACCTTCACTTGAAAGTGAATTTTTGACATCACAGGAAGAAACATACACACCCAAGAGGCCATTACACCATACCCCCACAAATGCTCTTAGAATGCAAATATTTTCATGTCATCGAGTGTATATGCATAACTTCTTTGTTTCAAAGTGTGTAAAATGGAAATGATCTGTTGTTTGGGGAACTCCATTTGAGGTGGAAACATCTGCATTTCTTGCTTGTGCACCTGATATGAATGCACTTCTCTCTCCTCACCTCAGCATTCTCCTTATTGGCTTGGGAGCCTTGTTGGGCAGTACTTTTTGACTGTAACTTTGTTGGGTGCCTTTGATGATTCTGACTCATAGTGACCGTATAGGACAGAGTAGAGCTTTCCCATAGGGTTTCCTAGGCTATAATCTTTATGGAAGGAGCTCTGGTGGTGTAATACCTAAGGCATTTGACTGCTAACCAGAAGGTTGGTAGTTCAAACCTACCAGCAGCTTCATGGAAGGAAGATGGGGCAATCTACTTTGGTGAAGATTTACCACCCTGGAAATCCAATGGGGGTCACTATGATTTGGAATTGACACCATGGCAGTGAAGTTTTTTTTTTTTTTTTTTTTAATATTTATGAGGAGCCCTAATGGTGCAATGATTAAGCACTAGGTTGCTAACTGACAGGTGAGTGGTTCAAAGCTACCAGCTGCCCTGTGGAGACATTAGGTCTTTTCTGCTGGAGAGACTGCAGGATTCTATTTTTGAGCTCATTATTGGATCTACTGTCTCAATCCATCTTGTTCTAAGTTTTCTTCTTTTCCACAGATCCTCTACTTTACCAAGAATGATGTCCTTCTTCAGGAATCGGTCCCTCCTGATAACATGTACGAGAAACAATCTTGACCTTTTCTCTTGTAAGGAGCATTCTAAGGACCTGTCGTTTAGCAGAAGAATACTTAACCTCTGCACCACGAGATATTTCTCTTATGGTAGAGTATCTGTCTATTTTCTGGAGTAGATTGTGGTTTCTCAGGGGACAGTACTATGACTCCTTTTTATGGACTACTGAAATTAGAACAATGTCTTGCATATAATAATGTAATAAAAATCAGAGATAATTACTAGTGATTGGATGAAGAATGACTATGGAGATAGAGGACTCTGATATCTACTTTATCCATCAGCAAGATGTCCTTTGGCATTGCTGTCAGAGAGAAAATTTCTTGCTGAACAGCTTTTGTTATGCTGCTTTTGAGAGAAAATATAATGACAATCCATAATCGTGATATGGTAAATGTACACTACAACTTTAAAAAGCTTTTCTTTTATTATAAATTTATTTATTTTTTATTATTATTTTTAAGATTCAGTTTAATACATTCATTACTTCTGCAATATTTTCAGTTTCCATACAAAATTTCTTACTGTTCTTGTCTTATTTTTTTTTAATGTTTTTACCATAGACCTATGGAGTCTGGGAAGAGTTGGGTCCATCCTGTCATACTGGCCATTATTATGCCATTGCTAAAGTCAGTACTATCTTAATGATCATTTTCTCTGTTCAAACACATTTAAATTCCACCTTTGCCCCCACCCCCAAAAATTGTTGCCATTACTTTCTCCCCACCTAATATATCATACCATTTTTGGCTGTTTAAGTGATTCCCAATCAAATTCTTGTCTCTTCTTGCTTCTCCACTCTTTAAGTATTTGAACTGCACTTCTTAGATAACAATTAGTCTGTGCTAATGTTTTACATTTAATTTACCTTGAATTACTATCTTTGACTCTTTAATTATTGTAGTTGATCTTTTGAAATTAGAGTAAATAATCTATATTGCTTTAGTATTTGGGTATCAAGGTCTTATCACTTAATTTTATTTAATATTTCAGCTAGTTCTTATAAGAAAATGTACTGTTATTTCTAAAAAGTAGTTTTACTTATATAGATTTCAAAGCAAAATTTCTCAGTAGACTCTTTTAGTTTTTGTTAGTTACTTGAAAAATAGATTTTTTTCCAGAAGTGCTCTCCCTTTTGTAAATCTTCCGTATTATATGACTTATAGATGGGATTCATATGTAATGTCCCCTTTAGACCTCAATACCAGACATGTTGAATTATAAAATTATTTTGAATTATATATTTTTAAATAAACTTATTAGCAGACATTTTTTTCCCCTCACATTTTCATTCAACTGACATCATAGATATGTATGATTACACCATGTGCAAAACACTGAACTGAGTATTTTGGGTGATTTCAATTTGAACCAGTCACTGTTATAGCCCTCCAGTTGTTCATTCTAGCATGGAAGACAGACCAATTTTGAAGTGTTCTAATTTGTATCAGGAAAAAGGATATTGTTACAATAGAGCTATAATATATGATAGAAATATACAGGGGTACAAAATAGAGAGTGATCAATATTGCCTGGGAGTCTGGAATGACTTCATGGAAGAAATGGTATTCTTTATCATGTGGGGTCAACAATAATATCCACCCTCTAGGCTCTGTATTAGGAAATGGGGTAATTCAATAAAGCACATAGGGAGAACTCCCTAAATGAATATCTAAATGAATATCTAGATCTGTATAACAAAATTACAACTAATAAAAAAAATCTTTACCGGTAAAATTTTTGCTATAGTCCAAATTAAAATAGACAATTCTTTGATATGTAAATTTACTCAAAATTGATATGTAAATCAGATATTATTAAACTTTCTCCTAATATAAAATTATTTTTTCCCTTCTATTTAATCATTTCTGGATAAAATATCTTTCTCAGTTCTTCTCCCAGAAACCTGAAGGGGAAAAGTTCTTAATCTGCTCTTAGTGAGGAGGACTAATATAGAGTACAAATAATAGTGGTATGATTTTATTTCATTGCCTGGATTCCAAACTACACTACAATGAAAACAAAAGGTTTTATTTGATACTGTGAATCAGTAACTTCCTTTAAAGTAAAAAATTTCTAAGTAGATTCTTTCGTGCTGTTACCACTTTTAGAATGTTCTGCTGAATTCTTTTGTATCAGCCTAATTTATGATCAAAAATGTCATGGTTACTTCATTATAAACTGAATTCATTTAAACACAGACCAGCTTCTGACTCTCTGAGATTTACATTTCATGCAAAGATGGCATAAAATAGGTTTACCCCCTCAGAATAAAATAATAAGAATGATTACTCTTGGCCTCTCTCTGACTCTTTCAGCTAACATAGTAGAGATGGCCTTTTAAAATGATGACTAAAAGGCTCACCATCCTAAAGCTAGAAAAGGACTGAGTTTACACCAAAATATTTAGATGAAATTTCACCAGAAATTGAGGAAAACTAGAGAAGAAAAGAAACCTACTTAATTATTTGTAATAGCTTACTTTTTCCCCTTACATTTTCATTCATACCTGCTTATGAAAAGAGTATGAGATGAGGGATAGAGTCCTACACATTGTAGATGTGTTGAAAAGAAGGGAAAAGAAGAGTGGAATCAGGGTGGGTTTATTTAATTATTTTGATAAATGCTTGTGATAGTTGGAGCTGTGTGCCAGTGTGGCAGTTGTGATGTGGGTTATTCCCATGATGAGATCAGATGTATATGTTCTGAGCAGCCAATCTGTTGAAAGAGAGTTTCCCTAGGAGTGTGGCCTGATTCCAATATATTTATGGACTTCCTGGGAGAAGAGACACACTTCTATGGATCGGAATTCTGTTGTGCTGCCTACAACTGTCCAGGAGTGAATGCACCATTCAGCCTGGAGACCTTGGATTCATCATTCATTGGAATCAACAACCAGTATACTGCCTGCAACCTTGAGCTCCTCAGCCCCTATACCTGCATGAGTCGGGAAAAACCTCCAGCTTGAAGTTTGATCCAAGAACTTGGGACTTGCCAGCTTCTATAAGTGGGTGAGCCATTTTCCTAAGATAGATTTCTCTTTCTTCTTTCTGTACAAGCCTTACTGGTTTTGTTTCTCAAGAGAACCCAGCCTAACACAGTGCTAAATGTCTGTCATTCCTCGTTATTGAAAAATAGTGATCAGAGTTGGTGAGGAACTCACTTTTGCCACATTATTGGCCACATTATGTAGCCTATGATTTTGAACTTATTAAATTATCTTTGTATATTCTAGCATCAAAGTTTCTCCAAAGCCTGTGTAAAAGAATGAAAACATAGGGAAGTTTACAATATAATAAGTAAAAGTACATATTTTGGAGTCAGGCAAATCTGGAGTTGAACATTGGCTCTCTAATCCAGTGAACAAGTACCATAAACTCCATTTTCTGCCTCTGATGGTTAAGGCATTTGGCCGCTAAACAGAAAGTCAGCAGTTCAAACCCACCAACTGCTCTGTGGAAGATAGATGTGACAGTCTGTTTCCATATAAGATTTACAGCCGTAGAAACCCAGTGGAGATTGCCGTGAGTCGGAATTGACCCAGTGGCAGTGAGTTTGGTTTTTGGAATATTAATATCAGTAACTGCCTTATGAGTTTTTGAGAGGATTTGCGCATGGCCAAAGCAGCCCTGGTGTTGCAATAGTTAGCTTGGGTGCTAACCAAAAGGTAGGCAGTTTGAACTCACCATCCGCTCCATGAGAGAAAGATGATTCAATCTACTTTTGTAAAGATTACAGCCTTGGAAACCCAATAAGAGTTGCAGTGAGTCAGAATTGACTTGGCAGTGGGTATCAATGCATCTGAATGTTTACAAGTGGTGGCCATTTTGGATATTTAAAGTGACTGAAAAAGGCAAAGGAGACTGGAACAGATCAAGAAGTCAGCCACAGGGACCAAGATGAGGAGAGGGAATCCAGGCCAAGCCCCACAAGCAGTGAGGCAGGAAGACAGGGAGAGGACAGAAAAGGCAAAGGGGACTGGAATAGAATGAGAAGTCAGCTGCAGGGATCCAGGTAAGGGTGGATGGAGGGGTCTAACAGCCAAGGGAGAGAAACTTGTCTGTCGGTTTGTCCTACTGTGGTGATGTGTTGCTGTGAGTCTTAAGGCTGTGCCACTGGTGTTTCAAACCCAGTGCGATGCACATGGTGAACAGGTATCAGTCTGGCTTGCAGACTAAGACAGACTAGGAAGAAGGAGGCCATCCACTTCTCAAAGAATTGGCCAGAGAAAACATTATGAATAGCAGAGAAACACTGTCTGATACGCTATTGCTCAGCTTTATTAATAGTCTGGAAACATTGTCCAATATAGAGAAGGAAGATGAGTCACTTAGGTTAGAAAACTCTCAGAGTAGGACTGGGCAAGAGCTGCATTATCAGAGTAAAATCACCCTTACTCATATGGATAAGGTAAAGATTTTGAGACCTCCATTTGCAGACATGGCACCACTCAAATTGAGGAGAAACAGTGGCAAATATGCATTTATAATTGGAACATGGAATGTATGAAGTATGAATCTAGGAAAATTGGAACTTGTCAAAAATGAAATGGAACACATAAAGATTGCTATTCTAGGCATTAGTGAGCTGAAATGGATTGGTTTTGGCCATTTTGAATCAGACAACCATATGATCTACTATGTTGGGAATGACAGTTTAAAAAGGAATGATGTGGCATTCATCATTGCAAAGGATGTTTCAAGATCTGTCCTGAAGTACAATGCTGTCAATGATAGTATAATAGCCATATGCTTACAAGGAAGATCCGTTAATACGACTATTATTCAAATTTATGCACCAATCACCAAGCCAAAGATGAGGAAGTTAAAGATTTTTATCAACTCTTGCGATCTGAAATTGATCAAACTTGCAATCAGGATGTTAATTATCACTGGTGACTGCAATGCAAAAGCTGGAAACAAAGAAGAATCACCAGTAGTTGGAAAATTTGGCCTTGGTGACAGAAATAATGCTAGAACTCACATGGTAGAATTTTGCAAGACCAATGACTTGTTCATTGCAAACACTTTTTTTCAACAACAGCAGCTCTACTCATGGACTTCACCAGATGGAACACACAGGAATCAGAATGACTATATCTGTGGCAAAAGGTGATGGAGAAGCTCAATATTTTCAGCCAAAACCAGGCCAGGAGCTGATTGTGGAACAGACCATCAACTGCTCATCTTCAAGTTCAACTTGAAGTTAAAGACAATTAAAACAAGTCCAAGAGAGCCAAAATATGATCTAGAATATATCGTTCCTGAATTTAGAGACCATCCAGAGAATAGATTTGATGCATTGAACACAAACAACTGGAAACCAGATGAATTGTGGGATGACATCAAGAGCACCATCCATGAAGAAAGCAAGAGTTCACTAAAAAGACAACAAAAGAAGAGAAGACCAAAATGGATGACAGAAGAGACTGAAACTTGCCCTTGAGCAGAGAGTAGCTAAAGCAAATGGAAGAAATGACAAGATAGAAGAATTGAACCGAAGATTTCAAAGAGCAGCTCTAGAAGACAAAGCCAATTACTATAATGAAATGTGCAAAGACCTGGAGTTAGAAAACCAAAAGGGGAGAACACACTTGGCATTTCTCAAGCTGAAAGAACTGAGGAAAAAATTTAAGCCTCGGGTTGCAATATTGAAAGATTCTAAGGGCAACACATTGAATGATGGAGGGAACATCAAAAGAAGATGGAAAGAATACACAGAGTCACTGTACCAAAAAGAACTGGTCAATCTTCATCCATTTCAGGAAGTGGCATATGATCTAGAACCAATGGTACTGAAGGAGGAAGAGGAAGCTGCAATGAAGGAATTGGCAAAGAAAAGGCTCCGGGAATTTATGGAATACCCATTGAGATGTTTCAACAATCGGATGCCACACTGCAGGCACTCACTTGGTTATGCCAAGAGATTTGGAAGACAGCTACCTGGCCAACTCTGGTAGAGTAGTGCCTAAGGCACTTGACTGCTAACCAGAAGGCTGGTGGTTCAAATGCACTAGCCACTCCTAGGAAGGAAGATGAGGTAATGTACTTCTGTAGTGATACTGTCTCATAAACCCAAGGTGGGGTTGTTATGAGTTGGGTCTGACTCAATGGCACATAACAACAACAACAACAGCAACAAAAACCTGGCCAACTGACTGGAAGAGATCCATATTTGTACCCATTCCAAAGAAAGGTGATCCCACAGAATGTGGAAATTATCAAACAATATCATTAATATCACACACAAGCAAGATCTTACTAAAAATAATTAAAAAATGATTGCAGCAGTGTATTGATAGAGAACTTTCAGAGGTGCATGCTGGATTCAGAAGAGGACATGGAACAAGGGATATCATAGCTGTTTTCAGATGGATCTTGGCTCACGGCAAAGAATACCAGAAAGATGTTTACTTGTGTTTTATTGACTATGCAAAGGCATTTGATTGTATGGATCATGAAAAATTATGGATAAGATTGAGAAGAATAGGAATCCCCAAACACTTGATTGTACTCATGAGGAACCTGTACCTTGACCAGAAGGCTGTTGTTCTAATGGAACAAGGGGACATTGCATGGTTTAAAATCAGGAAGGGAGTGCGTCAGGATTGTATCCTTTCCCCATGCTTATTCAATCTATATGTTGAGCAAATAATCCGAGAAGCTGAACTATATGAAGAAAAATGTGACATCAGTATTGGAGGAAGAATCATTAACAACTGAGATATGCTAATGATACAACTTTGCTTGCTGAAAGGGAGGATGACTTGAGACACTTACTGATGAAGACTGAGAAACACAGTCTGCAGTATGGATTACATCTCATTATAAAGAAGACAAAAATCCTCACAACTGGACCAATAAGCAGCATCACGATAAATGGAGAAAAGATTGAGGTTGTCAAAGAATTCACATTGCTTGGTTCTACAATTGATGCTAATGGAAGCAGCAGTCAGGACATTAGACGACGTGTAGCACTGGGCAGGTCAGCTGTGAAGGAACCCTATCAATTGCTGAGGAGCAAGTATGTCTTCTTGAGGACTAAGGTGCGCCTAACACAGGCCATGATATTTCCAATCACCTCATATGCATGTGAGAGCTGGACAATGAATAAGCAAGACTGAAGACGAGTTGATGCTTTTGAGTTGTGGTGCTGGCGAAGAATGCTGAAATTACCATGGACTGCTAAAAGAACTATAAAATCTGTCCTGGAGGAAGTGTGGCCGAGATGCTCCTTGGAAGTGAGAATGGCCAGACTTTGTCTCACCTACTTTGGTCATGTTGTCAGAGGGGACCATTCCCTGGGAAAGATGTCATGCTGGTAAGGTGGAGGGTCGAAGAAAGAGGGGAAGACCTTTGACGAGATGGATTGACACGGTGGTTGTGACAATGGGCTCAAGTATAGCAAGGATCATGAAGCCGGTGCAGGATTAGGCGGTGTTTTGTTCTGCTGTGCATGGGGTAACTATGAATCGGAAACCACTCAACAGCATCTAACAACAACAACAACAACATCAATGCTTCTACGACCATCTAAAGTCCTTATTTTGTAAGAACTTCCTCAACTATTAGAACCCATGTTACTAATACCCTAATTAAGCATCTTGTCAAAACATTTGTTGTTACTTAAAAAGTGTTAACATCTGTGATGAAAGGTTTGAAAACTATTAAGATGAATTAGATACAGTCTTTGCTTGCAGTCTATTACTAAATTTAGTGGGGCAGGCTCATGGGAATTACTATGAAAATGGAGGGGAGGAGGAGGCAGTCAGAAAAAGTTTCCAGGATTAGATGACACTAAAATTGAGCTTGGGACCAGGGCTGACTTTCCTAATAGGTGCAGTAGACATTACACCTAGGACCCACAATACTTATAAAACTAAAACCAAACTCACTGCCGTGGAGTTGGATCTGACTCATACTGGCCCCTCCTGGGGTTTCGAAGATGGTATCACTATGGAAATAGTTCGCCTAATCTTCCTTCCGAGGAGTGGCTGGTGGGTATGAACTGCCAGCCTTCTGGTTAGCAGCCAAATGCCTTAGGCACTACACCACCAGAGCTCCTCCCACAACACTTATAGGGGCCCACAAAAATGCTTTTATTTTACTTTATTCTAAAATCAGAAAAAATATGCATAATAATGAGCACATAATAATTAATTCAACCTGGATTATATTTGTCTTTATTTCAACACTATCATTAAAAAAAAAGTAATTTTAAACAGTTTTATGGAGGAAGAGGCCCACAGAAGCAAAACTACTAAGACTCACAAAAGTTGTCTTGCCTGAAAGAATGGTCATAGGTAGACATAGTGGAAACATGTGAGCAAATATCTCACTGCAGGAAAATATAGATGTGTTTGGGAAATTCTTGGAGAACAATAGTTTCATCAGTCATGATGAGGATGGCAAAGAGAGGTTGGGCAAACCGTAAATGCAGACGGTAGAAAGGAAACATGTTGTGCAGGCATTACTGATATTTACATTAAGGGTTGCTAAACAAGGGATTGACATAACACTTTTCTACACTTAATGCATTTAATAAATATTTGCTAATCACCTACGATGGGCTACATATTGTATTAGGTTCTGGAGATACAGACGTAGAAAGGGAAGTCCCTGTCCTTAGGGAGCTAACATTCTAGTAGATGCAGCAGACCACAAACACAAAAACTATCAAAAAATGATACATTTCCAAAGTGATATATGCTTTGAAGAGAATAGTGGAGGGTATTAAGTAGAGTAAATGCAGGGTGACATTGTAGTTGAGATAGCCAGAACTGCAAGAGGAAGGAATGATCCATGCAGAGGGAAGAGCACGTTCCAAGAGTTGTGAAGTGTCCAGCTCAGAAAAAAAGCCAGTGTGACTGGAGTGAATAAAGGATTGAGTGTCATAGGATGACGTTTGGGAGGAAGTTTATATTTTTGCATTTTATTATGTAGCGTCTTGTGTCCTTACCCATGTTAATTTTTCTTTATTACTTATTTTTAATTCAGACAAGTTTATTTCTTTTCTTATTTAACCTTGTATAGCGTTTTTAATCCTTATGAACAGATTATTGTGCTTATAATTCTCTTATAGCCTTCCCAACATCCATCAGTGAGATGAAATTATGGAAATTATTTAATAAACATTTAGATGTTCAAATATCATATGAAATTCTAGTGAAACTGGCCAAGAATTCAGTTTGACCTCAACTGAAGTCATTTGTCATTTAGTTTACAAAGTCCTATCAATGTCTAAAGTAAAATAACATGTCACATAGCTATTTTTAAATAATATTGGCCATATTCTGTAATAAATTTGTTATTTATTACAATAATAATATTGTAATATTATTCCAGTTATGGAATAATGTTATATATGCTAGTTATTCCAGGAACACATTGTGGTCCATGAGATAATATGGAATTTTATTCATTTCATGGTAGATCAAGGCAACTGCTCCCTGTGAGAAACACTTGAAGATTATTTTTAGAAGTTCTATTTTACATATATTTTTACCCTTTGTTGTTGTTATGTGCCATTGAATTGGACACGACTCATAGCTACCCCTCCTTGGGTTTCCAAGGCAGTATCGCTATGGAAGTAGATTGCCCCATCTTCCTCTTGAGGAGTGGCTGGTGGGTTTGAACCGCCAGCCTTCTTGTTAGCAGTCAAGTGCCTTAGGCACTAGTGTTCCCAAATAAATTATGAACACTTACACTAAAGTAAATTTAGTTTAAAAAGAAGGTTCTATAAGTTGACACAGTTTTGTAAGTAATTGAATTCATATTCAACATTGATGTTTATTTGAGGGAGAGTTAGAAATATGACATAATATTACATAAGTGTAAAATAAGGAAGCACAAAATCTGAAGGTGGATTCTGGTGAAATCTGTAAACCTATAATATCTCTGGATAAAACAGTTCACTGAGGAAGACAGCATATTAGACCCAATCATTGTTTTAACTGACATTGTTATTTTTGAGAGTTATTGAAATCTTAGATTTTATTTCCATATTTGTTAACAGAATTAATATGAATCCACTTGTTAATGAAAGATTGCTTATAAGGAGTTCATGGTTATAATAGGCTTGGTTCCTGTGAGTGATGAATAAATGCCAGTAATATTGCACTTGGGTAACCTTTAATCTTCAAAGGACTAGACAAACAGGAATTTATTCCTCAATTAGTCTATCCTCTAATTAAAAAAGGTAATTCTCATTTTCCAGAAGAGGAAAGTGAGTCAAAGAGATTTAATTCTCTGTTTCATTGTATACTACTTTCTTAAGAAACATAAGATGTAGTTTAGATGAATGTAAATATTAAACTGTAAGTAGATTTATGATTCTTGAGGACTGAGGTTTATTATGAATTGTTATTGTTATTTTTGATAGGCACAATTGTGCTGGCTCCAACTCATAGCAACCTTATGTACAAAAGTGGGAAACGCTGCCTGTTCATGCACCATCCTCCAAATCATTGCTGTGTTTGAGCCCATTGTTGGATCTACTGTATCAATCCATCTCACTGAGAGTCTTCCTCTTTTTCATTGACTCTTTACTTTACCAAGCATAATGTCCTTTTCCCAGGATGAGTCCCTGCTAATAACATGTCCATAGTACATAAATCAAAGTCTCCCCATTCTCACTTCTAAGGAGCCTCCTGGCTGTACTTCGTCCAGGACAAATCTTCCAAGATTTGTTCCTTCCTTGGGCTGTCCATGGTGTATTCAATATTCTTCACCAACAGCATAATTAAAATGTATTAATTCTTCTTCAGTCTTCCTTATTCATTGCCCAGCTTTCACATGCATATGAGGGGATTGAAAATACCATGGCTTAGGTCAGGTGCACCTTAATCTTCAAAGTGACATCTTAGCTTTTTAACAATTTAAAGATGTCTTTTGTAGCAGATTTATCCAATGTAATACATCTTTTGATTTCTTGACTACTGCAGCAGTGAGTGTTTATTGTGGATCCATGTAAAATGAATTCCTTGACAATTTTAATATTTTCTGTATTTATCATGATGCTGATTAGTAGTGCAGTTATGAGAATTTTTGTTTTCTAACATGTTGAGGTGTAATCCATACTGAAGACTGTAATTTCTGATCTTCATCAGTACGTGCTTTAAGTCCTCTTCATTCTCAGCAAGCAAAGTTGTGTCAGCATATAGCAGGTTGCTAATGAGTATTCCTTCAATCGTGATGCTATGTTCTTTGTCATGTAGTCCAGATTATTGGATTTATTTGCACAGCATACACATTGGGTAAGAATGGTGAATGGATACAAGTCTGACACACATTTTTCCTAATTTTAAACTGGGTAGTACCCCCTTGTATTTTTGAATAAATGCCTTTCGTTTAAGTACAGGTTTCTCATGAGCACAATAAAGTGTTCCAGAATTCTCATTCTTTGAAATGTTATCCATAATTTATTATGATCCACATAGTCAAATGACTTTTGTATAGTCATTAGATCACAGGTAAACATTTTTCTCTTATTCTCTGCTTTCAGCCAAGAGCCATCTAACATCAGCAATGATTTCTCTTGTTCCCTGACCTTTTCTGAATCCTTGCATTTCTGGCAGTTCCTTGTTGATGTACTGCTATGACCGTTTTTGAATTACCTTCAGCAAAATTTTACTTCTGTATGATATTGGTCAGTAATTTCCACATTCTGTTTGATCATCTTTCTTGAAATGGATCCACAAATATGGATCTCTTTCAATCAGTTGCCCAGGTAGCTGTCTTCCAGTTTTCTTGGCATAGATAAGTGAGAGCTTCCAGCATTGCATCTGTTTGTTGAAACATCTCATTTGGTATTCTGTCAATTCCTGGAGCATTGTTTTCATAAATACCTTCAGTGCAGCTTTGACTTTTCCTTCAGTGCCATTGGTTCTTTTACATATGCTACCTCCTGAAATGGATGAACATTGACTAACCTTTTTGTTACAGTGACTGCATATTCTTCCATCTTCTCTTGATGCTTCCTGTGTCATTCAATATTTTGCCCACAGAATTTTTCAATATTACAACTCAAGGTTTGGATTTTTAATTTAGCTCTTTCACCTTGAGGCATGGCAAGCATTCTCTTTCTTTTTGGTTTCCTAAATCCAGGCATTTGAACATTTCATTGTAATACTTCACTTTGTCTTCTAGAGCTGCCCTTTGAAATCTTCTGTTCAGCCCTTTTCCTTCATCATTTCTTCCATTTGCTTTAGCTACTCTATATTCAAGAGCAAGTTTCAGAGTTCTGTTCCACACTTTCCTTTATCTGGGACCTCTTATTGTGATCCCTTTCAGGGAGGTCAGCAGTGACAGCTGGGCACCATTTAGTTCATCTGGTCTCTGGTGTGTGGAGGGTAGGGTTCACGTGCTAAATTAGACCTTTAGACTAATTGTTTCCTGTGCCTTTCTTTTTTTTTTCATTCACATGGTAGCTCACATGCTTTTAAGATGCCACTCACCAAAGTTGTTGCTTAATTTTTTAAAAATGTTTTTATTCTGAAAATATCAAATTTATAAAACATTACAATGAATTAAAGTAATATTGCTTTCTGAGCCAGTTAAATGATGACATAATACCTCATTACCCCTAAATTCTTTAGGGTAGAACAAAAACATTTCCTACATAACCAGAATACAATAGTCAATGTCAGGAAATCAAAATGGATACATTACTTCCATCTAGACCTCAGATTATTTAAGTTTTGCCAGTAGTGTCAGTAAGGTTCTTTGTAACAAAACGATGCAATCTAGATTCATGCATAGGATGTAGTTGTTATATTCTTTCGACTTCTTCAGTCTAGAACATTTCATTTATCTCTCTTTGACTTTCACAACCATGACATTATTGAATATTACAGACCAGTTATTTGGTAGAATGTTGCTCAAATAGATTAGTCTCATGTTTCTATGTGATATGCACTTTGGTCAGAATATCACAAAAGATTATACATTCTTCTCACATCATATTGAATGACACAGAGGTTTTATTTTCTTCTTATTGTTAATGTTAACTTTGATCTCTTGATTAAAGTGTCTTCTAAATTTCTGCTCAGAAAGTCACTTACCTCCCTTTGTAACTAATAAGGATTTTGTGGGAGAAGTACTTTGAGATTACGTAAATCTGTAATTTCTAATAAAAATCTCAATTTATTCACATCTGGGTGGATTCATTGATTACTATTTTATTTTGTGGTTTACAATCCAATATTCATACTTATGGTGATGTTAAAATTGTTTCATATTTGGTATATGGGACCCCTTTCAAGGGACTTTCTGTGCCCTTGGTCGATTCTACATTATTTTCTTAGGATTTTCTTCTTCCTGAAACAAGAAGATGTTTTAGGCTTACATAATTTTCCAGCTCCAACCCAGGAATAAACCATCTCTTTAATGAGTTCTGCTTCCCATATATGAAGAATGGTATTTAGAAATCAAGATTTGAGTGCTCATTGAATTACTGATTCTAACCCTGTCAGTGGAGAAATTTAAGGAATAAATATATATCAGTATATGTATATAAGTCCTCTCATGGTATAATGGTTAAAGCATCTGGCTGCAAACCAAAAGGTCAGCAGTTTGAACCCACCAGGTGTTCTGTGGGAGAAAGATGAGGCAGTTTGTTTCTGTGAAGATTTACAGCCTTGGAAATCCTGTGAGTCAGTTTTACTCTATCCTAAAGTATCACTATGAATTGGAATAGACTCAACAGCGATAAGTTTGATTTTGTTCCTTTTTATACATATATACATTTAAAGGTATCTTTGGTTCTATATCTAACTATATAAAATATTAATAGTGTACATCAATATCTTTGGAAGTTCTGATAGCATAGTGCCTAAAGCACTTGACTGCTAACCAGAAGGCTGGCAGTTCAAACTCACCAGCCACTCCTCAGAAGTAAGGTTGGGCAATCTACTTCTGTAGTGATACTGCCTAGAAAACCCAAGGAGGGGTCGCTACGAGTCCGGTCTGACTTGACGGCACATAACAACAACAGCGTCTTTACTTCATATTTAACACTACAGAGTTTGTTCTAGTTTTCTCCGTATAATCGGGTAATGTATACAATCTGTGGACAATTCTTTTATATGTAATCACTATGTAATCCTTTTGTACAACACTGAGAAACATTATCTTTAGTATGTTTTATTTGATCAATTCCCTTAATGTAGCCAGTCTCCCAGTGCCACCCGACCTGCATGCCTCCTCACTCACCTTGAGCTCTAATACACTGTGCTGGGCCATCACTGACCCTTTTCCATGCGGATACTTTGTTCATCCATTCAGGATCCAACCTCTCTCACCAAGCTACCACCTCCACCTCTAGACAAAGTCCTCCTCCAAAACTGCTTGGCTCCTAATACTCTATCAAGAGTATTCCCTAAAGACATGCCCTCTCCACTCTACTTCAACTTTGACAATTTACATTAAGCAATCTCCCTTCTCATGAGGACATGCCTCTCACCTGCTTGAACTCTAACACCACATAATAGGACATCCCCTTAACCACTGTAAAGAAACACAACTCATTCTGTTGGGACTCTATCATCCTAATCTGGGTTGCCTTCTTCCCTGAAGCCAACACCATCCTCATCCCAATCAGGGTCCAATAATCAACTGCCCCTTGCACAGATCCCATCCTCAATCTTCTTGGTCTCCCCCACTTCCCATGCTTATCTTACTTTTAACCTTAAGAAATCTTATTAAACATCAACCTAACTGTAATATCTTGGATTGCTACTATCTAACTACATCATATAACATGTTGTGTATATATTAAAAAATACATTCAAAAGAATAAATTCATGAAAAATCTGTGTATTTCTATATGTGGAATCTATGTATATAATTTGTGCTTTGCCTTAAGTAACAATTTGTTCTTCTCTTTGCCTGAAACACAAACATCTCCTCTTCTACATACATAGCTGGAATCAGCCTACTAGTACCTAGAGGAAAATAAAGACATACTCAACTATCACTTCAACTGTCATACACAGTATTCAACTATTATGTTAACTATTACTTTTGATGGTCAAATGATTTCATAGGACTTTTGACAGCATAATCTATACAAATGTATCAAGATTTGAAAAGCAAGATTAAGTTAGGAATTTAAGGCTACTGTTTTTATTATTTTTAATTGTCTAAGGATTTTGTGATCTTAAACTGAACCTCATTTTTCTTACATACAAGGTCCATTTTTATCTGTGTATTTGTTTGCAAGAACTATATTATAAGGCTGCAGAAAGCATCAAAATATTCATGAATGAATTTACTCTGTGAGAATTTAGTTTGCCTTCAAATATTGCTTTTTCTTTAACTGCAGAATCTATTTAGCTCTCTCCTTCAATTTCGCATCTCTCTGTGGTTTAGCCTGTGTCTCTTGCTGGAAGCTTGCAAGTATGATATGTTGCAAATTTATTGACAGATGAAATCTCAAGCTTTGCAAAAGATTCTGGATTCCATGAAAGGGTTATTGAAGAAATACTTAAATCTCATTTAAAGCCATTGGCAAATGAGTAGCTAACAATGGAAAAGAAAAAAAAAAAAAAAAAAACAACAAACAAGGATGATGACATGATAAGAGGTTCAAACAGATTGAAGAGATATTTTTTTGCAAAAAAAGAGATATATACTTTTTTGGCAAAATTATCTTTTTTAATATCATATTGACAAAATCAAATGTTTTGCAAAAAAAGAGTTTTCATGCAATAATACAAATTTATGTTCTTTGTTATAAGAATTGAAACATACTTGCGATTGTAAATGAAATTTGCAGTTAACTATTAGATTTTATTTCATCATGCTTTTACAATTTTAGTTTCGTTTTTCCAGATAAATTTCTGACAAAAATGTTTTCTTTATTTTTTTAAAAGAAATTGTTGTTTTCAATTTAACATTGATTCAGTTTAAGTGCCTTCCCCACTATATTAAATATATTAATTATCCCCAGATGAGGAAGTAAAATAATGTTTAGTCTCTTAGATTAGTGAAAAATGATTTATTTGATAATGATTTCCATTGTCAAGTTAATGGAGGATATGTCCTTAAGTAATCAGGGCTTGCAAGCAGTGGATAAATAAGCTTTAATATAATAAGATCAGGGTATTAGTTTACATGACAAAGTAAACATTAAGATAATGGAAAGTATAAATTGTTTTTGGGGAAGAATAGATTCAAAGGAAACTTTCTATTTTATTTTAGATATTGCAGATAAGAGAGTACTAAATAGAATGAAAAATCCTACCCTTTTACTATTCTCCTCGTCATCCATCCATTCATCTATTCATCCATCCCTCTATCTAAGTAACCAGCAATTACTCTACCATTGAGCCAGAGTCTCACCCTTGTCCTGGGTGGAAGAAATATGGCAGTTCTATTTAATGCTTGAGGTATGAAATATGCAAGACACCAGAAAGTACTGATGGTGACTGGGTATAATATTGTTGCTTCGGGAGGGGGTGGAGGAGGAAAAAAGAGGCTGGAGACATCAGCCCCGGGCAAAGGACTGAAAATAGGAGCTGTGGGAGTAAAAGAAGCAGAAAACTACAGATAGCCCCTGACTTATGTATTATGTATTCTAGCTACAATGAACCAAACTTAGGACAATCTTTGTGTGTGTGTGTGTGTGTGTGTATTTTACTGTTAACAATAATAATATGGACTATATACAATGTTGCAATGCATAATTTTCTGATGTCATCATATCTAAGTTTATATGTAATGTTCCCCTCCAAATACTAATTAAGACACTGATAGTAAAAGAATAATAATGAAAGCTTAAAAAAAATGAGGTAATCGATTTACTTCAGAATCAACTTATCATGGAATCATCAGAACGGAACCACATCATAAGTCAAGAACTACCTGTAATTTCATATAGGAGCTATACACACTAAACTCTCAACAGCCAATGGGTAATACCTCTATCAACGTCTGAGAAGTGAGGTCCCCTTGTGTGATACAAGGGGCCAAGATAACCCCTTGTATCAAAACTGATCAAAACTTCAAGATTCAATCTCCCCTCTCACTACTACCACCCAAATTTGTAGGTTTTGGAAAAATCACTGACACGCTTTCGATGAAAATTATTTAAATTTTCTCTGGGATAAGTATAGAGATATCTCTGCACCTAATGCTAAAATAGCAGCCAAAGTGAGTAGGCAGAGTGTCCCTTCATCGTCCCTGGTAGTAGCAGCTACACTCTCATATTAAATGACTAGATGGGGAACCCCTCTACTCATAGCTGTAGAAGCAGGCATGTGGAGCTCTCTGGTTTATCTTCCTCTTGGAGTAGCTAGGGAGCTCTTGTAGTATAGTGCCTAAGGCCCTTGACTGCTAACCAGAAGGCTGGAGGTTCAAACCCACCAGCCACTCCTCGGAAGGAAGGTTGGACAATCTACTTCCGTAGTGATACCGCCTCGGAAACCCAAGGAGGGGTCGCTATGAGTCAGGGCCAACTCGACGGCACATAACAACAACAACAGGAGTAGTTAGAGCCATACTCTGAGGCTTGGTAATGTGGAAGTGGGGAGAAAGGAAACAGAAAGAAACAGGGAGCAGGAGAAGTAACCATTCAGATGAGTACACGATTCAGGGAAAAGTGAGAGTCTATTGCAGGGTTGAGAACTTTCAGTCAAATTGACGGAAAGAGCAAAGTCATTATTTCCAAACACAAGTAACACTTCCATCTGTATGAGCAAAATATGTCAAGACAAAATCCAACAGACTTAAAATTCTGAGTTGTAAATCTTTATTGACAAATGAACCATGTGGCAGAAAACAAATAACATTTTTACTTGTTTATTTTTGTGAATTTTGGTTCTAATTGTCGATTATGTAAATATGAAGGGACTATAACTGTAATATTCAGGCAAACAGTAACAGATAAATAAACTGTTATGAGATCCAATAAATGCCACTGGGAGTGTACTGCCACCTAAAGGAGCACTGGCGATGGGGATGACCTGTTCTTTGATGGTACACAAGTCTGTTACATAGTTTGGAGTTAATGGGATAAAACATGAGGTGGTTTTAGTTTATTTATCTGGTCACTATATTCATCCTTACATTATTAAAATTCTCTGTTCTCTATCTTGATAATATCTTAGATATGTTTCAAAATTTTGTAGGTATTTCTCTAATGATAAAGTGATCTACATAATTTATGAAAGCCCCTAAACCAAAACCAAACTCACTGCCACTGAGTCAATTTCAACTCATAGTGATCCCCTTTGGGTTTCCAAGGCGGTAAATCTTTACAGAAGTAGATTTCCCAGTCTTCCTTCTGTGGAGTGGCTGGTGGATTTGAACCACCAACCTTCTGATTAGCAGTCAGAGCCTTAAGTACTATGCCACCAGAGCTCCTTATGAAAGCCTCAGGGATGCTAATTTTCAAAAAGCCCCATAATTCCTAAATTCACAAAACTATTGCTCTTTAGAGCCCCTGGGTAATTTTCATATTATCTTGAGCACTCTATAAAGCATGTTGGTCTTATGGGGAATATCCAAAATATGTGCTCCAAAATAACTCTTTACAGAGAGACCTTATTAATGTACAAAACTCAAACAAACTCACACCACTGAGTTGGATCCAACTCATAGCAACCTCTCCTTGGGTTTCTGAGGTGGTATCATTATGGAAGTTGATTGCCCAACCTTTGTTCCGAGGAGTGGCTGGTTGGTTTGAACCACCAGCCTTCTGGTTAGCAGTCAAGTGCCTTAGGCACTATGCCACCAGAGCTCCCGCCTTAATGTACAGTCAATTGAAATTCAAGAAACTATCAGATGTGGCACCTTATATGAAACAAATGTGAGACTCAGTATCCATATGTCCATATCTTGATCTACTTCCTTTCCTAAGGAAAAGATTTCTACTTGTTTAAAACAAAGAGAATGAAGTGCATCAATGATTTCAAACGTTTTAACTCAGCATTTGTCTTCATTTCCTCTCTTCCCTCCTTTTCCCTATCTCCTCTCCTTCTTTTCTTAGAAACCGTTCTCTCATTCCCTTGCTCTCTTCTCACTCACTTTCACTCATGCTCTTAAGCTCATTCTCTGAAAGCTTACTAGAAAGCTCAATGAATAAAACATATATAGTACAAGTGGAGAACTCTAATTAAAACAAGGGTCCCAGATCCAAGTTCAGTCTATCCAGTTCCCTCTTAAACTCTTATTGTGTTTGAATCTGTGGTTCTTGTATGGATCCTCGAGAGCTGAACTGAAGGTAATTTGAAGCAATTGGACTAAATTATTTTCTCTGTCCTGTCAATTCAGAATCCAAAACTCTATCAAACAGATCTGCTATGAGTCAAAATTATGGTGGCTGCAATATCACAATGTCTGCCTTTCTCTTAGAAATTCCTTCCTGTCATGGGCCATAATAATCATGTCTGTACTTTGTGGCTTGTAATTATCCATTGAATAAGAAGAAACAAGTTTCCTAAGAAAAGTCAATCAAGTTTACCTCCTAAGGATATGTAACACAGATCAATGATGATACATTGGTCTGAACTGGTCAACTGAGTGGAAATGTAAAATGAGGAGCTGTAATGTGGTTGTGTTTGATCAGATGAAATTACAAAAACTAGAAGATAGCAGTGAGGCAGAGAGTAAGAGAAGGAGGACAGGAGGGAAAAGAATGTGCAAATATAGACAGAGGTGTGGTGCAATGGTTAAGTGCTCCACTGCTAATGGAACTGTCAGCTCTTTGAACCCTCCAGAGGTCTAAACCTACTCCACTGGAGACAAGATCTGGCAATCTGTTCCCATAAATGTTACAGCCTAGGAAACTCTATGGAGAAGTTCTACTCTGTCATACAGGGTCACTAGGAGTTGGAATCAACTCAATAGCACACACCAAGAAGATCCTAATGGCTTTTGTGCTCTGGTCTTGAGTGCCTTAAATTCTGCTTGATTACAAGTATGGTTGAAATATACACATAGACAGAAATAGAGACTAGCTGTAGATCTAAATTTTCTTGAAGTTTGAAGTTGATTTCTTTTATGTGAAACCAAGGCAACTGTGATGGACATGGAAGATGCTTAAGTACTCACAGAAATTAGTCTACAGCATGTGCTATGCATTTCAGTATGTGTGATGGCTAAGGTTATGTGTGAAATTGGATAGAACATGATTCTCAGTGGTTTGGCAAGTATGCAATGATAATTTGGCAGTTATGTGATGATGTAATCATCTTCCATTTTGTAATACGAAATCACCTCCATAATGCAATCTGATATGATTAGCCAATCAGTTTTAAAGGGAGTTTCCTTGGGATTACGCCCTACATCTAATGCATATAGATGCTGCAGCAAAACTTGCTGGTTCTTTTTTTGCTTACTCTGGATTCTGTATCCAGTTTATTTTATCATCATCTGACCTCAAGTTCTTGAGACTTGTGCCTGTGGCCTGCCATGTTGCCTTTTGATCTTGAGATTCATCAGCCCCTGCAACTACATGAGCCAGGGGAAGCCTCCAATCTGACTTCTGACCCACAGATTTGTGAATTTCCAGTCTCTATAACTGTGTGAGCCATTTCCTTGAGATAAATGTCTCTTTATATAAATTCAAAAACTAGCTTCACTGATTTTGCTTCTCTAGAGAACCCAGCCTAAGACAGTATTATTAAACCAAAAACCAAACCCATTATTATCAAGTTGATTTTGACTCTTAGTGACAGTATGAGGACAGAATAGGACTGTCCCATATGGCTTCCAAGGCTATAAATATTTATGGAAGCAGATTGCCACATCTTTCTCTTGTGGAATGGCTGATGGGTTTGAACAATTGACTGTTCAGTTAAGAGGTGAATGCCTTAATCACTGTACCACAGAGCTTCTTCTCAGTACGTATAGAGCATCATTTAAAAAATGTACATATTGTGCTCACTTAGCACACATACCAAAATCAGAATGATACAGAGAAGTTTAGCATGGCCCCTGTGCAAGGATGACATGCAAATCCATGAAACATTCCAAATAAAAAAAATGTACATATCTTTATGTGCTATAAGAATGTCCATATATATAATACAGCTAATGGGGCAAAATTATGATAACTTCTTAGCCACAGCCAAACACTCTGAGAGAGGGAGTCACTGGGTCCACAGGCTCAAGACAATGATCATGGGGAACACCAAGCTCAATTGGCCTAACATACTACACAAAAACAACTACATACTTTGATGAATAGTGATTGAGGTCTTTAAGACTTGCAAGCCATCTAAGGCACAACAATTGGTCTCTCCTGATTCAGAGCAAAAAAGAATGAAGAAAACCACAAAGACGTGCAAACAATTATGCCAAAGACTAGCAAATTATGTGAACTTCAGCCTATATGACCCTGAGACCAGAACAAGATGGTACCTGGCTACCACTGTCAGTCACCTAGGAAGGGATCAAAATAGGAGATCCTGAATAAAGTGGGAGAAAATGTGGGATGGAACTCAAAATTATATATATATATATATATATATAAATACCAGGCTGACCGGTCTTATAGAGATTGGTTAAACCCTGAAACCAGGGGCCTTCATGACCTTTATGGCCTGGAATTGAACCTACTTCTGTGGCTTCCAAGTATAAGGTGAGTATTTCACCAGGTAGACATACTCCTTAGACCAATCAACCTTGGGATACCAGAAGGACAGTATCTCAGAGGCAGGAATGCATAGGAAAGAAGGACAAAGGGAAAGGGTAACCTGAGGGAGGAAGTGGGAAGAGAACTATTACATTATGGGGATTGCAGTCAACATCATGAAAAAAAAAATTGTATGAACTATTATGTAGAAAATGAATTTACTCTGCAAATTTCCACCCAAATCACAATTTAAAAAACAATGTGCATGCTCTTTGATATATATTTCATTTGCAAGAATCTTTCATAAATGATTGAACAGAGAATACAAAGTTTGTGCACAGATAATTTCACAGCATTTTTTGTAACATGAAAAATGAAACAAGTGTCTAATAATAGACCAATAGTTAATAAAGAATGAAATAATCATGTAATAACCAATGTGTGACCATTTTGAATGTTTTATAACAA
>NW_006921653.1:1584847-1596364 GCF_000298275.1 Orycteropus afer afer
TTGTCCTGCTGTTGGAGACCTCTCCTATCCCCCCCACCTGGGTCCCTGTGGCTGACTGTTCCTCTGTCTGGCTTCCTGTCTTTTATTCCCCTTTCTCCTGCTCTTCTGGCCTGCTCCTTTGGGTGTCCCTGAGTTTCCCCTCCTCACCTAATCCCTTTGGCTGATTAAAATTATATATTTTGTATAATCTTAAATATATTATTTATAGAGTTTGATTATGTAGTATTGATTTAGAAGATTATAGATATCAAAGACATTACTTTGAGGAGTTAGGTGAGGAGCCTAACCCAAGCCATGATATTTTAAATTGTCTCATATATATGTGAAAGCTGGATAATGAGTAAGGAAGACTGAAGAAGAACTGATGCATTTGAATTGTGGTGCTGGCAAAGAATATTGAATAAACCATGGACTGCCAGAAAAATGAACAAATCTATCTTGGAAGAAGTACAGCCAGAATACTCCTTAGAAATGAGGAGATTTTATCTCATTTACTTTGCACATATTGTCAGGAAGGACAAGTCTCTGAAGAAGGACATCATGCTTGGTAAAGTAGAGGGTCAGTCAGTGACAAAGAGAAAGACCCTCAATGAGATGGACTGACACAATGGCTGCCACAATGGGCTCAAGTGTAGCAGTGATTGTTAGGATTACCTAGGATAGATAATATTTTTTGTTCTGTTGTACATGGGGTCATCATGAGTCAGAACCTATTCAATGTCACCTAACAACAACATGTACCACATTTTAATAAATTATTTCTGGGTTTTGGAATTACAGATGATTTTAAGAATTCTATTTTATATTTTCCATAATGAACACATATTGTTGATGGAAAAAAAATGATATTTGTATTTTAATGTTCTTATCTGTGGATCTTTGCTGAAAGTAAGGAATATCAAAAAGATGTTTCCTGTGTTTTATTTATTATGCAAAAGTATTTGACTCTGTTGATCATAACAAATTATGGATACCATTGAGAAGAATGGGAATTCCAGAACACTTAATTGTGCTCATGAGGAACCTGTATGTAGATCAAGAGGCTGTCATTCATATAGAACAAGGGGATATTGCATGATTTAAAATCAGGAAGGATGTACATTAGGGTTGTATCCTTTCACCATACTTATTCAATCTGTATGCTGAGCAAATAATCTGAGAAGCTGTACTATATGAAGAAGAATACAGAATCAGGATTGGAGGAGGACTCATTAATAACCTGCGATGCACTGATGATACAACCTTGCTTGCTGAAAGTGAAGATGATTTGAAGCACTTACTGATGAAGATTAAAGACTAGAGTCTTCAGTATGGATTACAACTAAACATAAAGAAAATAAAAATCCTCACACCTGGACCAATAAGCAACATCATGATAAATGGAGAAATGATTGAAGTTGCCAGAGATTTCATTTTACTTGGATCCATAATCAACACCCATGGAAGCAGCAGTTAAGAAATCAGACATCTTATTATACTGGGCAAATATGCAGCAAAGACCTCTTTAATGTGTAAAGAAGCAAGGATGTGGCTTTCAAGAGGAAGGTTCAACTAACCTAAGCCATGGTATTTTCAATTACCATGTGTACATGTGAAGGTGGGCAATGAAAAATGAAGATCAAAGAAGAGCTGATGCCTTTGCATAATGGTGATGTTGAATAATACTGAAAATACTATGGACTGGCAGAAGAATAAACAAATATGTCCCAGAAGAAGTACAACCAGATCCTCCTTAGAAGTGAGAATGACCAGACTCTGTCTCACCTACTTTGGTCATGAGGTCAGAAGGGACCATTCCTTGGAGAAGGATATTATGCTTGGTAAAATATAGGATCAGCAAAAAAGGGGAAGACCCTCAAGATGGAATGACACAGTGGATACAAAAATGGGCTCAAGCACTGCAAGGACGGTGAGAGTGGCACACAACGGGCAGTGTTTTATTCTGTTTTACATAGTGTCACTACGAGTCAGAGTCAACTCAATGGCATCTAACAACAACAACATCTATTTTTGTTGTTATTGTTGTTAAGTGCCGTCGAGTCGGACCCGACTCATAGCGACCCCTCCTTGGGTTTCTGAGACATTATCACTACGGAAGTAGATTGCCCCCATCTTCCTTCTGAGGAGTGGCTGGTGGGTTTGAACCACTAGCCTTCTGGTTAGCAGTCAAGTGCCTTAGGCACTACACTACCAGAGCTTATACTCTCCTAAAATAAATGTAAAACAATGGGTTTTGTTATTGCTGTTATTAAGTGCTGTCAAGTCAGTTCCAACTCATAGTGACCCTATGTATAACACAAAACACAGTCTGGTCCTGTGCTGTCCTCAAAATCATTGCTATGCTTGAGCCCATTGTGTCAATGTATCTCCCTGAAGGTCTTCCTCTTTTTGCCGACCCTCTACTTTTCTAAGCATGGTATGCTTTTCCAGGAACTGGTTGCTCTTGATAATGTGTTCAAAGTATATGAGACAAAGTCTTGCCATCTTTGCTTTTAAGTGGCATTCTGACTACTTCTTCTAATACAGATTTGTTTGTTCTTCTGGCAGTCCATGGTTTTTTCAATATTCTTCACCTACGCTATAATTCAAATACATCAATTTTCATTGGTCTTCTTTATTCATTGTCCAGCTTCCATATTTCTATGAGGCTATTGAAAATACCATGGCTTGGATCATCCTCAAAATGATATCTTTGTTTTAAGAGGTCTTTTGCAGCAGATTTGACCAATGCAATATGTCATTTGATTTCTTGACTGCTACTTCCATGGGTGATGATTGTGGATCCAAGTAAAATGAAATCTCTGACAACTTCAGTCTTTTCTCCATTTATCATAATGCTGCTTATTGGTCCAGTTGTGAGGAGTTTCATTTTCATTATATTGTAGGGTAATACATATGGAAGGTTGTAGTCTTTGATCTTTGTCCATAAATGCTTCAAGTCTTCTTCACTTCCAGCAAGCAGAGCTGTGTCATCTGCATATCTCAGGATCTTAATGAGTCTTTCTCCAATCCTAAAACACTTTGTTTACAAACAACAAAATCCCTACCATACCCCACATTTAGTACATTCAGGTACCTCATGGTAATCGTACAGTTATGCTTCATTTTAACACTCATTTATTAATTTTTCTATTCAACAATATTTGAGGGATTCTCTTTAGTTATGGATTTCAAAAAAACACTGTTCTTTAATAAGTAGCTGATAAGTTTTGAATACACTGAGAAATAACCTCATGTATACTATAGTCAATAATTCTTTTGACAATGTAATTCTGGTTTCATGAACCCCTAAGCCATATAGAATATGGAGTTCTCCAGGAGTTATCTAAATCAATAATAGGCTTTGATTTTTCCTGACTATAAATGACTTTAACCTCTAGATTCACTGATTTTCCCATTTGCAAACTGATCATGTATAAGCCTGTCTAAATGTCCTGTGGGGATATGGCAAAGATTAGTGTAGTGTAGACTAATAGAAAATATCCAAGCTTACCATGGAATTGACAGGTAAACAAATCTGGGAAGTGCTTTATATTTTTATGGAAGGGAACACATTAAAGGGGCTGGGAAAACTGTATTAAGTATTAAAAATAAACCAAACTCACTGTCCCTGATTCGGTTCTGGCTCATAGCAACCCCTCCTTAGGTTTCTGAGGTGGCATCTCTTTGGAAGTAGGTTGCCAATCTCCCTTCTGAGGAGTGGCTGCTGGATTTGAACTACCAACGTTCTGGTTAGCAGTCAAATGCCTTAGGCACTGCGTCACCAGAGCTAAAATTCCATTATGGGTTAAATAGTAAGTTAGCACATACATTGAATATATGTGTGTCATCTATTCATAACACGGTTATTTTCAGTGAGTTTCAAAGGCAAGCTACAGATAACCTTATATACAAGAAACTAAATTTTGTGGTAGCATGTCACTCCCTTCTATTTCACTTTTTATGATTCCTGATAAGTTTTATGGTTGGGGCCAACCAATCAATTAGAACATAATGCTTTCAAGGCACTTTCAAGGCAGTTTGAGTCCAAATCCAAGCCCCTGACAATATTGAAGTATTTCCCTTTCTTAATTTCCATGAATACACAAGAGTAATTTATAAAAGGATGATTAAAATTTATAATTTTGTTAGGACTCCCACTGTGCTAATTTAGGGTTTCATGTATCCATCTCACCTTAACACAGGTTTCTTAGTAAAAATATTCTAAGTGTGCATAAACTTTTAAAATTTATTGTTCTCTCACTTTCTAATTTATGCTTACCAAATAATCCTTTCTTCTACCATTGCCTAATCTGTAACTTAGGTTAGGTGTTACATGCTTAATATCACTCCACTACACTGAAGAAACCTGTTTAAACAAATCACAAATCTGTGACACAGGGCAGAGCACTGAAGCAAAAACATTTTTAGCTTCTTCCATTTAAAG
This sequence comes from Orycteropus afer afer, assembly GCF_000298275.1. Lineage (NCBI taxonomy): Eukaryota > Metazoa > Chordata > Mammalia > Tubulidentata > Orycteropodidae > Orycteropus > Orycteropus afer. The sequence continues at coordinate 1,589,274 of NW_006921653.1, forward strand.
TCATGGTAATATTTACAAATGCAGGCAAACTACAGGTTATTTGAAATGTTTACATCATCATTCTCACACAAACCTTTCAAATCATATTCCAGATAAGATCCCTGAAGTTCCAGCCTTCACACTGACATTGCACCTGCATATGGAATTCGTTGCTTGCTCTGTTTTGGCAGCTGGTCTAGAAACGAGGATTTGTGTTTGGGTGTTTTTCCCTTCAGCAAGGCCAATAATTAATGATACTCTTTCTTTGATCTCTGTAAAGTTGGGGTAAATTTTCAACACATTAAAGTGTTTTTGTTTCTTCACTTAAAATGTCCAGAGTGGGTCTCAAAAATTTTGTGTAAAAAAGGAACAAGTAGATATTACATGATGGGATGATCATTGTCTTTTATTTTCCCACTCTCTTAGCCTTGGTACACTGTAGCGGGGCTCAGTGTCTGAATCAAAGATTATGGAATAATGCTCTTTGATGGTTTGATGAGAGTGGGGTGACTGTGTACAAGGATAGTGAAAGTGAAGGAGAAAGTAAATGAGGTAGGAAATGGGGGAAATGAATCCAGCTGTCTGTGATTTCACCAGACAATGCAGTCAGTTGATTAGTATATGATATAATTCTGGAAAAACTTTGTGAAATCACTTGAGAATAATCTACTGGATGGCAATTTGGATGAGGTACAGATATGAATAACTTATCTGATGGTTCCACTACTTCTTATTGGTCAAAGTCCACCTCAGGGGCATTAACATCCCTATACTCCTGGGTTATAGTACCTGCTTCTTTCATATAGTTATGGAGAAGCCAGTCTTCACAGCTTGGACCTAACCAGTGGTTATGAATGGTGGTCTCTGGTTACCAGCTGGGTACTTCTGAATCTGTAGTGGTGAAGGCAATAGTTGGATTTTGTCATCCCAGAAATTGTGAGTCAAGGCTAGAGTCATTCAGGACAGGAATCAAGACAAGTAATTGAGGCCTAGAGAGTAGGAGTCAGAGGAGGTTATTGGGTAGTACAAAAACTAAATTTTGTGATCCAACATACCTATGGATATTCTGGTCTGTGAAAAGATTGCTAATTTTTATAGTTGGGTTGATCTTTAAAGATATTTTCCAAAAATGACTTTACAAATATGAGGAGATCATTCCATTTCTATTTAAGATGAGATAAAAGGGAATAGATTTACCTTCCTACATAAAACATCATCAAAAACAAAAAAAAATATATATTAAACAATTTTCAAGACATTGGATGTTGGGTAATGAAGGATAGTGGCCCATGAAAAACAGAGAATAAGCAAGATGAGCTGTATTATTGTTCTTCACTTATTTTCTTGAGAGTTTCCAGGCCAAATACAAGGAGTTTCACAGGAACCCAGTAGATTTTCTGTGTTGAGGAGTAAGAGCTGAGATTGTGGGTAATTTGAGGCAGTTAGCTTGCAGGACTGAATATCAGAGAGATCAGAGAGGAAAGAGCAAAACATGGAAAAAACTCCAGAAATCAGGAAAAGATGTCCCTTTAGTGTGCAGCTGAATACAGACTAGCATATAAATACAAGAAGTTTAATGAACACCAGATAAAAATAACAAGAAAATTATATACTAATGTGGAGCTCTGGTGACATAGTGTCTAAGGCATTTGACTGCTAACCAGAAGGCTGGCAGTTCAAACCTACCAGCCATTCCTTGGAAGGAAGATTGGGCAATCTACTTCTGAAGAGATACCACCTTGGAAACACAAGGAGGGATCGCTATGAGTCAGATCTGTCCTGACGGCAGTAAGTTAGGTTTTGTTGTTGTTGTTGTTTATGTACTAATGTACATCATAGTCAAATTTTTCAAGATCAGTGATAAAGAAGAAATAAATTTGAAAAGTAACCAGAGGAAGACACATTACATTCAGAGAAACCAAGATAAGGATGACAACAGATTTCTTGTCAAAAACAATGCAAGTGAGAAGACAATAGAGTAGTATCTTTAAAGTACTGAAATAATAAAACACTGTCAAATTAAAAATTAATATCTAAAACACATCTTTTTTAAAAAAAGAAAGGTTAAATATAGACTTTGTTCCATAAATATAAGTTGAAAGAATTCATCCCAAGAATAGCAGCAGTACAAGAAATATTAAAGACAGTCCTTCAAATGTTCATCCAAAGATGAATAGATGAGCAATTTGTTGTATGTCCATGATGTTCCTTGGTGGTGGAAATGGTTAATGTACTTGGCTGCAAAATGAAAGATTGGCAGGTTAGTCCACTCAGACATTTTGGAAGAAAGTATTGGAAATCTACTTCTGAAAAATCAGTCATTGAAAACCCCACAGATCACAATTCTGCTCTGAAACAGTTAGTGTTGCCTTCAGTTGGAATCCACTTGAAGGCAAGTGGCATGTCCATATAATAGAAAGGAAATGACACATTGATAGAAGATACAAAATGAAAGAATCTTAAAATAATTATGATGAATGGTAGAATCCAGACAACAAGTATATATTGGAGGATTCCAGTCATATAAAATCCTAGAAAATTAAAAATAATGTATCATGAACAAAAGCACATCAATGATTTCCTGGAGAAAGAAGGGGGCAGAGGAAATTGTGTGGGAATAATTACAAAGGAAAATAATTGTGCTTTTGTTAGTGATGAATACATTTATTATCTTGATTATGATGATGGCTCATGGTGTGTGTATGTGTCGAAACTTATCAAATTGTACATTTTAAGAACGTGGAGATAACTGTATCATTAGAGCAAAAAAGGAAACTGAGGATCAAAGTTCTCAAAGAGAGCTAGAGGCAGAACTGGTAGCATTCATCATATTTATTGTTTCATATTATTTCCTCTACTTTTAAAATTATTTATAATAATAATTTATAATATAATAACTTATTAGATCTATAGTATTATATGATCCACATGGAGAAAGCAGAATATATATTGATATTGTTAAGCATTTCGTTTTACTTGAATCCATAGTCAATGTCCATGGAAACAACAATAAAGAAATCAAACAGAATATTGCATTGGTCAAAGTTACTTCAAAAGACCTCTTAAAGTGTTAGAAAGCAAACATGTTACTTTGTAGATGAAGGTGTGCCTGGCCCAAGCCATGATATTTTCAGTAGCCTTACATGCATGTGAAAGTTGGACAACAAATAAGAAAGACCAAAGAAGAACTGAGGCATTGAAATTATGGTGTGGTGAAGAATATAACATGGACTGCTAGAAGACCACACAAATCTGTGTTGGAATAAGTACAGAATGCTCCTTAGAAGCAAAGACAGTGAATCTTCATCTCACTTACTTTGGACATATTATTAGAAGGGACCAGTCTCTGGACATCATGCCTGGTAAAGTAGAGGGTCAGCAGAAAAGACAAAGCTCTCCAATGAGATGAATTAACACTATGGCTGCAACAATAAGTTCAAACATAACAACAATTGTGAGGATGGTGTAGGACCAGGCAGTGTTTCATTGTTTCGTACATAGGGTCTATATGAGTTGGTGCCAAATTGACAGCAACTAATAATGGCATAGTACTTTAAACTCTTGTTTTACTTCTTCCAAAATGAAAGAAGCACAATTGCATTTATCACTCCTGTGTTCTTTGAAACCTTGGTGTCCAGATGCTGTAGGGACTCTCCAAACTACAATTAAATTTTGGACTATTGTGAATTCCTTAACAAAAAGGTCTGTGGAGTGAATGTTCCGGACAATAATATGATTAAGTAAACCTCACTTCACGTAGTGTTGGAAATTTCTCAAACTTCAGCCTATATGAGAATCACCCGTTAAACACAGATCTTCTGATTAAGTTTGGGATTAGCCATATAATTTGCATTTCTACCAAGATCCCTGGTGATGCTGATGCTGCCAGACTAGGAATCACAATTTGAGAATGACTAAATAAATACCCTAAATTGAAATAAAAGAACTCATGCAGCTGAAATTCAAGGCAATCTGGTGTTGTAATGCCTAAGGCATTTGGCTGTTGACCAGAAGGTTGGTGGTTCAAACCCACCAACCACTCTGCTGAAGGAAGATGGGGCAACCTACTTCCAAAATTTCAATGATTTACTGCCTTGAAAACCCGATGGAGATTGTGATGAGTTGCATATATCCCTTCCCGTATCTTAAAATCATCCAGTTCAATGCAAACTTGTCCTGTAGGCATAGAAGTTACAATTCTGTTCTCTTTAAAAATGTTTAATGACAGTGAAAGATAGCACTGTTTACACTTGAGTCCAAACAGAGCCAAAGCAGATCACTCTTCATTTATAAATTCAATAAAGGAGTTTTAAATGCCTGCTGTCTGTACACCCTGTGTTAAGCACTGGGGATTCAATGGGAAATAAGTCAGGCATGACCATTACCTCATGGAGCTTTGTCTATTGGGAAAATTAGCACTATACCAATAATAATTCAAATATTTAAGCTAATTGCGATGAACGTATAGAAGGAGAGCTATAAATATTATTGATGATCAACACAAGTATAATGCTTACATTTTTGAAGCAAATTCACACATTTATATTAATTAGATCCAGGTATGTACACCCTTTTTTTTCTTTTTTTAAAATAATATTTCAGGTTCCAGCAAGATGGCAGAATAGGTAGAAAGACTGCACAGGCCCTCTTCAACAAAGAAAGGGGGAACCAATTAATATAGACACAGAAGATAATCCTGGACCCCTGAGCCTTGAAGGGAAGGATATAGAAGTGGATTAAACTCCAACTAGCAGAAGAATTTTCATGAAAATACCAAAAAAAAAAGACACATATGGAGCTGTGGTCTGGTAGCCATCCTGAGTGATCTTGATGGCACAGACAGCTTGAAGGTTGCTGAGTGTTGGTACAACATAAGAATTAACCTAAATAAAAATCAGCCCTGCTAGCAAGGGATTGCACAAAGGACTGCTCTGGTGGTTGGGGAATAAAAGGTGAAGCAGCAGCAAAGAGGAAGGCAGGCTGAGCTGTGGACATTTGCCTGTCCAGAGGGCACAGCCATTTTGAATGTTTACAAGCGACTTGACCATTTTGAATATTTAAAGCGACAACATTCTCCCAGATTCCAGGAGCTTAAGAACAGATTCTGCTTGCCAATAAATCCAAGGACACTCCAGATCTGGACGACTGAAAAGGTTCAATATTCCCCTTACACCCTACACCTATTTGGTGAATGGAGTTGCGACCATCACCCACTCCCATCCACCTTCTGGGCCTGCAGGAACTCCATCCCAGCCTATGTGCTCGAACGGAACCTGGGTGCCTTGCCCTGCCCCCCCCCAATTTTTAAATTTTTATTCCTTTTTTTTCTCTTTCTTTTTTCTGGTTTTTAGTTTCCTTGTTTTTGTCTGTTTTAAAACTACTATTATTATTACTACTTTTTGTTCACTATTATTCTTTATTCTTCCCCTCCAAGTTCCTAGTTTTCAGCTTTTTTCTTTTCCCTGTTCCTGGTTGAAATTTTTTTTTTTTTTAAATTTTTTTCTTATTCTTTTTTTCTCATGCTTAACCCTGTTCTTTGTTTTTCTTTTTGCATTTTCCCATTTTTTTCTTCATTATTCTTCTTCTCTACCTTTTTTCTCTTATTGCCCTATCCCCAGATATTGCAGGTTTTCTTGGTTTTTTTTTTCTTCTTCTTTTTCCTTTTTTTGGTTACTGTTCCTCTGTGATTACATGGTGTTTTGTACATGTACTTTTAGTGTTTTGATGGTTATGCAATTGTAATTATTGTCTAACTGAGTGGGAGACAGCAACAGTCTGCATAAGACACAACTACACCCAAAATTCCTGCAAATTCACTTACTGAGTGAGAACCACCACCTCCTTCTCCAGCAATGGACCAAAGGTGGGGGAAAAAAAAAAAAAAACCACCAAGAAGAGCTTGCATCACCATTGGCTACTCTTTGCAAACAGTTAACAGAGATCTAAATACAACAACACCATGATGCCTCAGAGACAACAGACCATCACAGTCCACACAAAGAAGCAAGATAAAGTGGTAGAAACAAGGGAGCAGGATACAGACCCAGAACATATCCCTGAGGAAGAAGCAGCATTAGAACTCTCTGATAAGGAATTCAAAAGAAGTATATCTACGTATCTTCAAAGGATTGAGAGACAGACCAAAGAAAACACAGAAAAAACCTTAGAAGAATTTTGGAAGAAAATACAAGAACAAAGTGACAAAATAAATGAAAAATTAGAAATGATTCTAAATGTACAGATAGAATTCCAGAAGATTAATACTAAATTGTCAGAAATGGATAACACATTGGAAGGGCAAAGAGTAGAACTGATGCAATGGAAGACAGAATTAATGAGATTGAAGATAAATACCTGAATATTTCTGTGGAAAGGGATCAATCAGAAAAAAAAAAAAATCAAAACAAAATGAAGAAAGCCTAAGGTTCATGTAGGATACCATCAAAAGGAATAACCTATGTGTCATTAGAATTCTAGAACAGGAAGAGAAAAATAAAACCACTGAGAAAATTGTCCAAGATTTGTTGGAGGAGTACTTCCCTGATATGATGAAAGAGGAGAACATATCCATTCAGGAAGTCCAATGAACCCCAAACAGGATAGACCCCAAAAGAAAATCACCAAGATATATCATCATCAAACTCATCAAAACCAAAGATAAAGACAGAATCCTGAAAGCAACACAGGAAAAAAAAAAGTTACTTACAAAGGACAGCCAGTAAGAATAAGCTCTGATTTCTCAGCAGAAACCATGTAAATGAGAAGCCAATGGGATGGTATATATAAAACCCTGAGAGAAAAATTTTCAACCAAGAATTATATACCTGGCAAAATTGTCCCTCAAATATGGTGGTGAAATTAGGAGATTTCCAGATAAGCTGAAACTAAGATAATTTGTTGAAACCTGCCCAACCTTACAAGAGATGCTAAAGGGAGACCTTGGAACAGAGAACCAAAAATAGCAAATAACAACTGACAATTAATACACAAGAGGACATAACCCAGAAACCACAGCTATGTTGTTGTTGTTGTTGTTGAAATGTGCAAAGATCTGGAGTCTGAAAACCAAAAGGGAAGAACACACTTGGCATTTCTCAAACTGAAAGAACTGA
>NW_006921653.1:1597869-1598678 GCF_000298275.1 Orycteropus afer afer
CAAAGAAAGGTGATCCCACAGAATGTGGAAATTATAGAACAATATCATTAATATCGCATGCAAGTAAGATCTTACTGAACATAATTCAGAAAGGTTTGCGGCAGTATATTGACAGAGAACTTCCAGAGGTTCAAGCCGGATTCAGAAAAGGACGTGGAACAAGGGATATCATAGCTGTTGTCAGATGAATCTTGGCTCAAGGCAAAGAATACCAGAAAATGAGCTTACAAGATGGTAAACAGGGAACCAGATATATCAATTGGCAAGTGAGGACAACTACAAACAAAAAGAGGGAAAATACTGTGTGGTTGCAGAACTTCTAAATGGTGATTTCTGATCAAATTGATTTTATGACAAAACCACCATATGAGACAAGGAAGGACATTATATAAAGATAAAAGGATCAATTGAACATGAAGATATAATCATAATAACTATCTATGGACCCAATGGAAGAGCCCCAAAATGCATAAATCAGACTTTAAAAGAGTTGAAAAGTGAAATAGATGACTCCACAGTCATAGTGGGAAAATTTAACACATCACTTTCATTGAAAGATAGAACAACTGGAAAGAAACTCAACAAAGATGCAGAAGAGCTAAGCTATACTATCTACCAAATTGGCCTTAAAGACATCTACAGAGTACTTCACCCAACAGCAGCACAATATATATTCTTTTCTAGTGCACATGGAACATTTTCCATGATAGATCATATGTTAGGTCATAAAGCAAACTTTAATAAATTTAAAGGGAGCTCTGGTAGCATAGTGCCTGAGGTATTTGACTTCTAACCAGAAGGCTGGCGGT
>NW_006921653.1:1599198-1600813 GCF_000298275.1 Orycteropus afer afer
AATCAACTGAATAAAAAGGGTAATATCAGGAGACTATGAAGAACTATACTCCAACAAATTTGAAAATCTGGAAGAAATGGACAGATTTCTAGAAACATACCACTTACCTAAACTAACACAGACTGATGTGGAAAAGTTGAACAGGTTCATCACGAAAGAAGAAATTGAACAGGTCATCAAAAAATTACCAACTAAAAAAGTTTTAGCCCAGACAGGTTAACTGGAGAATTCTATCAAACATTCAGAGAAGAACTTAAACCAATCCTACTCAAACTATTCCAAAACATAGAAAAGGATGGAATCTTCTCTAACTCATTTTATGAAGCAAGCATAACTTTGATACCAAAACCAGGCAAAGACATCACTCAAAAGGAAAACTACAGACCAATATCCCTCCTGAATATAGATGCAAAAATCTTCAATAAAAGCCTAGCCAATAGACTCCAACAATGTATCAAGAAAATAATTCATTATGACCAAGTGGGGTTCATATCAGGCCTGCAAGGATGGTTCAACATTAGGAAAACAATCAACATCATTCACCACATAAATAAAACAAAGAAAAAAAACCCAACATGATCATATCAATTGATTCAGAAAAGACATTTGATAAAATCCAACACCCATTCCTGATCAAAACTCTCAGCAAAAGAAGAATAGAAGGGATATTCCTCATCATAATAAAGGAGATTGATGCAAACCCAACACCCAACCTTAGTCTTAATGAAGAGAGACTGAAACCATTCCCCTTGAGAACAGGAACCAGAAAAGGATGCCTGCTATCATCACTTCTATTCAACATTGTACTGGAAGTCCTAGCCAGGGTCATAAGGCAAGAAAGGGAAATCAAAGGCTTCCAAATTGGTAAGGAAGAAGTCAAACTATCCCTATTTGCTGATGATATGATCTTCTACCTAGAAAATCCAAGGGACTCAGTCAAAACTCTACTGGAAATAATTGAGAGATTTAGCATCATGGCAGGATATAAGATCAACGTCCAAAACCAGTTGGATCCCTCTACACCAGCAAAGAGATTGCTGAAAAAGAAATAAAGAAATCAATAACATTTACAACAGTTACCAAAAAAATAAAATACTTGGGAATAAATCTTACCAGGGACACAAAAACCTCTACAAAGAAAACTATAAAAAACTACTTCAAGAATCCATGAGAGATCTACATAAATGGAAGAACATCTCATGCTTGTGGATAGGAAGATCGAACATTGTGAAAATATCAATTCTACCCAATGCAATCTATACATTCAATGCAATCCCAATCCAGATCTCACCCACATTCTTTAGGGATATGGAAAAACCAATCACTACCTTTATATGGAAAGGAAAGAGACCACAGATAAGCAAAGCACCACTGAAGAAGAAGAACAAAGCAGGAGGTCTCACATTGCCAGATCTCAAAATCTACTATACAGCCACAGTAGTCAAAACTTCCTGGTACTGGTTTAGTGACAGATACATAGACCAATGGAATAGAATTGAGAACTCAGAAATAGATCCATCGACCTATGGTCAGCTGATCTTTGACAAAGGCCCAAAATCCATTAAATGGGGAAGAGAATGTTTTTTTTTAATAAATGGTGCTGGCAAAACTGGAG
>NW_006921653.1:1601433-1602658 GCF_000298275.1 Orycteropus afer afer
AAAGTCAAGGAAAGGTTTACATATGGAAGGAAATTTTCTTTGTTGGTTACCAGGGGTTGGAGGGGAGGGGAGGGAACACTGCTAGATAGATAGAGATAAGTATTGATTTGGGTGAAGGGAAGGGCAATGTACCAAATGTGAGTGATCAATATGGTGGCACTGAGGAAGAGAAAGATATAGAGCAGTACATGGGAGGTACAGACAACAAATATGAACCCTTTTGCACATACAGTACTGTGTTGTCAATGAAGGCAAACATGGGTATACAGGTAGATAGGTGGGTGGACAGGCTGAACTAGTAGGTATGTCTATGAAGGAGGGTTTGTACCCAAGACCATGTATAAGGTTGGCATACAATGGTCCTATAAGTTTATACATATGATCTGAATTCCCAGGTGTATAGTGGAGCTGACAAGGGGCAAGGTTGTGGTCACTGCTTGGTCACAGCCAGCTACCCAGAGGGACCAAGTAATTGAATCTGTGGGCTAGGGACCATAGTTGTAGAGGACATGAAGCTCAATTGGCATAACATACGATATAAAACATTGTTCCACCTCCTATTTTGGACTGGGATCTTAAAAGCTAGCAAGCAGCCATCTTATTACAAGGATGGTTCTCTCCTCGTCCAGAGCAAAGAAGAATGAAGAAAACCAAAAATTCATGCAAACAATTAGTCTTAGAGACTTGCACACCATCAGATCTGCAGCCTATATGACTATGAGACCAGAAGAACTAGATGGTGCCCGGCTACCACTGTCAACCCCTTGGGAGGGGATCTATGTAGGAGTTCCTGGATAGAGAGGGAGAACAATGTGAAACAAAACTCAAAATCATTTGGAGGAAAAAAAACGAGGGGACCAAGTTTGCTGGTTTGATAGAACCTGGTGGAACCACTGAAACTATGACCCCTAACTGCCCTTCAGGTCTGGAATTGAACCCACACCTGTGGCTTCCAGCCAAACAAAAGACAGGCATAGGAATTGAACATTTATCTGAGGTAGATACACTCTTTGGAGAAAAGAATCATGGGAGAGAAGGAAGAACACAGTTGTCTACCTTATGCACAGGTAGACATCTCAGGGCGCAGGAGTGCATGGAAGGATGGGCATAGGGAAGAGGTAACTATGGGGAGGAAGTGGGAGGGGAGCTGTTGCATTGTGGTAAATTGTGGTCAATGTCATGAGACAAAGTGTATATGAACTGCTGTATGGAAAGTGAATTTGCT
>NW_006921653.1:1602913-1614729 GCF_000298275.1 Orycteropus afer afer
TTTTTTTTTTTTTTCATTTTTTCAAAGCATTCTTTACTTTTTGAGCTAAATTACTATTTAATTCAAAAGTAACTTCAGGGAATAGTTTTGGTTTAAAGAGTATCTCAGCGAAGTAGTCTCAGGGGTTCCTCCAGTCCCAATGGCCTCATTAAGTTTGGATTTTTTTTATAATTTGAAGATCTGTTCCACATTTTTTCTCTCTTTCTACCATGATCCATCTATTTTATTCCTGATTAGAACATTTGGCAGCAGTAGATGGACACCATCTAGTTCTTCTGGTTTCCAGATAGAAGAGGCAATCGTTCATGGAGAGAATTAAAAATGTAGACCAGTTCCTCCTCTGATTCTTAGATTTCCTTCTTTCTCTTTTGTGTCAGATAAATAGAGACAAATAGTTGTATCTTAGATGGCTGCTCACAAGTTCTTAAGACCGTACACATGATTTATCAAACTATGATGTACAACATAAACCTTATGAACTAAATTATACCATTTGATTGAGTCATATCCTATGATACAGTTACGTAATTTGGCTTCTGTTTGTGCATTGGTAGCTGTGTTTGATTGTTCATCTAATTTTAATGAAAATTTCTGATGTAATTTTTGCAAGACAATTCTGAATATGGCACTTTGTTTTTCATTTACGTTTTCATTGCTTTTGATATTATTCCTGAATTTGTGCCTCTTCTTTCTCCTGTAAACAAATTTGATTTCTTCTACCTTTTTTAACTTTCCCTTAAAAAGTCTTGGTGTGAATTTATTTAATGTTTATCTCCTGATTTCATCTCAATTGAAATAAACTTCTCATTCAATTTATTGAGAAAGAGTCAGGTTTTCTGAACTTTAGTAAATGATCACTTCCTTTGTAATGTATATGGTTTATGGAAGACTTTTATTATTGTAGTTTGGGTGAAAGTTTACAGAGTAAATTAGTTTTTCATTCAATAATTTATACACAATTTTGTTTTCTGACATCGGTTGCAATCCATAAAAGATTTGAAAGGGGTGTTCAAGAAATGTATTTCCTGTTTTCCAAATATCCTTTCCTTCATTCCTTCATCCACGGTAAGCTTGTGACATTCGTGACTGATAAATTTCAAAACTTTCTTGAAATTTGTATTTATGCATGCCATGTTTTCACAGGCTCCTGGCTTTCACCTAAGTGACATTTTCAGAAAGAATAATATGCTTCCTTTTCATATTATCTCCCAACATTTTCAGCATGCATTAAAATGTTTTCCTACACTGCAATTTTCACATAGAAAGAAAGCTTTAAATCTCTTTGTAAGGCTTACTCTGTAAGCACTGATGAGCCAAGAAAATCAAAGTTTCACTGAGAGGCAGATGATGGCTAGCAATTGGCTGAGTTGGTGCTTTCTCCTTCTTTTCCTCTATGTCTTGGTAAATACAAAAATTTTTAATGAGAAAATGAACAACATCTCAGGGCTCACAGGTGTGAGGAAACACTGGTGGGGAAGTCCGAGACTAGGCTGTAATACTAGCTGAGTGACTCTCCAACTCATTCAGTGTCCATGAGATTAAAATGTGTAAAGTAGCAAAATTTCAAATAACTCCAAGTTATGAATTGCCAGAGTAGCTTGAGAATTCTTAATTCAGTATCTCAGCATCCTCAAAATATTTATTCAACAAATCACAAGGTGATGGCTAATGATAGTCTGTCTTGAGGTGAATACAGAGACTATAATTGTTCCTTAGTTTTACCAGGCAGTATGAAATTATGGGCCTTAGTATCCTACTACATTATTTACTTTTTATTATTTCTCTGATAGCTATCACAACATCTTAGTTTCTCATTCTATTTTTTAATGTAAGCATTTTCTTTTTAAATCTGCTGTGGACTAAGTAATTTGCCTACTTCTTGGTAAGTTAAGAGCTCACACTTAGTTGGGGAGAAAGAAACACAGGCAGATAATTACAAATATGAAGAATGCTATATCATAGAGAAGTACAGAAAACATTCTCAAGGTTCTGTCCCTCTGTTATCCAAAGAAGGACTCATCAAAAGGTCTTCTTCCATAGGTCTAACCATGATGTAGTATAGCCCAGAAATTTTTCCATTAATTTTCTTCTGGTTCTGAACATGGTGCTTGACAACATCTTTCACATGTGCAGAGTTAGAGAGCACCATCCAGCATGTGGTATTTCAAATCATTGAAGTGTTGACAGCAAGATTTGTCTCCTACCTGTTCTAGTTTAAGTCATTATGGTTCCTATCAGAGCATCCATGTGGATATAAATTGAATGTGGTAAAACTGAAATAGAAGCTAGTAATGAAAAAAGAATTTAGTCATGGTTTAGTTTTTAGTTTCATAGCAAGTAAATAGTTGTTAGGTTCCTACATGATATGATATAGTGGTAAAAACATAGATGTTATATTGATTTAAAGGGCTTTTCCATGACATTTTCTCCAATGATTCTAAATTGGGGAATTTCAATAATGTACCATAAACTTCAAAGACATTGATCATCAAATTCTGATTTGATTAGAAACCCACTGAGATCTGAAGTAACTACGAGGGACATAGTAGTTTGAGGCACTGAGTTTTCAGGTAGAATTTACAACAGCTTCTGTTGATTTTTCTTGGCCCAGGAAAAAATAAGAATCTATATTAAATTAGAGCTCAAAAAATTTGTAAGAATTAATGTATTCCCAAAGAGGACAAGACAATAATGTAAGCGTCTATAGTTTCCCAGGGTTGCTATAGCAAAAATACCACAAAGTGGGTGGCTTTAATAACAGACATGTATTTTCTCATAGTTTTGGAGGCTAGAAGGTCAAACTTGTGGCATCAATAGAACAGTGGTCTCAGGGGAAGATTCCTCCTCATGTCTTTCAATTTCTGGTAGACCAAGGTGTTTCTTGGCATTACTTGGCTTATAGATGGATCCTTATACCCTTTCTTTTCCCTGTGTGTGACCCTATCACTGTGTCTATCCTCTTTTGTAAGAGGTCACTCAGAAGAGATTAAGATTAGGACCTACCCTAATCCAGTATGTCTTCATTAATTTAATGATAACACCTGTAAAGTAAGCGCTATATTCTCAATCAAGGTCGTATCACTGTTGTGAGAGGATGTCAACATGTCTCTTCTGTTGACACAATTCAATCCACAACTATAGATAATAGGAACATCTGTCAATTAAATTTATATTCTCTTTTTCAAACAGATGATGTTCAAGTAACACTCTGTTCACTATTCTGTGGGAGGCACTCCATAAATATCTGGCAATCATTATAAAAATAATGAAGATAAAGTTATTTTAATTATGTTGTTGTTGTTATGTGCCATTGCATCGGACCTGACTCAGCTACCCCTCCTTGGGTTTCCGAGGTGATATCGCTACAGAAGTAGATTGCTCAAACTTCATTCCAATTTAAATTATAGGTTAACTTAAAATTCTGAGAAGATTTTGAAATAAAAGTAAATTATGGTATTTCCTCCTGCTTTTGTTTGTAGGATATTTCATAAGCATAATTTGCCTATTTAGAATGGCAACATGAATTATTCTCTAAAGGTATGATTTTTTAAAAAAACTGCCTGAGGCATAATGATTTGAAATAAATATGCCCTTAAAATTCTAATTCAATATCTTTAGAAAATGTTGCTATTATGGAAGTCATTTTCATAGGTTCTTGTAAGAGTCAGGAGAGAGATTTAAATTTCCATTTGATTTTTTTGCTTCTATTCAATTTCCTACCGAAGATGTCAAATTCATCTCTCACTTGTGGCTTTCATGGGGAAGATATGATGGCTACATTGGCAGACTGCAAGAACTATATTTATAATCGTCAGTATTTTTGTAGCAACAAGCTGCTGTATCAACAAAAGATAGTACAAATTTAGCCAATTGTATTTTTGCAGTTATAATTTACTTTGTCTTACCAGTGGTATTTAACTTGCCTTTTGTGATATTTAGCTATCTATGATTTGAGATCTTTTTATTGCCTATGAATTGTTACTTATTATAATCCTGTGTTTTTTTTCTTCTTTTAAGAAACAGATATAATTTATTTTAAAAGTATAATGACTATAAAAGGAAACAGTACTTTATAAAAGGTTTAGGTAAAATGAAGTGCTAAATGCCATGCGGCTAAAAGCAAAGGAGAAAATTTACATTAATATCTAGCTATAGTTTATGAACTAATTGAAACACAAAGAGCAAAACTATATTTAAAATTACTTTCTAAATGCTCTTCTTTGCCAGACGATCAAAATATCTATTTTTCCTCTGTATAAAGTGTTACCAGTTCTATGTAGCTCTCCTGATAGGCTAAAAATGAAATTGAAAACTTGTCTCTATCATATTCTTTTCATGGCTACCTCACTAATGTCACTTCATTTTCCATATAATATTTTCTCTTTTCATAGTCAGTTCCTTTTTGGTCTACTTGTATATATCTTCCTGGTAGTTTTTGAAGGATGTATATACACATTATTGAATTAGATTGAAAACTGCTCTTGTATGTGTAATCACCCTTTCTACTCCATCATTTTCCTTAACAGTCCAAAAGAGCAACTCACTCACTGCTGTTGAGTTGATTCTGACTCATAGCAAACCCCATTGGGTTTCCAAGGTTGTAAATCTTTACAGAAGCAGACTGTTTCATCTTTCTTCTGTGAAGCAGCAGGTGGATTCAAACCACTGACCTTTTGGTTAGCAGCCAAATGCTTTAACCACTACACCACGAGAGCATCTTCCAAAAGAGCAAATGGAGAACAAATATT
The DNA here is from genome assembly GCF_000298275.1 of Orycteropus afer afer. Lineage (NCBI taxonomy): Eukaryota > Metazoa > Chordata > Mammalia > Tubulidentata > Orycteropodidae > Orycteropus > Orycteropus afer. Next base: position 1,607,662 of record NW_006921653.1, read on the forward strand.
CTTAGTGAGCAAAAATGACACCAATAACTCATCAACAGAAGCTGAGTAATGATGAACTCTTAAATTATTTTAATTTATATTTTCATTTTAGAGCATGTTTGACAAAATTAACCCACATACTCAAGTCAATCTCTGTTTTATTTGATTATTTCCATTGCTAATTAATTGTTGTTGTTATGTGCCATCAAGTCGGACCTGACTCATAGTGACCCCTCCTTAGGTTTCCGAGGCGGTATCACTAGGGAAGTAGATTGCCCAACCTTTCTTCCAAGGAGTGGCTGGTGGGTATGAACCACCAACCTTCTGGTTAGCAGTCAAATACCTTAGGCACTATGCTACCAGAGCTCCCATTGTTAATTATTAAACCTTTGGAATTTAAAAGTAATACAGTAGACTATTAGTTAAAACTTGAGGCTCATCACTGACTTTGAATATGACCATCAGTTTTTCTCAGGTGTGTTTTCAGGAAACAAAATAAAGCATCTAGGGTTTTATTTTTTTTTTATTAGGATTTGGGTGAAGATTTACAGAGTAAATTCACTTTTCATACAGCAGTTCACATATACTTTGTCTCATGTCATTGACCAAAATTTACAATGCAGCAGCTCCCCTCCCACTTCCTCCCCACAGCTACCTCCTCCCAGTGTCCATCCCTTCATACTCTTCGAGAGGCCCATTTTCTGCCAACCCTGTATATGATCTTGGATACACTCTCCATTTAGACATACATAATTGTTTAGCTTGTTCACCCATCTATCCGTCCCTATACCCATGTTTGCTTTCATTAACAACTCAGTATTGTATTTACAAAGGGGTTCATATTTGTTGTTTGTACTGCCCATGTAACTCTCTCTGTCTTTCTCATCCTCAATGCTGCCATATTGGTCACTCACATTTGGTACATTGCCCTTCTCTTCATCCAAATCAATATTTATCTCTATCTATCTAACAGCATTCCCTCCCCTTCCCTCCCACCCCTGGTAACCAACAAAGAAAATGTCCTCCAATATATAAACATTTCCTTAACTTTTACAATAACGGACTAATACAATATTTGTCCTTTTGTGACTGACTTATTTCGCTCAGCATAATGTCCTCCAAGTTCATCCACGTTATGTGGTGTTCTGCAGATTCTACATTATTCTTTAGCGTTGCATAGTATTCCATTGTGTGAATGTACCAAAGTTTGGTTATCCATTCCTCAGTTGTTGGACATCTAGGTTGTTTCCAAGTTTTGGCTATTGTAAATAGTGCTGCGATGAACATCGGCATGCATATATCTGTTCTTGTTATGGCTCTCACTTCTTTAGGGTATATACCTAGTAATGGGATGGCTGGGTCAAATGGTATTTGTATCTCCAACTTTTGAAGGAATCGCCATACTGCTTTCCACAATGGTTGTACCATTTTACAGTCCCACCAGCAGTGTATGAGAGTCCCAATCTCTCCACAACCTCGCCAGCATTTGTTATTTTCTGTCTTGTTGAACTTTGCTACTAGTGCTGGAGCAAGATGGTATCTCATTGTTGTTTTGATTTGCATCTCTCTAATAGCTAATGATCGTGAGCATTTCTTCATATGTTTGTTGGCCGCTTGAATATCCTCCTTGGTGAAGTGTCTGTTCATGTCTTCTGCCCATTTTTTAATTGGATTGTTTGTCTTTTTGTTATTGAGGTGTTGGAGTGTTCTATAAATTCTAGAGATAAGTCCCTTGTCAGATATGTTACCACCAAATATTTTTTCCCAATCTGTAGGTTCTCTTTTGACTCTTTTGGAGAAGTCTTCGGAAGCACATAAACATTTAATTTTTAGAAGGTCCCAATCATCTGGCTTCTCTTCTGCTGTTGGTGCATTTTGAATTATGCTTGGTAGTCTATTTATACCAAATATTAGGGCCCTTAAGTTTGAGCCTAAATTTTCCTTGAGAAACTGTATAGTTCTAGGTTTCACATTTAAGTCTTTGATCCATCTGGAGTTTGTTTTTGTGTGTGGTGTGAGGTACATATCTTGTTTCATTTTTCTGCAAATGGATCTCCAGTTTTGCCAGCACCATTTATTAAACAAACATTCTCTTCCCCACTTAGCATCTAGGGTTTTAAAATCTCTCAAGTAATAATGCTCCTGGTAATTTCTTTTTATAATGTTCAAAGGAGGTATAATTGATATGTGAAGATAAACACAAAGCTTATTCAAGACTACAACATAGTTAGTAACATTGCTTGATTAAAGCTATGTTTAACTAAAATTGAGTGTTGCCCTGCAAATGAGTATCATTTTCTTCATGTGGACTATGACCATATAAAGACCATATCATAAAATGATTCTTTCATTATCACTTTAACAGTTATCACATGTAGTGGAACAAAGAACAAAGAGCTTTCATATCGCCACATAGAATTATTGAGGGGAAAAAGACAATAAACATAAAAAATACATTTCTTAAAGACAATTGGTATTATCAGCACAATACAAAATATTAAAGGATTTTTGCAACAAGAGCTATAATGGGCATTATGTTTTCAGATTAAGCCATAAACTACCAGATATGACATTTGAGTTGGATTGGATAGGACTGAACGTTTATACCAGGTAATATTATAAAAGTTATATTCTTATACATAAGTTAAAATTATGTAAGAAGCATATATAAAACTTTTACTTCTAAAACTCTAGTAATAGTATATATTTTTAAAGTTTTTCTCTCATAATCCCCTTATGTTGTTGAATCTTGTGTGTTTCATGATTACTCATTTTGTAATGAGCTGAGTTTTAAAATTCCACTATATATGTGTACACATTTTTTCCTTCCCATGGTCTTTCTTGTTAGAGTATGCTTATTACATTAGCAGAGACAAATTTTGCTTCCTTTGGATCTTTTCTCTTTAAAATTCTAGACATAGATTTTTTCTTATTTTTTAAGTGTGGACTTATCTGCTGGTAACTGAAAGGTCAGGGGTACAAACCCACCAGCTGCTCTGCAGGGAAAAGATGAGGCAGTCTGCTTCTGTAAAGAGTTACAGCCTTGGAAACCCTATGGGGCAGTTCTACTTAGTTCTATAGAGTTGCTATGAGTCAGAATTGACATGATGGTGTATTTTTTTTAAATATGATTATTTAATGAACATAAGAGATTGCATCAGCTAAAATATGCAGATACAAATAATCCGTTGTGGACAGGCTAATTACATCAGTCCAAATGAAAAGAAAATTCCTTCATATTAGCAAGTAAGTGTAAGAGGTTGGCTAACAGGTCATTTAATTCCTTTGGGATTGCAATTTAAGGAAAACAAAACAAAAATGCTCATGTTTAACTGATTTATTTATATATTTTTCTCTGGGCACATTAAGAATTAAAGCAATTTATCCAACAGAGATAAATACGTGCCCCTATTCCAACTTCTTCCTCCTTGATTAGGGAAAAAACAAATAAGTATACAATTTTCTCTTATATATTTGCCATTATTTCTAAAATATTAAAGAAGAAAATTATCACAGAATTATTAAGAAAAAACCCATTGTGTTACAATATCCCCCTGATATGACAAAAAAAGGCTGGTTTAGAAGAATAAATAAAAATAAAACTATTGGTTCAAAAAATCTACCAGCTCTAACGGAATAGCATCTGTCAGACAAATTTACTAATTAAAAGCTCCTGTAAAATCTAAATTAAGGAAATCTATTTTCTTGAGGGGAGCTCTGGTAGCATAGTGCCTAAGGCACTTGACTGCTAAGCAGAAGGCTGGAGGTTCAAACCCACCAGCCACTCCTTGGAAGGAAGATGGGGCAATCTACTTCCGCAGTGATACTGCCTCGGAAACCCAAGGAGGGGTCGCTATGAGTCGGGGCCGACTCGACGGCACATAACAACAACAACAACAACAACATTTTATTGAGACATTAGAGAACAACTAAAGCAGCTACAATTGGAGGCACAGTTCTTACAGAGAAGGGAAACACACTGAGGGAAGCTGCACTTTCTTGGCTAGTTTTTCCCTTTAAAGTGTTTGTTGTTTCATAGTGTGTCATTTCATAGACTTAGCGGGAAGAAGTTAACCAGGGCTTTTGGCAGGCAAATAGAAGTAAGGAGAGTAAAAATTGAATGGCTACCAACACCCGAAGAACCACGATCCCAGAGAAAATAAATATATAGAGAAAAGGGGAAAACTTTCTTGTTCCTGAGATATTTGTCAAATTTTAAACTGAACGGCACAAAAGACAGAGAAACCAAGAAGAAAGTAGGAAAATTAAACTTTCAGCATTCTCACAACACTGTGGAAAAATATTATATTGGAAATTAGAAACTGCCAAGGAAGAGAGGCTGTGGTAACGTTGCAAATTTCCAGGAGTGAGTGAAAACTGAAAATAGTACAGCTCTCACAAAACTTGAAATCCAGTCTCAAACTATCTCAATACCTGATTAAACTAAAGGAGTTTGCTCTTATTCTAATTAATGGTAAGAATAAATTAATTTTTTTGGAGGAAGATACTAACTTCTGTCATTGGCAGTTATTAAAATTGTCAGCATTCAATTAAAACAAAAATACAAAACATGCCAGGAAACAATACCAAATTACCAAAATTCAGAAGAAAAACTATTACTACAAACACACCAATAGGTGATCCAGATACTGAAGTTGTAAACAAGAGACTTTAAAATAACTGTTACTAATATGCTCAAGAAAACAGATGACAAGATGGAAAATTTTAGCTAAATATAGGAATATATGTTGTTGTTGTTGTTATGTGCCGTTGAGTCGGACCTGACTCATAGCGACCCCTCCTTGGGTTTCCGAGGCAGTAACACTACGAAAGGAGATTGCCCCATCTTCCTTCCTAGGAGTGGCTGGTGGGTTTGAACCTCCAGCCTTCTGGTTAGCAGTCAAGTGCCTTAGGCACTATGCTACCAGAGCTCCTATATATATATATGTATGTATAATTGAATAGAAATTCTAAAATTGAAGGTTATGGTAACTAGAATTCAGTTCTCAGTGGACATTTTTAACAACAGATTAGATAAAAGAAAAGAAAGGTTTAGTAAACTGGAAGATAAGTTAGTAGAAAATAATCTGAATGAAGTATGGAGAGAAAAAAGGGATAGAAAAATATAGGAAAGATTGTAAGAGATGTAAAGATTTAAAATACGTGTTGAAGTGAAAGAGGAGACAGAGAATGGGGCTGTAGCAGTAGTTGGAGAGATACTGGCAAAATATTTTTCAGAGCTAGGTTGAAAACATACTATAAAGAGCTGTTATTTTCCTACACCCTTATAGTGATATATTTCTCTAATTCATCTCTATTTATCCTATGGACTCTCACCCTAAGAACTTGGCAAAAAAAAAAAAAAAAAAAATCCAGTGCTGAGCAATTTGAACAACGTCAAATCACATTTGTTTTCAAATCATCTTGAAAACACCTAATTTTCCTTTTTCCAGAATGAGCTCCCTTTCCTTTTGTAATTGTACTTTGGAAATCCAGGGATGATTTTTCTTTCTTAATGGACTTGGAATTTTAATGTTTGAGACCAGCTTTCTGCTCCAACTAGATTTGTTGTTCTTTCAGGAGCTCTTCAAATATGCACCAATTCACCCAAACCCTGAGTCTGAGTTTCACAGTGACGACTAAACTTTAATCTTTGCTTTCAGATCATGGTTTCATTTACATAATGTTGATAAGGATTTAGTGAATAATTATTTTACACTTTGGAAGATGGAACAATAATTTTTTAATGTGAAAAAACATTCTTAAATATTGATAAATTAACCTGTCATCCTGGCCTCTTTCTAAATGAAATTAAACAAAGAATAATTTTTATTTTCTTTGGATTTTTAATTTTTGTTTTCTTGTTAAGGTAGACTTTTCTCTACATAAGAAGGGACAGATAACTACAATGAGCAATGTGAGAAACAAGGATTGGTAAAAGAATAAAAGAAAATATTAGAGGAAATAATTTCAGAAATTATGGAAGAAAAAGTGGAAAATAGAAGAGGTACTGAGGAAGTTGTTCAATAATAATACAGTGACATTAAAGACCAGAGAGAAAGTATCAATATATAAATATATATATATTTATATATTCAGATTCAACAAACATTTTTTGAGCCTCTCTTATGGGCCTAACAAGGAGCTCTGGTAACATAGTGCTTGCGGCATTTGAATGCTAGCCCAAAGGTTGGTGGTTCAAACCTACCAGCCACTCCATGGAAAGAAGGTGGGGCAATGTACTTGCATAAAGATTTAGTGCCTTGGAAACCCAATGGGGAAAGATATGAGTCAGGATCTACAGATAGCAGTGAGTTTGGAGTTTTTGGTTTCATGGGCTTGATAGTGTACTGGGCTCTGAACAAAATGGAGAAGACTTCTGCTTTCAAAAAAAATATTCTTCTTTTGGTTTATCAGTTAAGATTAGACTAGCTACAATCAAAATTATTTAAAAAGACAAAACTCCTTTTTTTTTTTTTTGCATAAAACTGAACATGACTCAGTGCTAGTAATGTTATTCTATAATCACTACATTCATTCTTCATCTGTATTGTTTCTCTACCATCACACAGTAAATGGCTTTTGTAATCAAGGACAATTCATTGTTCAAATCAATTGAAAGTGAAGGAGCACCACCCTTCACTTTCATTTCTAGATAACAAGAAGGGGGAAGGGGAAAAAATGTAAACTGTATTAATCTCCTTTAAAAGACCTTTTTTGAGAGTGCTTTAGAGCGTATAAGTTCCATTTATTACTTTAATGCTAGAATTTCATCATGTGGAAACTTACAGCTGCAAAGAAGACTGAGACAAGTCAGACTTGTTGCTAATATTACTAATATTAGGTTGTTCCTAAGGCAGGGGGGAAATGGATATGGCTTAAGAACATGTGAACATGGTTATTTTAATAAAATATTTCTCAATAGTACATATTAGGGGGATTATAATTAGCCTTGAATGGTCTTTGCTTATTATTTTATGACTCTTTTCTTCTTATGTTTTTCGGATCATAAATTTATAATGATGAAAAGTATAAAGAGACTCAGGCTAACTGGAAGAGAGTCTATTGTTTCCTGTTGTTGTTGTTGTT
>NW_006921653.1:1614854-1624117 GCF_000298275.1 Orycteropus afer afer
TTGAACCACCAGCCTTCTGGTTAGCAGTCAAGTGCCTTAGCCACTATGCTACCAGAGCTCCTAGCTGGTTCTATTTATGACTGTTAATCTGCATCCCTGTTTATTATTGCTCCATCCACTAAGAATACACATTTAATTGACTTCATCTTTAGAGAATTTTGAGTTTACAAATTATGCAGGAAGTACAGAGAATTCTGTATATCCTCTACTCTGCTGCACATTATTTCTCTTATTAACTCCAATGAACCAATATTGTTGTTGTTGGGTGCTGCAGAGGCAGTTCCAATTCATAGAGGCTCTATGTGCAACAGGATGAATCATTGCCCAGTCTTGTGCTGTCCTCACAATTTTGCAATGTTTGAGCCTATTGTTGCAACCACTGTATCAGTCCATCTCATTGAGGTTATTTCTCTTTTTTGCTGACCCTCTACTTTACCAAGAATAGTGTTCTTCTCCAGGGAGTGGTTTCTCTAGATAACATGACCAAAGTATGAGAGACATCCTCAATTCTAAGGAGCATTCTGGCTGTACTTTTTAGACAGATTTTTTCCTTCTGGCAGTCCATGTTTATTCAATATTCTTTGCCAACACCATAACTTAAATGCATCAATTCTTTTTCTCTTTCTTGTTCATTGTAAGCTTCCACAAGCACATGTGGTGATTGAAAATACTATATAACTTGGGTCAAAGTGACATTATTTCTCTTTAAAACTTTAAACAGGTCTTTTGCAGTGTATTTTCCCAATGCAATATATCTTTTGATTTCTTGACTGCTGCTTTCATGGGAGTTGTGTGAATCCAAGTAAAATCAAATCCTTGACAACGTCAATCTTTTCTCCACTGATTATGATGTTGTTTATTGAACCAGTTGTGAGAATTTTTGCTCTCTTTATGTTGAGGTGTAACCTATACTGAAGGCTGTAGTCTATGATCTTCATCAGTGCTTCAAGTTCACTTTGCTTTCAGCAAACAATGTTGTGTTATCTACATATTGCAGGTTATTAATGAGTTTTCTTCCAATCCTCGTGTTGTGTTCTTTTTCGTATAGTTCAGCTTCTAGGATTCTTTGCTCAGCATACCAATTGTACACAAGTGGTGAAAAGATACAAATCTTATGCACACGTTTCATGATTTTAAGCCATGTGTTATCCTCTTGTTCTGTTTAAGTAACTGCCTCTTTGTCAATGCACAAATTCTGCATAAGCACAATTAAGTTTTCTGGAATTTCCATTCTTCACAATATTATCCATGATTTGTAATGATCCACACAGTTTAATGCTTTTGCATACTAATGAAGCACAGACAAACATCTTTTTGGCATTCTTTGCTTTCAGCAAAGATCCATTTGACGTCAGCAATGATATCCTTTGTTCCATGTCTTCTTTTGAATCCAGCTTGAATTACTGGCAGTTCCCTGTTAATGTACTGTTACAACTGTTATTGAATTATCGTCAGCAAAAGTTTACTTGCATGTGACGTTAATGATATTACTGATAATTTTCCCATTCTCTTGGATCACTTTTCTTTGGAAAGGGCACAAATATGGATCTCTTCTGTTGATTCTCCAGGTAACTGGCTTCCAAATTTCTTTGCGTGGATCAGCGAGCAATTGCACCTTTACATTTTTTCATTGAAGCATCTCAATTGGTGTTATTAATTGGAGCCTTCATTGAAGCTTGGATTTCTTTATTCATATCATCAGATATGATCATATGCTACATTCTGAAATGATCGAATGTTGAACAACTCCTTTTGGTAAAGTGACTCAGTGTATTCCTTCCCTCTTCTATTGATACTTCTGAGTCATTCAGTATTTGACCCATAAAATTCTTCAATATTGCCACCTGAGCATGGATATTTTCTTTAATTCTTTTAGCTTGAGAAATTCTGAGTGCATTTATTTTGATTTTTCTAACTCTTTTTACATTTCATTATAATACATTGTCTTCTCAAGCTGCCATTTGAAATCTTCTGTTCAGCTCTTTTACTTCATCATTTCTTCCATTTGTTTTAGCTTTATGTTCAAGAGCAAGGATCATAGTCTTGTGACATCCATTTTGGTCTTTTCTTTCTTTCCTGTCTTTTTAATGACCTTTTGCTTTCTTTATTTATAATGTCCTTACACAACTCATTTGGTCTTTAGTCATTAGTGTTCAATGGATCAAATCTATTCTTGATATGGTCTCTAAATTCAAGTTGAATAATCAAGGTCATATTTTTGCTCTTATAAACTTGTTTTAATTTTCATCAGTTTCAACTTAAATTTGTATATGAACAATTGATGATGTGTTCTGTAGTTGGTACTGACTTTGTTCTGACTGATTATATTGAGCTACTCCATCATTTATTTATACAGATGTAGTTTTTTTGATCCCTGTGTTTTCCATTTGTTGTGGTCCACATGTATACTCACCATTTATGTTGTTGAAAAAAAGTTTGTAATGAATAGGTCATTGGTCTTGCCAAATTCTATCATGCTGTCTCTGGCATTGTTTCTTTTACCAAAGCCATAGTTTTCAACACTGATCCTTCTTCTTTGTTTCTAACTTTCATATCCCAATCACCAGTAATTATCAATGCATCTTGATTGCATTTTTGATCAATTTCAGACTTCAGAGTTTGGCTAAAATCTTTAATTTCTTCATCTTTGGCATTAGTATTTGATGTATTGATTTGAAAAATAGTTGTATTACTTCATGTTCTTTGTAGGCATATATAGATATTATCACTGACAGCAAAGTAACTCAGGATAGATGTTGAAATTTTTTTTGACAATGTGTCACTGTTATTCTTCAGTTTGTCATTCTTGGAATGGTAGACCACTGATTGAAAATGCCCATCCATGTCTTCAAAGTCAACTCTACATTGAGGAGGCAACTCTTCTCCAGAAAAGCTTTGCAAGGTTTTCACTGGTCAGTACTTTTAGAAGTAGATCATTGCATCCTTCTTCTTAGTCCATCTTGGTCTGGAAGCTCCACTGAAACTTGTCCACCATCGTGACCCTCTTGGTATTTGCTTTACCAGGGGCATAGCTTCGAAGATCACAGCTTGTTCACTGTAATTTTATATTGAGTCTTTAAGCTGGTTAGTGTCAGTTTTCCAAAAGGGTTCTTCCTTAGTATTGTGCAGGGTATTCTGGGCCTTTGACCTTCCTTACAAACTTTAGAACACATTTCACAATATGTACAAAATAACTTGCTAAGATTTTGATTTCAGTTTCTTTGAATGTACTCGTCAAGTTTGGCTGAATTTTCATATTAATAATATTATATATATGTCATATTAATAATATTATGTCTTCTAACCATAAATATTATTAATATGAAAATCCAGCCAAACTTTCTAACCATAAATATGGAGCTTTAGTGCCATAGTGCCAAAGACATTCGACTGCTAACCAGAAGGTTGGCGGTTCAAAACTATCAGCCTCTCCTCAGAAAGAAGATTGGGCAATCTACTTCCAGAGAGATACCACCCCTCAAATCCAAGGAGGGGTCACTATGAGTTGGATCTGAATCAAAGGCAGTGAGTTTTTTTTTTTCTTTTTTTAAACCATAAATGTAGGACATCTCTTCATTTATTTATATCTTCTTAGATCTTTCATCAGAATTTTTTAGTTTTCCTCATGTAGATCTTATTATGTTAGTACCAACATATTTCTTTCCTTTTTTTGTGGTAATAAAAAGTGTTTTTTTTTTTTTTAATTTTGAATTACACTTACTTATTACTGATCAATAGGAAAGCAATTGACTTTTGTATGATAACTTTGTATTCTTCAACATTGCTATAACCACTTTTCACTTCAACATTGTTATAACCACTTTTCAGTTCCAGGAGCATTTTTTGTTATTATAGATTCTTTGAAATTTTCTACATAGACAATCAGATTATCTGCAAACAAGGAGAGTTCCGTTTATTCTTTCCTAATCTAACAGCTTTTCTTTTTAATTGCATTAGCTAGAACTTTCAGTCTGATAATAATAGGAACAGTGAGGGAAAACATCTTAGTTTTGTTTCTAATCTCAGCAGAAAAACATCTAGTTTCTCACTATTATGTCTGATGTTAGCTGTAGGTTTTTTTTAGATGTTCTTTATCAAGTTGAAGAAATACCTGTCTATTCTTAGCTTGGTGAAAATTTTCATCAGAAATGGGTATTAAATTTTATTATGATTGAATTATGTCTCCTACAAGTATAAGTCATCTTTCTAGGCCATGATTCTCAGTATTACGTAATTATTTTCCATTTTATGATCTTATGTAATTATCCTGTGTGTTGGAGATTCTAATCTCTATAATGTTAATGAGGTAGGATTAGTGACAGTTTTTTAATGAGGTGGGATGCAATCTGTAGGACTTGATTGTACCTTGAGTCAATCTCTTTTGAGATATAAAAGACAGTAAACAAGTAAGCATTAATCAAAGGGAGTTCCTATCACCAAGAAAGAAGAGCTGAAAGTACAGCATGTCTTTTGGACCCAGGGTCCCTGTGCTGGGAATCTCCTAGGGCTAGGGCAAGATTGACAACAAAGACCTTCCCCCAGAGTGGACAGAGAGAAAAAATGTTCTCCTGGAGCTGGCATCTGAATGCGGACTTCGAGCCTTCTAAACCGTGAGAGAATTAATTTCTGGTCTTTAAAGCCACTGACTTGTGCCAATTCTGTTATAGCAGCACTAGATAACTAAGACAGTATTCATGAGAGATATTTTCCTTCCCAATGACATCTTTATCTGATTTTTAGGGTCGCTAGGAGTCAGCTCTGACTTGATAGCAGTGAGTTTGGTTTTGGTTTTTTGGTATAAAGATAATGTGTTAGAAAGTATTTCCTTGTCTTCTATTTTTTTTAGAAGTGTTTGAGAAGGACTAATGTTAATTCTTTCTCAAATTTTTGGTGGAATTCTCTAGCATAAATATCTGGGTTGGATGTTTTCTGTTTTTGATGGTTATTAATTATTAATTGAATTTATTTAATAGTTGTAGGTCTACTCAGATGATCTCTTTCTCCTTATGTGAGTTTTGGTAGATTGCATTTTTCAAAGAATTGGTCTATTTTTTCTAAATGACCAAATTTGTGGGTATGATTGTTCATAGTATTCTGTTATTATCTTCTTAGTGTTCATGGGATCATTTATGATGGCTCCTTTTTTATTTCTAATATTAGTAATCTGTGTCTTTTCTATTTTTTTTTCTTGGCCTGCCTGGCTAGACATTTATAATTTTATCGATCTTTTCAAAGAACCAGCTTTTGGTTTCATTCATCTTTCTCTATTAATTTACTGTTTTCTGTTTCATTGATTTCTGCTCAAATTTTTATTATTTCTTAACTTCTTACTTTGTTTAGATTGAATTTGCTCTTCTCTTTTCAGTTTTCTAAAATGGAAGTGGAGATTATTGATTTTAGATCTTTCTCTTTTAATGAACTCATTCACTGCTGTAAGTTTCCTATTAAGCACTATTTTCACAGCATTCCACAAGCTTTCATAAGTTGTAGTTAATTTTCAGTTAGTTCATTTAAAAAACATATCTTGAAACTTCTTTGATCCATTTGTTATTTAGAATTTGTGTTGTTTAGTCTAAAAAATTTGGAATTTTCTAGTCATATTTCTGTAATTGATTTCTAGTGTTTTGGAAGACAGCTACCTGGCCAACTGAGAGGAAGAGATCCATATTTGTACCCATTCCAAACAAAGGTGATCCCACAGATTGTGGAAATTATAGAACAATATCATTAATATTGCACACAAGTAAATCTTACTGAAGATAATTCAAAAACAGTTGCAGTGGTGTATTGACAGAGAACTTCCAGAGGTGCAAGCTGGATTCAGAAGAGGATGTGGAACAAGGGATAGCATGACTGTTGTCAGATGGATCTTGGCTCAAGGCAAAGAATACCAGAAAGATCTTTAATGTGTTTTATTGACGATGCAAAGGCATTTGATTGTGTGGATCATGACAAATTATGGATAACATTGAGAAGAATGGGAATTCCCGAGCACTTGATTGTACTCATGAGGAATCTGTACCTTGACCAGGAGGCTGTCATTCAAACAGAACAAGGGGACACTACATGGTTTAAAATCAAGAAGGGAGTGCATCAGGGTTGTATCCTTCCCCATACTTATTCAATCTATATGCTGAGCAAATAATCTGAGAAGTTGGACTATATGAAGAAAAACGTGGCATCAGGATTGGAGGAAGAATCATTAACAACCTGAGTTATGCTGATGATACAACTTTGCTTGCTGAAAGTGAGGATGACTTGAGGCACTTACTGATGAAGGTTGAAGAATACAGTCTGCAGTAAGGATTACATCTCAATATAAAGAAGACAAAAATCCTCACAACTGGATCAATGAGCAGCATCACAATAAATGGAGAGAAGATTGAGGTTGTCAAAGAATTCATGTTGTTTCATTCTACAATCGATGCCAATGGAAGCAGCAGTCAGGACATTAGACGACGTGTAGCATTGGGAAGGTCAACAGCAAAGGAATTGTTTCAAGTGCTGAGGAGCAAGGATGTCTCCTTGAGGACTAAGGTGCACCTGACACAAGCCATGATATTTCCAATCGCCTCATATGCATGTGAGAGCTGGACAATGAATAAGGAAGACCGAAGAAGAGTTGATGCTTTTGAGTTGTGGTGCTGGCGAAGAATGCTGAAAGTACCATGGACTGCTAAAAGAACTAACAGATCTGTCCTGGAGGAAGTGCACCGGAAATGCTCCTTGGAAGCCAGAATGGCCAGACTTCATCTCACCTACTTTGGTCATGTTGTTAGATGGGACCACTCCCTACAGAAGGCTGTCATGCTTGGTAGGGTGGAGGGTTGATGAAAGAGGGGAAGGCTTTCAACGAGATGGATTGGCACGGTGACTGTGATGATGGGATCAAGTATAGCAGGGATTGTGGGGCTGGCGCGGGATCGGGCAGTGTTTCATTCTGCTGTGCATGAGGTCGCTATGAGTTGGAAATGACTCGACGGCACCTAACAACAACAATTATTTCCATTGTTTCAGTTGAGTATTTTGTATGATTCTATTTTCTCTGTTCTCTTAGCATATTAATTGTACTTATTTGGAAAAAAATAAATCAGCAATTGTACTTAAAAAAAGAAAAAACTCACTGCTGTCCAGTTGGATCGGACTCATAGCAACCCTTCCTTGGGATTCCAGGCCACATCTCTGTGGAAGTAGATTGCTCAATCTTCCCTAGAGATTAAAACTTACATTTACAACTAACTTAAGCCTTCTTTTATGTAACATTGTGCCACTCTTCATGGGTATTACATATAAAAAACAAAAACAAAAAAACACTGCTGTTAAGTTGATTCTGACTCACAGTGACCCCCATTGTGCTTCTAATGTGGTAAATCGTTAGGGAAGTAAATTGCCTAACTCCTTTCCACAGAGCAGCTGTGGTTAGCAAATGCTTTAGGCACTATGCCACCAGAGCTCCTTATGCCATTATTCATGAGTATTATATGCATCCTACAGCAGATTATTCTCAATTACTCCCTCCTGTTTTTCATAACATTGCTATAATACACTTCATTTATTCATAAACTATAATCTGCCAAAGTATTGTTGCTATTATTATTTTAAACAAACTGTTATGTATTAGGTCAGTTAAAGGTAAGAAAAATTAAACATTTTCATATTACCTGCACTTATTCCTTCTCAAATGCTCTTCTTCCTTTAAGCAGTTCTTAGTTTCTGAACTATATCCTTTTCCTCTGTCTCCAGAACTCCTTTCTTTAAAACAAAAAAACTGTTCTGCTTACCTAGTGCTGCTCTGACAAGAATATACCACAAATGGGATGGCCATAACAAACAGGAGTTTATTCTTACAATTTGGAGGCTTTAAGTCCAAGTTCAAAGTGCCAAGCTCTAGGGGCTGGGTGAAAGCCCCTCAGCCTTAGATTCAGCTTACCTCCAGCTCCCAGCCCACTGGAGCTAGAGGCTTTTCTTCACTCAGACAGCTGCTGGCTCCTGAGGCTGCCAAGCCCAAGGTTGACAAGTAAAAAATCACAGTCCCCATGTTACCAAACCACATGGAAGGCCATTAATTTAAGTCCACTATAAGTCCCAAGGTCGGCAGATCATGGCAGGCTGCTGAACAATGACACAGCAACATGTAGGGTCCAAGCATGCCATAGGCTAGAGACCATTCCCAAGGCTTTTCCTTATACAGGAAGCAGACCACATCCCAAAGGCAGCTACTCAGCTGCTTGTGGTAGATCCCACCATGGAGCTGATTGCCAGTCTCATCATGGGGAATAACTACCACCAGCCAGCTGCCTAGCTGCTCAACCAGGCCCAGCCAAGTTGACACACAAACATAACTACCACACTATTGCTGTTATTAGTTGCTGTGGAGTAGGTTCCAACTTGTGGTGATCCCATGGGTGCAGAGTTTTCAAGGCTAACTTATATGAAGCATGTCACCAGGCCTGTCTTACAAGGTGACTTTGAGTGGGTTTGAGCTGCCAATCTTTCAACTAGTAATCAAATGTTGACATACAAATATAACTACCACAATTCTACCCCTTGTCAATTTGGCACCTGTACAGATCTTTAATGGGTGGCATCTATACAGATCTCCTTCACTGGGTGGCTCTAGTCCCCTCGTTCCTGATGGCAACCTCACCCCCTTGGCCTGGTGCACCCTGTTCCTCTCCCTCTTGGGCATGGCAGCCCTGCCCCCTCACACTTGGGCATCTACTTGACTCTATCACACTAGCTCACACGAACAAGCAGAACCAAGTTTGTAAAGGTCTGGCTCTTTTGTGGCTCCACCCCCAAAGGCTATGGGCCTACCCTTGAGGCTGAGGCAGCTCTGCTTCCCATTTCCTTGGTCTCTCCCCTTGTGCCGATTAATGACCTAGGGAAACCCACTCTGCCAGAAATCTTTCTGCCCTAAAAGCACTCAGCTTTCTTGCTCCGTGGGCTGGCCAACCTGCTGCTACTCCATTTCATGGCAGTGTCTTTTACCAATTAATGCCTGAAGGCAACCAACTTCTCCAGGAAGCTGCCTACCCAATGGCACCAGGCTTTCTCCTCTGTGGGCTGGTAAGCCTGTTGCTGTTTAATGCCAGTCTCTGGGCTCTGCTACTGCTGTCTCTCATGCCATCCACTGGGGTCTCTCTGCCATGGTCTCAGGTCAAGGACATACTCTACTCTTGTTTCCACATTTTAGGTATCTGTCTGTGTTAGACTGGGTTCTCTAGAGAAACAAAAAACAGCAAAGGTTATATATATATATA
>NW_006921653.1:1627722-1632627 GCF_000298275.1 Orycteropus afer afer
GGAGTGTAACAAGGGAAAGTGTTCAGTGCAGATCAGTGAGTAAGCACAAGCCCGCCTTGTTTTAGTACCTATGCTTAAACTGCCCCCTGGCTGATCACTCTTCTCTTTGGCTTCCTGGGTTCCACCCCTTCCTCCTGCTCTTCCGGCCTGCTACTCTGCTACTCTGTGCTACACACACATATAGAAGCTGGCAAGTCCAAAGTTCCTGGATCAAATGTCCAGCTGGAGGCTTTTCCTAGCTCCCGCAACTACAGGGGCCAAGGAGCTCAAAGGCTGGCAGGCAGTACACCGGCTGTTGACTCCAATGAATGACTAATCCAAGATCTCCAGGCCGAATGGTGAACTGCTCACTTATGGACAGTTGTAGGCAGCACAACAGAATCCTGATCCACAGAAGAATGTCTCTCTTCCCACCATGTCCCTGGATATACTGGAAGCAGGCCACACCCCTAGGAAAACTCCCCTTCAACAGATTGGCCACTCAGAACACAGTCATCTGATTCCATCATGGGAACAACTACACAGAACTGGGGCTCAGCCAAGTTGACACACAGCTCCAACTATCACACTGTCAGAGCAGCACCCCACTCTCTCAGTACCAAATTCTGTTGGTAGCCAAGTTGACATACAAATTTAACTATCACACAAACAAACAAACAAAACAAAACATTTGTATAAGACAGGTCTAGTGCTGAAAAATTTCCCTAAGTTTTATTTCTCTGGGAAAATCTTTTTTTCTTCTTTACTTAGGAAAGACAATTTTATTGAGTATAGAATCCTAGATTGATTTTTTTTTTCTCAATACATTAAACATTATTCTTAATTCTTGGTTTTATGGTGTCTGAAGAGAAGTCCAATGTAATTTTTATAGTTAAATTATTATTTTCCTGTGAATTCTTTCAAGATTTTCTATTGATCTTTGATCTTTTGCACTTTAAGTATGAAATGTCTATTTGTCAATTTTTTGGTCTTTTTCCTTCCTGATGTTCACCGAGATTTCTAGATCTGTGACTTTGTGTCTGTCAACAATTTTGGAAAATTCTGAGCCATTATTACCTCAAAGACTTCTTCTGCTCTTTTTTCTTCTTCTTTTTTAAAATAATTTAACCTTTACTACCCTTCTATTTCAAACCCACCAGCCACTCCTTGGAAGGAAGGTTGGGCAAACCTACTTCCATAGTGATACTGCCTCGGAAACTCAAGGAGGGGTCGCTATGAGTCGGGGCCGACTCAACGGCAAACAACAACAACAACAACAACCCTTCTATTTATGTGTAGATTAATGTTTGTTATCACTGGTAACACAATATTGTATATGTGAAAGGGTTTAGCTTCGTTTGTACCTTTTGTATAACTCTCTGTGTCTTCTTTTTCTTCAGTGCTATTGTGTAGGTCACTCGCTTTTGGTATATTGCCTTTCCCTTCAGTCAAATCAATACTTGTCTTTACCTATCTAGCAGTCTTCCCTCTCCTCCCCTCCCATCCCTGGTAATCAACAAAGAAATTTCCTTCCATACATAAACCTTTCCTTGACTTTTTACAAAGTGAACTAATATAATATTTGTCCTTCTGTGATTGACTTATTTTACTTAGTATAATATCATCCAAGTTCACCCATGTTATGTGGTGTTTTTCAGATTCTATATTATAGTACAGTGTTGCAAAACATTGCATTGTGTGTAGGTACTGTAGTTTGGTTATCCATTCTCCTATGGGCACTTAGGAGGTTTCCGTCGCTTTGTTCTTATGAATAGTCCTGCAAGGAACATGGGCATGCAAATATCTGTTTTTGTCCTGGCTCTCACTTCTTTAGGATATATACCTAGTAATGGGATTTCTGGATCAATTGGTATTTCTATTCCCAAATATTTAAGGAACTGCCATACTGATTTCCAGAGTGGTTGTATTATTTTGCAGTCTCTCCAGGAGTGTATGAGGGTCCCAATATCTCTGCATCCTCACCAGCATTTGTTATTTCCTGTCTTTTTGAACTTTGCCATTAGTGCTGGAGAGATATTATATCTCATTGTTGTTTTGATTTGCTTCTCTCCAATGGCTAATTATCATGAACATGTCTTCATGTGTTTGTTGGTCATTTGAATACCTACATTGTTGAACTGTCTGTTCATATGTTCTGCCCATTTTCTAATTGGATTGTTTGCCTTTTTGATGTTGAGATGTAGGAGCTTTCTATAAATTTTAGAGATAAGTCTCTTGTCAGATATATCATTGCTGAATATATTTTCCCCAATCTGTAGGTTCTCTTTTTACTTTTTTGGATAAGTCTTTTGATGCACATAAACATTTAAATTTTTAGAAAGTCCCAATCATCTAGTTTATCTTCTGCTGTTTGTGCATTTTGGGATATGTTTGATAGTCTATTTGTGCCATATATTGTTGTTGTGTGTTGCTGTTATATGATGTTGAGTCGGACCTGACTCATGGAGACCCCTCCTTGGGTTTCCAAGGCAGTATCACTACAGAAGTAGATTGCCTCATCTTCCTTCCAAGGAGTGACTGGTGGCTTTGAACCGCCAGCCTTCTGGTTAGCAGTCAAGTGCCTTAGACACTATGCTACCAGAGCTCCTCTGCCATATATTAGGGCCCCTAAATTTGCCCCTAGTTTTTCCTCAAGGAACTTTATAGTTTTACCTTTCAAATTTAAGTCTTTGATCTATCTAGTGCTCATTTTTTTGTGTATGGTGTAAGATATGGATCTTGTTTAATTCTTTTTTTTATTATTATTTTTATTTTAAGAGCTTGTTTTACATTCAACGTAACATGTACATTTAGTTTCATTCCCCATTTGCCATGTCCAACCTCAACCCAGTCTCCTTCCCTCCCTACCCTGCAACCCTCCTTCTGTGTCCCTCATAATTATGCACTCCTGTTTGTCCTACATTTCCTCAGTTTGAATGTTGGTCCTTTGGTGTCCCATGGTCTATTGCTCTAAGGGATGTATTACCATAGAATATGAGGGTACAGCATCCTGGGTTGAGCAGTCTGCATGTACATCTTGTCAACTGTTGGACTGAGAGCCCATCCCTGGGGGTGAGTTTTATTCCAGGTGCCAAATGTATTCCGGGGTCATAGTATTGGGAGTCTCACCAGATTTCATCTGATCAGTAATTCTGGTCATTTTTGAGGTTTTGGATTTTGTTCCACATTTTCCCTCTCACTCTATCCAGGATCTCCAGATTTGATACTTTCCTGAGTGGTTGGCATTGGTAGCCAGGCACCATCCAGTTCTTCTGGCCTCAAGGGCCATCATGTTCTAGGGCTGATTGCTTCTAAATGCCTCTCCCCCCTTTTTTGCATTCTTCTTCACTTCTGACCCTCAGAGACCATTAGCTGCATCTTAGATGGCTTCTTGAAAGCTTTTAAGACCCCACTCACTACTCACCAATGTAGGATGTGGAGCAAGGCTTTTATGTATTTTGTTGTGCCAGTTGAGTCTGGTGCCCCCCAGTACTATGGTCCTGATGTAGTAGATCTATTGGATCTCTCTCCCATAGTGTCGGGATGTCTGTGAGGGATTACTCTGTGTCTGTCTTCTATTGTTTCTGTAAGGACTGCAGGTATTTTGTATCACTGGTGTCTGTACAAGATTAGCCTCAGCTGAATCTATCCTTGGTCTAGAGTACACCTCTGTTCACTGACCCCTGTCTGATCATCTCAGGTGTTTATGTGTTTATCTATATAGCCTAGTGTTTGGTGTTAATGGCAATGTGGTATTGTGGACACATTGGTTAGTATTAGCATCTGTCATCTATCTCTTATGTGCACATTTCGGTGTCCTCTCATTTCCCAGTGTTATTTTGGTGGTCATATATCCTTCCCATATGTATCCCTCCTTCTATCCATGTCAGCGTGTAAGCCCCAATTAGCCCTATATTAATCCTTCCCTTTCCCTCCCTATCCCTGTAACATACTAGGTGAGTTCCCTTCCCCAAGCAAACCCTTTTCTGTATTTTTATCACAATGGGCTCATACAGTACTTGTCCTTCTGTGACTGACTTATTTCACTCAGCATAATGTTCTCCAGGTTCATCCACATTGTGAGATGATTCGTGTATCCATCATTGCTCTTTAATGTGGCATACTATTCCATTGTGTGGATATACCATAATTTGGTTATGCACTCATCTGTTGACAGGCATTTAGGTTGTTTCCATGTCTTTGCTATGGTGAATTGTGCTGCAATGAACATAGGTGTACATATGTCTGTCCATGCGCTATCTCTCACCTCTTTAGGATATATTCCTAGTAATGGAATTGACTGGGTCAAATGGTACTTCTATTTTCAGTTTTTAAAGGAATCACCATACCATTTGCCACAATGGTTGTACCATTTTACAATTCCACCAGCAGTGCACAAGAGTTCCAATCTCTCCACAACCCTGCCAGCATTTGTTACTATCTGATGTGTTGAACTTTGCTATTATTGTCCTTTTTTTGTGGACTGTGATGGTCTGTTGTTTCTGAGGCATCGTGGCATTGTTGTATTTAAATCTCTGTTAACTGTTTGTGAAGAGCAGCCAAGGGTGATTCAGGCTCTTCTTGGTGGTTTTTTATAATTGGCCTATTGGTAGAGAAGGAGGTAGTGGCTCTTGCTCAGTAAGTGAAGTTCCGGGAGGTGTGGTGTAGTTATGTTTTATGGGGGCTGTTGTTGTCTCCCACTCAGACACAAATTGCAATTGAATAACCATCAAAAAACTAAAAGCACATGGATGAAAAACACACCATGTAATCACACAGGAACAGTAACCAAAAAAAAGAAAAAAGGGAAAAATAGAAGAAAAAGCAAGAAAACCTGCAATATCTGGGGATAGGGCACTAAAAAAGAAAAAAGTGGAGAAAGAGAATAATAAATGAAGGAAAAATGCAAAAAGAAAAACAAGGAAC
>NW_006921653.1:1633308-1636741 GCF_000298275.1 Orycteropus afer afer
GCTATGAGTCAGGGCTGACTCGACGGCACATAACAACAACAACAGCAACCACCACTGGGGAATCTCCAAGCTGTCTGTGCCATCAGGATCGCCCAGGATTGCTGCCAGACCACAGCTCCATATGTCTCCTTTTTTGGTATTTTCACTCAAATTCTTCTGCAGTTGGGGTTCTGTCCACTTCTATATCCTTCCCTTCAGGGCTCAGGGGTCAAAGATTATCTTCTGTGTCTGTGTCAATTGGTTTCCCTTTTCTTTGTTGAAGAGGGTCTGTGCAGTTTTTCTGCCTAGTCCACCATCTTGCCGAAACTCCAACTAGGAGTTTCTTGTGTCTATATTCATGAAGGATATTGGTCTGTATTTTTCCTTTTGAGTGATGTTTTTGCCTGGTTTGGTTATCAAGGTTATGCTTGCTTCATAAAATGAATTTGGGAGGATTTCATTCTTTTCTATGTTCTAGAATAGTTTGATTAGGATTGGTGTCAGTTCTTCTCTGAACATTTGGTAGAATTCTCCAGTGAAACCATCTGGATCAGGACTTTATTTTATTGGTAACTTTTTTATGACCTGTTCAATTTTTCCTTTTGTTATGGTTCTGTTCAAATTTTTCAACTCAGTCTGTGTTAGTTTAGGTAAGTAGTATGATTCTAGAAATCTGTCCATTTCTTGTAGATTTTAAAATTTGTTGGAGTACAATTCTTCATAGTAGCCTTACATTATCTTTTTTATTTCAGTTAGGTCTGTTGTGATATCATCCATTTCATTTCTTATTCATGTTATTTGTATCCTACTGTTCTTTTCTCTCTTCTCATTCTAGTATTCCCTGTTATGCTTGTGTTACACTTTTCATAATTGCTCCATATTTCTTGGATTTTCTGTTCAGATTTTGCATCTTTTTTCACTTTTGTTTTCAGTTTTGGAAGTTTTTGTTGTATATTCAAGAACAATAATTCTTTCCTTGGTAAGGTCTAGTCTAGAGGATTTCCTCAAAGATGTTCTTTATTTTTTATTACAGTGTTTTGGATTTATAGCATTTCCTTTAGAATCTTTCCTAGATTTTTCCATCTCCCTGCTTATATTTATCATCTGTTCTTACATGTTGTCCACTTTTTCCCATTAGAGTGCTTAGCTTATAAGTTTTAATTATTTTAAGTTCCTAGGGTGATTACAAAATCTCTGCCATATCTGAGTCTGGTTCTATTGCTTTCCTTTTTCTTTAGACTGTGTTGTTTTGCCTTTCAGTATGTAATTTTTTAAAATGAAAGCTCTGTATGCTGTATCAGGTAAAAGGAAGTGAATTTCTTTCAGTTGTAATCCCTGTAAAGCTCTGTTGATGTAGGACTAATGTGTGGAGTGAGGGAATGTGTTCCATAATCCTATGATTAGGTTTGAGTTTTTTGAGCCTGTGCCTCTGGGTTGTGCGTGCTTTTCACAAGTGCTTCTTGGCTTTTTTTTTTTTTTTTGCCCCCACCACTGAGATGAAAAAAAAGGCTGAGGTGGTTATAGTTGGTTATTCCCAACCCCAACAAAGAAGGTTAGAGGAGTCTGGAACTGAGTATTTCCCTTGAACCAAACAAGATTAAATGCTGCTTATAAAGTTCATGTTGGTAAGGTTCTGGTAACATTGGTTCCCTTGAGAGCAGGCTGTTAAGGAGAACTGAGCTCTATTTCCAGATAGTCACATGTGCTCTCCCCTTGCCAGAAGCACATGGTTATGTTTCTCCAGGCTTCAGAGAGGGGTGTTTCTGAAGGTGAATCTCAGGAAATTTGGATGTCCACCTAATGCTGGACTTCAAGCTAGTCCATGCTAATTCTTCAGCAATTAGCCAATTACTCTTTAAGTATTCCTATCCAGCAGCAGTAGTGGTTTCTGCTCCCGGTAAGTGGTGATTCTCTGCTTAAACTTATCTCTCCAGTGTTCTGGGCAGTAGTTTTCCCTGGACCTTAATTCACTGAAGGATTTAAGAAGAATGTTTGGTTTTTCACTTTTTTTTTTTTTCTTGTTAAGGGAACTGAAATGATGAGTTTTATGCTGTTTACATGATGGACTGAAAACCAGAAATCAAGCATATATTTTTTTCACAGGGCTGGGAAAACTATTTAAATCCCAAATCGGATTCATAATCAGAAATTTCTGCAGATGTTGTTTTTGGAAATTTAAGATTAATGAGAGTTGCCTATTAATATGCTTTGGTAATTCATACATGTTGTTGTTGTTGTTATAATGTGCTGTCTACTCGGCCCCAACTCATAGGGACCCCTCCTTGGGTTTCCGAGGTGGTATCACGATGGAAGTAGATTGCCCAACCTTGCTTCTGAGGAGTGGCTGGTGAGTTTGAACCACCAGCCTTCTGGTTAGCAGTCAAGTGCCTTAGGCACTATGCTACCAGAGCTCCCAATTCATACATAAAAATAATAAATTTATGTTCACAATAGTCTAAGATCCATTAGTCACTGCCAACATAATCTTATTTCCAGAACTCATATTAGGGATATATCTAAATAATTTCCCCCAAACACCATGAAAGACCACTCTCATTACCATTCTCTCTGTGCTAATTGGGAACAGAAAGATTGAGTTTCAATTTTACATGATAATTTTGTAAAGTTAAAATCCATTAAAATTTTAATGAAGAAAAGTTGATTGCTTCCTACATCCCACTCTCTCTGTCCTCCAACTGTAGGAAATTAAGTTAATGACTATCTCCTTCTTTGAATTAATCATCCACTTTCCTGAGTACAGAGACTTTAAAGTTTGCAACATACTTTCCCGTACAGTATCTCATTTATTTCACAACAACTCTATGTTGTTTTTATGTTGTTATGTGCCATTGAGTCGGCTCTGACTCATAGCAACCCCATGTACAGCAGAATAAAATACTGCCTGGTCTTGCATCAGCCTCACAATCTTTGCTATACTTGAGCTCATTGCTCCATTCATTGTGTCAATCTATCTTGTTGAAGGTCTTCCCCTTTGTCTGACCTTTACAAAGCATGATATCCTTCTCCAAGGAATGGTCCCTTCTGATAACAGGACCAAAGTTGGTCAGATGAAGTCTGGCCATTCTCACTTCCAATCAGCATTCTGGCTCTGTTTATTCTTCTGGAAGTTTGTGGAGATACTTTTAGTATTCTTTGCCAACTCTAAAACTCAAAAGCATCAACTCTTCTTCAGTCTTCTTTGTTCATTGTCCAGCTTTCACATCATATGAGGTGATTGAAAATACTATGAGTTGGGTTAGGCTCACCTTATTCTTCTAAGAGACATCTTTGTTCTTCAGTACTTTGTTGTTATGTTGTTGTTAAGTGCCGTTGAGTCGTTTCCGACTCATAGCAACCCCATGCACAGCAGAACGAAACACTGCCCAATCCTGCACCAGCCCCACAATCCCTGCTATACTTGAGCCCATCATCGCAGCCACCGTATCAATCCATC
>NW_006921653.1:1667632-1683420 GCF_000298275.1 Orycteropus afer afer
ATCTTCTGTGTCTGTGTTAATTGGTTTCCCTTTTCTTTGTTGAAGAGGGTCTGTGCAATCCTTCTGCCTAGTCCGCCATCTTGCCCCGCCTCTGCTGTGTAAATTTGAATAGTAGTAGTAGTATTTCGTTTTCCCTGTAGGCATATGGATATTATCTTAACACTGACAGCACTGTACTTCAGGATAGATCTTGAAACATGCTATGTGATGATGAATGTCACACAATTCCTCTTCAATTTATTATGCTTGGCACAGTAGATCATATGACTGTCTGATTCAAAATGTCCCAAATTGGTCCATTTCAGTTCACTAATGTCTATGATATAAATTATTATGCTTTCCATTGCATTTTTGACAAGTTTCAATTTACTCGGATTCCTACTTCATACATTCAATTTTTCCAATTACTAATGGATGTTTGAAGCTCTTTCTGCCCATTTTGAGCCATGCCCCACCAGCAAAAGAGGTCCTAGAAACTTTACTCCATCCACGTCATTAAGGTTGACTTTACTTTGAGGAGGCAGTTCTTTCCCAGTTGTATTCTGAGTGACTTCCAACTTGAAGGGCTCATATTCAGACACCATTTCAGATAGTGTTTCAGGGATATTCATAAAAATTTCCAGTAATATATCAGACAGTGTTTCACTGCTATTCATAGGGTAGTGTAGTAAATTACATAGTGTGGCTTTTCTAGCCATAAGTCTTTGTAAACTGCAGGATGAGATTTGCTGTGAGCAACCAAGTAGCTTCTGATTATTAGTTATCTACCTGGGGTATTTCTGTTGAGAGTAGCATGAAGTAATTTTCTGGGAAGTTCTCTCTCTCTCAGGTGTATGGAATTCTGATGTTGGGATTGGTTAGTTTGGTCACTCTCCCAGGCTCAAAGGAGGCCTCCTTGAGACAGAAGAGGTCTCTCTGACTGCTGGCTGAGAAAGATGTGCTGCTGAGAGAAACACATTCCTGAGAGACATGTGCTGCTGAGAAAGAGACACCAAGAGATATGCACTGCTGAGAAGGAGACACTAAGAGACATACATTGCTGAAAGAGAGGCACCGAGAGACATGCACTGCTTGGAGAGAAACTGAAAGAGACTGTTGGCTGAGAGAGGGCAGGCTGAGAGAGACTGAACGTTGTTCCTGAACTTGAATTGTAGCCTGGTGCTTCCCTAATAAACCCCATAATCTGTGAGTTCTGTGTGGCCATTGCAGTGAATTATCGAACCCAGCAGAAAGGTGGTGGGTGCTGCAGGAGGAACGGTGCTATCATGGTTGGGGTAAGGGCTGGAGGGAGGCAGCATATCTGGCCTCACAGGAATAGGCCTTGGGCTGCTGATGGTGATTCTGTCTTCCTCTTATGAGGTTAGAGGAGGTCAGAAGATACAGCCTCTTTGTCTTTTTGGCACCAACCCTTTGAGAGGTGGATGACCCCTTCTTTCTTCTGAGTCTGTCTTCATCCGGAAGCTCTGCTCACACCTGTGTATTATGGGTGACCCTGTTGGTATCTGAAACACTGGTAGCATAGCCTGCAGCCTCACAGTAGCATGCAAGCTACCAAAGGATGATAAACTGACAGATGAGTGCTGGCTTGGGTTAGGCACACCTTAGTCTTCAAAGTGACATCTTTGCTTCTTAATACTTTAAAAAGAATATTTGCAACACATTTGCTCAGTGAAATACAACATCTGATTTCTTGACCACTGCCTCCATGGGTATTGATTGTGGATCCAAGTAAAATGAAATGTCTGACAACTTCAATCTCTACTCCATTTATTGCAATGTTGCTTATTGGTCCAGTTGTGAGGACTTTTGTTTTCTTCATTTTTAGGTGTAATCCATACTGAAGACTGTAATCTTTGATCTTCATCAGTAAGTGCTTCAAGTCTTCTTCACTTTCAGCAAGAAAGGTTTGTCATCTGCATATCACAGGTTGTTAATGAGTCTTCTTCTAGTCCTCATGCTGTGTTCTTCTTTATATAATCCAGCCTGTCAGATTATTTGCTCAGTATACAGATTGAACAAGTAGGGTGAAAGGATGCAACCCTGACATACACTCTTCCCTGATTTTAAGCCATCCAGGATCCCCTTATTCTGTTGGAATGACAGCCCCTTGGTCTATGTACAGATTCCTCATAAGCACATTTCAGTGTTCCAGAATTCTCATTCTCTGCTATGTTATCTATAATTTGTTATGAACCACATAGTCAAATGCCTTTGCATAGTCAATAAAACACAGGTTAAGATCCTTCTGGTATTGTTTGCTTTCAACCAAGATCCATGTGATATCAGCAATGATATCCCTAGTTCCACATGCTCTTATGAATCCAGCTGGAATTTCTGACAGTTCTCTGTCAATATACTGTTGCAAACATTTTTGTATTATCTTCAGCAAAATTTTACTTGGACGTGATATTAATGATATTGTTCAATAATTTCCACATTCTGTTGGACCACCTTTCTTTGGAATGGGCACAAATATCAATCTCTTCCAGTCAGTTGGCCACATAGCTGTTTTCCACATTTCTTGGCATAAGTGAATAAGTGCCTCCAGCACTGCATCCACAATAACCCTACAGAGTAGATGAATTGGAGTTGTTGTCCCTGTTTTATAGGTAATTGAGGTTCTGAGGGGTTAAATGAATTGTTCAAATCACTTGATACGCAAACAATAAAATTTGAGTTGTTGTTGTTGTTGTTATGTGCTGTCGAGTTGGACCCGACTCATAGCAACCCCTCCTTGGGTTTCCAAAGCGATATCACTATGGAAGTAGATTGCCCAACCTTCCTTCCAAGGAGTGGCTGATAGGTTTGAACCAACAGCCTTCTGATTAGCAGTCAAGTGCCTTAGGCAGTATGCTACCAAAGCTCTTAAAATTTGAGTTATTATTAATATTTTTCCTGCTATCATTGTGACCCCTCTTATCTACTGATAAATGTTAACCTCTTTTTCAGTTAAAATTGTTTTTTTATGTTGCTGTTACCAATCTAAAGGAAAAAGAAATTCTTCTTTGTTGCTTCTAATTTCCCTATTTTTATTTACATTCATACACACTCTCACATCCTTCCCCTCAGAGCAATTTGTTTTGCAGTTGTCCCTTAATTAATACTCATTCTTCATCAATTGTATAAAGGGCAGGAATGAAATATCAAACTTAATTTTTAATTGTGGATTCACTCCTGCTGTGAGGTTCTATGAAAGGAATAAAATTTCAATCAAGCAATTACCTAAGAGTGGATCTGAAAGCCTTAGGATTAAAACTATTCCTCTCTGTTTTTCTAACTTTCATTGACCATATGTTGAATTTCCATTTTTCATAATTTTTCTCTCAGGGGGAAATCTCCACATATTGACATGTGTGTAATGGACAAGCATCATGTGAGGCTCAGTTTTGTATTTATCAAAGCCCACTTGCCTTAATATCTGTGATAGGAGTAGAATGGGGAACTGCAAGAGGCCCCACATAGTCCATGCCATGTCAAAGCTCGGCTGTTCCTGGTTCTGTGATGATATGGAAATGGAGCCCTCCTTACTGTGCAAGCCAAGCTTGTATGGATTAGAACTTTGAACACCAAGTCCATCTATTTGCTCTTATTGTTAGTACTGGTAAACCTGACCCTAAATAGGTTACAGACGTTATTATTACCATCTGAATAGACCAACTTAGAAGAGCCTAAGAGAGGAGAGACAAAAACCTCTTGAGAGTCATATCCTCTTCAAGATGCCAGTCAAGACAAACTTGATAATTTTTCCCTGTCTTTTAACTCATAGACATCACTTTCCAGCAAATTGCCAAGCACAAATCCTCACTCAAGGGACACTCAAGGCAACTGTAATTAGTTAACACATATCTACCTACTGGATTTAATTTGGAGAAACAATATATTCTGTGGATATTTCTTATATTTTTTAATACCCTTTCTCTAAAGTTATAGATTTTTTTTTTAGAACTTGAATGGTTCGAAAGGTAAATAAAATGCTATAATAGCTACACTACTACTGCTACTATGAGAGCTCTGGTGGCATAGTGCCTAAGGCATTTGACTGCTAACCAGAAGTCTGGCAGTTCAAACTCACCAGCCACTCCTGAGAAGGAAGATTGGGCAATCTACTTCCATAGCGATTTCCCCTTGGAAACACAAGGAGGGGTCACGATGAGTCAAATCGACTCGAAGGCAGTGAGTTTGGTGTGGTTTACTACTAATATGTTACATTTGCATTGCTTTTTAAATTTGCTCATATACTGTGGCTAAGGTTTTAAGCTATAAATTTATTGATATTATATATGTTCATTAATATATGGGTAAAAATACAGAAAGTTATAAAAAAGGTTTATTATCACCAATCATTTTTTATTTCTCTGCATTACTGACCTTGATGTTTAACAAACAGATAATGTGGAAGCCGTGTGTTCCTTTGTATTATTCTTCTGTAAAAGGGATCCTAGGATTCTGAAGAATGAATACTCAGGGAAAGTTTATTTTTAAACATTAAAACCATTAGAAATATATTGCAAAACTTTTTAAAAAGTTGTAAAAAAGATTTCATGAAATCCTTTGTTTTAAAGAAACACAATACTAAGAATATATTATCAATTGAACCTTTTCCAGTCCTTATCCCGACAGCCTGATTCTGCAGAAGCAAACATAGACCACATTCTTTTGTGCAGTGTGGTTTGGAGACTCTATAGGTCTAAGCCCAGACTCCTTACTGTTACCTTCCACACTCTGATTGTTGACCCATACCTTACTTAGCCACCTCATTCCCACTCTTGTTTCACATACAGCACATTAATGAAATATCTTGAATAGTTTAAAGCTCTGCTCTATTCTTTTTGAATTATCTTGGCCTATAATGATTTTCCTCTGTCTCGAACTGTTGACATCTACCCATGCTCTGGAGCACAGTGTGAATGTGAGATCTATTTTCCCTGATATTGCCTTAAAGAGACTGCTGTCCCCTGTATCAAATACTCTTGCACTTACCTCACATCCTGTCAACCTATCTTTTCACTCCAGGCATTGTTATGACAACCAGTTGCCCACAGGTATAACTTGACAGTTCCCCACTTAAGTTGCAGTACATATGGGAAGCAAGGAACCAGTGGATAAAATATTCCTTTGTAATGGGTGCCTTTGTGGACAATTCTGAGACACATTCTACACAGTAGTCAGTAGGTCCTAACCCGACTGAGCTATATATAGTCCACATTGAACCAACTAACAAACACAGCTTAGAGTTGGCTTTCCCTCCTTCTCTGTTTGATTTTTTTTTTTTTTCTCTGAATTATCACTTCTGGGATCACTCAGTGATACAATCCTGCTGCATAAAAACTTTTGTCCCAGATTTTGCTTTGAATGGAATCAGACAAAGATACCTCCTTATCTTATACTATTTTGTTGTTGTTGTTATGTGCCATCCAGTCCGACCAACTCATAGTGACCCCTCCTCAGGTTGCCGAGGCTGTATCACTACGGAAGTAGATTGCCCAACCTTCCTTCTGAAGTATACTATTTTAGCAAGGTTTAAATCTCCACCCAGAAAACTCTACTTCATACTTTGGTTTATTTAGGTACATTTTTGAATCTTCAGAAAATGCAGTGTCTTGTGAAACTTTGGTGATATTATTGCTGTGGCTGCCTTAACTAGGAGGTATTTTTACTGGCCAGGTCTTCTGATACATTTGTAGAACCCAGGGCAAAGAGACCAAAACAGTACAAAGCAAAAAAAAAAAAAAAAAAAAGCAGGCCCTTGGTGCACTGTGTGCCTAAATATTTAAGAGCAATAACTCACTTAATTCACTGTTAAATAAAAGATGTGTCCTTTTTTACTGTGATAAATATTCCTTCATATTGACCTGGAAGGTCAGGTCGAATTTAGAATTCTTGAGATTTTTTTGGCATTCTGTTGTGTCCCATAAGGTTTTCCTTTGGCTAATTTTTTAAAGCTGCTGCCAGGCCTTTATTCCTAGTCTTAGTCTGGATGCTTTGCTGCAACTTGTCCACCATGGGTAATTCTGCTGGTATTTGAAATATAATGGTATAGCTTCAAGCATTATAGTATCACATGAACCATACAGTACAACAAATTCACAGATGGGTGGTGGTAGCCTGATTAAGGGCTCTCTAAAATTTTTCAGAATACCTGATGTGAAGTAATTATAACTCACAGTTTTCATAGTGTAATGACACAGCAATTACCCAACTAGACTAGGATTTCATGAGTTAAGTACAGTTACTACTTTGAATGTCTTACTCTAATCTAATTAAAAGAATCTAAATTCAATGTGAAAAATACTCAGAGGATGCAAAGAGAAATTTTCATTAGTTCATCAGAGTTGTTTACAATACAATTACACACAATTATTATCATTAAAAAGGAACTCTCATGATACAGTGGTTAAAGTATTTGGCTGGTAACAGAAAGGTTGGTGGCTCTATCCCATTGGCTGTGCCATGGTCTAAAATTGAAGCAGTCTGCTTCCATAAAGATTTATAGCCGTGGAAACCCTATGGGCCAGTTCTACTCTGTCCTATAGGGTCAATAAGAGGTGGAATTGACTTGGTGGCAGTGGGTTTGGTTTTTGGTTATCATCATTAAAGGGAAGCACAAATGTTAAACTGGTAAATTTGCTTAGAGAGATGCCAGATACTGTATGAGTGTAAGTTGTATGATGTGAGTTGTTACATTAGTTTTGTTTAGGTAAATTCAGTCTATCTATAAGCTCATTACCATCAAGTCAAATCTGACTCATGGCAACCCCTCCTTGGGTTTCTGAGGTAGTATCACTACGGAAGTAGATTGACCAATCTTCCTTCCGAAGAGTAGCTGGGTTTGAACTGCCAGCCTTATGGTTACCAGTCAAAATGCCTTAGGCACTATGCCACCAGAGCTCCCAGTCTATCTATAGCATTTCTTATTTTCTCCAAGGAATGACTTGATAACAATTATTTAAAGAATGATGTGGGAAATGAAAATTTAGCAGTTACAGCCACTCAGCTTAGAGCCTCTAACTACTATAAAAAGAGAAGTTACAAAATTGGTCATTATTTCTACTGTCAATCTTGATGAAAACCACTTTTTGACATGATGTAAAAGAGAAAGCTAAGAATAAGAAATGAAATAGTTGGTCAAAAATATATAAAAGAAGCTCTTTAAATAATGAAATCTAAGTCATAATTCCATGTGTTTCACAGTGAAATAAAAGTCACAAACTTTTCAGCAAGATGAAATCAGAAAGTTATCACTACTGAGTCTACAATGTAAACTGTCACCTTAATTTTTATTTTCTTTTCTAATTGCAAAAGTAAGAAAGTATACAACAAAATTCAAAGATTATGGGTAGTAAAAGTACTCAATAATTTCACGACATTAGTTGATAGTCCTCCAGCTTTGTTCTTTTCATATATTAATGTTATTATTGTCCTATTTTTTTTTACAGGAAAGTGTCATACTGTGTACACTATTCCAAAATTCTGTTTTTGTTTTTGTTTTTCACTTAACAATATATCTTGAACATTTTTAAGCTAGCACATCTCTCTCTATTTCATCATTTTTAAAAGCTTTAAAGTGTTCCATTTTTAAATGAGTATAGAATATGAGTTCTGAGCTATGAAAACAAAGCAAAAGTGAATATTCTTGTATCTATATCTTGCCATGCTTTCAATTTATTTCTGAAAGTTAGATCATCATTTTGGGTTTAATAAATGTTGTCAAGAATTTAATAATTGTTGGATTAACATTACACTGAATATCACCAAAGTGGTAGATATCTTTCTTTTCTGTTCCTTGGCAATTTTTATTAACTTTAATTGTATAAGTTGATCCGGGGCTATATAACATTAAGTCTTCCCATTTAGGGACATGATGCTTCTCACTCTTTATTCTGGTCACTTTCTATGTTCTTTTGGCAAGTCATTATAGAGATCTTGCACATGAATTTGCATAACAACATACAATTTGTACTCCCAGAATATTGTCATTCATTGCTAAATCATGTTTTTGTTTGTATTTTAAATTTCAAACTAGGCTTACATAATATTTTTCTTTATCAGAAGAGTTCTTTTTGAGTATTAAAAAAAAAATCATGTAGACAATTAATTCCTTTGATTATGCAAAAGGATTCTCACATTACCAGTTCCACAAATATCCCAGTTTAACCTCTCATTATTCTGTGTTATTAATGTTAAGTGCTGTTGATTGATTTTGACTTATATTGACTATGTGACAGAGTAGAACTGCCTTATAGTATTTTCTAGACTATAATCTTTATGAAAGTAGATTGTGTTTCTCCTATGGAGTTGCTGAAGGAGTTTGAAATGCCAACCTTTCATTTGGCATTTGAGTGCTTAACCATTGTGTCTTCTCCTCTAGCTACCCTGGGATTTTTGAGTTATACAAACTATATGAAGAGAGCAGTCAAATCTCTCATGCTTATCCTGAGTTCTCAATACAAAAAATACTACCTGGCACATATTAAATGCTCAATAAATTATTATTGAATGAAAAGTGCCTTACCCCTATTTTATGAATCAAGAAAACAAGGAAATATTTTATGTCTTAAGAAGAGGATGGAGCCTTTTTAACCTTTCCAGCTGGTCAATTTACTGCAATTTACTCTTCTTTCCATCATAGGGCACTTACTTAGGTAAAACATGTCTCAGAGGAATTGTAAGGTAGACTTTACTTTTTGGTAGTGGACAAAGAGGGTTCTAACTTCTTAAAGGGCCTTATTCTTCATTACCATCTTCCTCTTTTCCTTCCTATCCCCCCTCTCTCTTTATCTACACAAATACTACTAAACCAGCTGAAAATCTCAAGTTGTGCAAAGAATTTTTTAAAAGCTAAACATTTCAATGAAAGATTTACCTGAAATAAGAAACTAACTACAATTTTCATAAAGCATCAATAAAGAGTTGATAATATTAGTCATCTTGTAACTTGAAAGTGAAGCTGAAGGAAGTCAGACCTACTCTGTTACAGCACAAATTATTCTCCTGGGAGTGAAGGAAGCACTTGGAGAATAGGAAATGTGAGATTCGTGACTCTTTCAGGCTAACAGTTAGTGTATAGTGTACTGCAGTCATGATTTTGCAATAACAGCCTCTTATGAAATCAAGGTGAGTTTCAATTGAAAAATTATGATTTTACTGTATTTGAAATGATTTTTTTTTTTTTGTATGACACAGTTTATTGAACTGCTGGAATTTGTCACTAAAGCACCAGTTTATGCAAATACTTAAGACTTGGTTAGTGGGTTTCTGCTATGAGGAATTAATGAGACTGTCATGCAGAGCTACTAATTATAAAAGGCAGAAGGAAATACAGAATTAAATCACTTTCCAATCAAAGAAAAGATACAATGATGTTCCAAGAGACATCTCAGCCTGCTAGCTCTTTCTTGCCATGGGTGTTTGAGTGTGAAAGAGTTTGGAAATGAAAAGTAAGGGTCAATTAGTCAGAAACTAGTCAATGGGCTATAGATATACTAAGAAATTTAAAAAAAAAAATTATCCCTGTCACAACAGACTTTGACAGCATCAATCCAAACTGTTCTAAAGCTTCCAGAGAGAAGAAAAATTTCTCAATACCTTTAAAGCTGGAATTTCATGTGTATAAAAATCACAGAGATAATACATCCAACTCTATATTGAACAAGAAGAACTCATGGAATTTTATTATAAAATAAAAAGTGCTTTTTTTTTTTTTTTACTCTCACCATTTTTTCAAACCAGATTATTTATGTGGCCTTACATGAAAAAGTGGTGCAGACTCAATTATCTTCTGACCATTCCTCTAAACTATAGATGTTTAAAACATCTAGTATTCTGTAGGGAGCTCTGGTAGCATAGTGGCTAAAGCACTTGACTGCTAACCAGAAGGCTGGTGGTTCAAACCCACCAGCCACTCCTCGGAAGGAAGGTTGGGCAATCCTACTTCTGTAGTGATACTGCCTCGGAAACCCAAGGAGGGGTTGCTATGAGTCGGGGCTGACTCAACGGCACACAACAACAACAAAGTATTCTGTAATGATCAACACTTTGAAGTTTATTTGAATTAATTCTTTTTTCTGTTTCAGTTGCAGTTTCCTTTGGGCTGACAGTGGAAGTTGGGGGAAGAGGCTTGATTCTCTTTCTTATTCATCTCTGTCCTAATTACTAGTTCTTGTGTGATACCATCAGAGTCAAATTTGAAGGATGGACATTGGTAGAACAAGAGATAAAGATGATAAAAAAAAAAAATAAAGCAGATAGGAAAGCTCATATGTGATAGATATCTTCATGCTTCCTTGGCAACATTGCTGTTACTCTCTTAGGTGCTACAACTCATAATTACCCTACCAAACACACCAGCCACTTCCCGGAAGGAAGATGGGGCAATCTACTTCCATAGTGAAACTGCCTTGGAAACCCAAGGAGGGGTCGCTATGAGTTGGGTCCGACTCAACGGCTCATAACAACAACAACAACATGTACGACAGAAAGGAACACTGCCTGGCCCTGCACCAACCTCACAATCCTTGCTATACTTGAGCCCATTATTTCAGCCACTGTCTAACCTATCTTGATGAGGGTCCTCCCCCTTTTCGCTGATCTACTAAGCATGATATCCTTCTCCAGGGAATGGTTCCTTCTGACAACATGACCAAAATACATGAGACAAGGTCTGGCCATTCTCATTTCTAAGGAGCATTCTGGTTGTACTTCTTCCAAGACACATTTGTTTGTTCTTCTGGCAGTCCATGGTATTTTCAGTATTCTTTGCCAACACCACAGTTCAAATGCATCAATTATTCTTAAGTTTTCCTTATTTATTGTCCAGCTTTCACATGCATATGAGGCTATTGAAAATACCATGGCTTGTGTCAGACCCACTTTACTCTTCAAAGTGACATATTTGCTCTTTAACCCTTTAAAGAGGTTTTTTGCAGCACATTTGCCCAGTGCTTTACATTGTCCGATTTCTTGACTGTAGTTTCCATGCGTGTTGATTGTGGATTCAAGTGAAATGAAATCCCTGACAACTTCAACTTTTCTCCATTTATAGTGATGTTGCTTATTGGCCCAGGTGTGAGGATTGTTGTCTTCTTTATGTTGAAGTGTAATCCATACTGAGGGCTGTAGTCTTTGATCTTCATCAGTAAGTGCTTCATCAGTAAGTCCTAGGCATTGTAGATATTTAAAAGTAACTTTTTCACTTACTGAGCACTTTTGAGTATTCTCTGAAGATGTTTTTGTTGGATATCTTTTCTAAAACTCCTGTGACATGGACAGTGTCTCTTTTTTGACAGGCATATCCACATCTCACAGAAATTGTTCCTGGCTATATACCCCATACCTGTTTTTCAACTGGTGTTTCTTACTCTGAAAGGCAACCCTCCTGGAGTGCATCCCACTTGATAATTCCAGGCTCACTGTTTTGGTTACCTAGTGTTACTCTGACAAGAATATATCACAAATTGGATAGCCTTAACAAACAGGAGTTTTTTCTTACAATTTGGAGGCTTTAAGTCAAGTTCAAAGTGCCAGGCTCTAGGGGCTGGGTGGAAGCCCCTCAACCTTGGGGTCCAGCTCTGCCTCCTGCTCCCAGTCCACTGGAGCTAGAAGCTTTTCTTCACTCAGACAGCTGCTGGCTGCTGAGACTGACAAGTAAAAAAGCACAGTCCCAATGTTATCAAACCACATGGCAGGCCCTTAATTCAAGTCCATTGAAAGTCCCAAGGTTGGCAGAGCATGGCAGGCTGCTGAACAGTGACAAGACTACATGCAGGGTTCAAGCTTGCCATAAGCTAGAAACCATTCCCAAAGCTGCTGCTCATATACGAGGGGCAGAACTCATACCCAAAGCAGCTACTTAGCTGCTTGTGGTAGATCCCACCATGGAGCTGATTCTCATCATGGGGAATAATTACCTCCAGCTGCCCAGCCACTCAAACAGGCCCAACCAAGTTGACATACAACTTTAACTATCACACTTACATTTCTACTTAGGATGCTTACCTAGTCTCCAAGATAAGACATATTTGACAAACTTTCAAAGAGGAAAGAAGTAATTTCCGAGATCCAGCCTTTCTGTTACCAATGATCACTTGAGCTAGTTTAGGCATGTGTTACAAACTTTAGGGGACATGAATTAAACTTTCTGCAGGGTTCCTTCAAAACCTCTCTGACTATGCTTAAAGTGAAGATCAGACACTTCCCTAATTTCTCCCCATGGAAATAGGACTCTCAGAATCTTGGTAGTACTCTCCAATATTTCTTCTTAAAAAATATTTTATTTAATTCCAACTCTGGACTATCTAAGCTCATAAAAAGGGTGAAGGGCTTCAAAAGTTTTATAGCCAGTTAAGTGATATTTTCTTTGTAAACTCTCTATGAGGTATGAAAACTATTCTGGAATGCAGGAATGTGTAGCACATTACATTTTATCTTGTTTCCTTGCCCCAAACTTCAATTTTGACATCCTGTTAGACACTAAAAAGATCTTTAAAGCAACTTTACCTACAAATAGTATTGCAAGCATTTAAGATTTTAATACCAGATATAATGCAGCAACACATTTTTTTAGTTATATTGTATTTAATCTCAAGAATGCAAGTTTGGCTTAAATTTGGAAATGATTGGTTTTCTTCATTATAACCTATTAAGAATTGTCACTGAAAAGACATTTGATAGATTTCAGTTTGTTTTTTTTACCTGGTGTCAGCTTTTAATTAACAAAGATATATATTTTCCTAACACGTTATAAATATTTTCCAAAAATACTAGAAGTGTTCTCATGAATATTAGCAATAAATTTGGCATTAATCTGGTCAAAACAAATTATAAAACCAGAATAAGTGATAAAGCTTATTTTCTTTTTGGATTGTTTATTTCTTTTGAAATATTTTAAAGCTGTAACTATCCTTAAATTAAAATGAAGGTAATGATATATATATATATATATATAAACATAATTAATCCTTATTAAAAAAAACTGACAAGTTAATAAAAATTTTCATAGGGAAATATAAACACGAGCATAGTCAGGAAAATTAGTGAAAAGGTGAATTATGAGGTAGAATTATTCTTAATATGAAAATTCTTTGTAAATGTGGTAGGTATTATGGTTGATTTTTCCCATGTCCATTCCATCTTCAGATTCTTAATGTAAGTCAATAATGGTGACTCCACTATCTTTGCCTAAGATTAGTTCAGAGAATGATAAATATTAGTCAACACTGACGAAGGGTCTTGATGTGGTTCCTGGGAAAGTTATCTCATTTCTCTTCAGAGTGTTGCAACAAGTTTGGCTCTTGAAACTTGTGTAGTCACCTGGCTTCCAGACTGATGGTGAAGAAACAGAGAGCATGTCCAAACAGAGATGAAAAGAACTGGGTCTTTGTTGACATAATTGAGTGAGTTGTTGCTCAAACCAATCTCAGGATCCTCTGGACTGTGAAAGTAACATTACATGACAATACTAATTTCTTTGTTCCTACTTTAGCTAAAATGTATCTACCAGTAACATAAGATGGATAAGGTGCATGAAGAGGCAGGAACAGGATAGCAAATGCAGAAATACTCCCTAATGTATGAAATTTTCCATATCAAATAAAAGTTGAAAATACAATTATTCAATTTTAATAATATGAGGACAGATGCCTCATCTTTTGGAAATGTAGTGCTGGATCTCTAGCTCTTTCTTCATGCCAAAATAAATTTTTGGTGAATTAATCATTGAAAAGAAAAATAAAATTTAATTATAAAAGTATTAGAAAATGTCTCATACACTACAATTAGAAATGCAAAAAAGTATGACAACTTTGGGAAATTTTTGGCAGTTTTTTTAAAAGCTAAACTTATACTTTGACTATACCATTGCACTGCTGGATATTGATCCTAGTGAAATAAAAGTATACATCCACACAAAGACTTATATGTGCATGTTTACAAGAGCTTTATTAAAAATAAGACCTAAGTAGAAACAAGGTTGAGCATTCCTACTTCCGTAGTGATACTGCCTCGGAAACCCAAGGAGGGGTAGCTATGAGTCAGGGCCGACTTGATGGCAAATAACAACAACAAGAACAAGTAGAAACAGTACAAATAAAATAATAAACTTATGGAAAAACAAATGTGGTATATTCGTACAATGAAATAGTACTCAGCAATAAAAAAGAAAAGAACAAACTAAGGGCATATGCAACAACATGGATGAATCTCAAAATTATTATGTTGATGGAAAAAAACTAGACAGAAAGGAATATAAACTGTGTGACTCTATATATAACAATTCTAGAAAATGAAAGCTAATTTATAGTGATAATAAGAGCAGCAATGATTTCCTGGTGTCTGGGCAGGGGAGAGAGATTGACTACAAAGGGCAGAAGAATCCTTAGAGAATGACAGAAATGTTCTGTGTCTTACTGGTGGTAGTGGTTTCATGGGTTAAAACTCATCAGATTGCACAATTAAAATGGATGTAGTTGTTTGTATGTAAATTATCTCAGTGAAATCAATTAAAAAATCACCTGAGGATCCTTAAGACATACTAGATGAGAACTCGGGTTAATATCTTTTTAATCTTAAGTGTGGGTAGGTCCAAAGTCCATAAGAAAAAAAACAAATAAAAAAGACTACATGAAAAAAATATTATTACAAAATGTCATAAATGAAACAAGAATGATGTAGTAAAGGGATTCAAAATGGAGTCTTGCCAGTGAATAGCACGCTTTTCCCTCTGGCATTTAAGGACTTTGAAAACTAGGTACAACAGTTTGAATCAAGAACTTTGGTGCTCTGAACAGCTCCCTGAATCAGAGTGCACCAAACACAGAAGAGCAGAATTAGAGGAAAGGCACAGGGAGATTATTTAGGAAAGAGCTACTGGTGGAGGATGGATAGGCACCCAAGAGAGGCCATTGGAAACTTTCCTGGGACAGTCACTGTCTGCCAGGTGAGGGTGCCGCCTGAGATCCCTGAGCCAAGAAGGAAGACACCTTGTAGCAGCATACCAGTGACCACTACAATATTCCAGTGGGCAGCATCAGAGACCTGCCTCCAGCAGCTGATTTTGTCAGTAATTTGGGTCATCTGGGTGCAGGTGGGCATGGGCACCACTGCTGAGATTCAGGCGGAGATCTCACTGTTGTGCCAGAAAGGCTAGCTCCCTCACCTCCCAGTGGATCACAGAGCGAGCTTGGGTCAGACTAGGAGACACTGTGCTTTTCTTTGCCACAGATACTGGAAATGCATGTCACTAGCAGGTACTCCCTTGACTCCAACACAGCTGAAATTGCATGCATCTTTGGCGCCACAGGTGGGTGGTATCACAGACAAATTCAAGAGCCGACCATTAGCGGTCTGGTAGGATTGCATCAGCACCATAGGCAGATGGGGCATGGAGAACAAAGAAACTGCAGCTGAGTGAGGTCCCATGAATTTTGCCTTGGAGCCATTCTTTGGTGCTATAGGGCCACAGAGGTGGGGTTTTGAGTGTGACTGAAATTGGCGGAAATTTGCAACGCTCTAACAATAGGAATCTTTCCTGAGGCTGAGCCGCGGTCTTGGAAATAAACACGTAAATATGAGCAGGCAATAATTGCCTGCTCAAAGCCCTAGAAACCGACCCTATCAACACCAAACTTTTCTTCTTCTGCTCCCACCTTCTCCACAAATTACTTCACTCATTCAATAGAAGAAACCATATTCAGCCAATTACCATAAAAGCTCCTGCTTTGAACTCTAAATCCTCTTTATGACAAACAGAAACACATATCCACACTACAAATAGTGATTTCACCATCACAAAG
>NW_006921653.1:1689259-1718163 GCF_000298275.1 Orycteropus afer afer
TATCTCTAGAATTTATAGAAAACTCCAACACCTCAATAACAAAAAGACAAACAATCCAATTAAAAAATGGGCAGAAGACGTGAATAGACACTTCACCAAGGACGATATTAAAGCGGCCAACAAACATATGAAGAAATGCTCACAATCACTAGCTATTAGAGCAATGCAAATCAAAACAACAATGAGATACTATCTTGCTCCAGCACTAGTAGCAAAGTTCAACAAGACAGAAAATAACAAATGCTGGTGAGGATGTGGAGAGAATGGGACTCTCATACACTGCTGGTGGGACTGTAAAATGGTACAACCATTGTGGAAAGTAGCATGGTGATTCATTTAAAAGTTGGAACTAGAAATACCATTTGACCCAACTATTCTATTACTAGTTATATACCCTAAAGAAGTGAGATCCATGACAAGAACAGACATATGCACACCCATGTTCATCGCAGCACTATTTACAATAGCCAAAAGATGTAAACAACCTAGG
This sequence comes from Orycteropus afer afer, assembly GCF_000298275.1. NCBI lineage: Eukaryota > Metazoa > Chordata > Mammalia > Tubulidentata > Orycteropodidae > Orycteropus > Orycteropus afer. The sequence continues at coordinate 1,689,750 of NW_006921653.1, forward strand.
TGTCCATCAACTGAAGAATGGATATCCAAACAATGGAATAGTATACAACTCTAAAGAATAATGTAGAATCTGCAAAACACCGCATAACGTGGAAGAACTTGGAGGACATTATGCTGAGTGAAATAAGTCAATCACAAAAGGACAAATATTGTATTAGTCTGTTATTGTAATAGTCAAGGAAACGTTTTTCTATGGAAGATCATTTTCTTTGTTGGTTACAAGTGGTGGGAGGGGAGGGTAGACAATACTGTTAGATAGATAGAGATAAGTTTTGATTTGGGTGAAAAAAAGGGCAATGTACCAAATGTGAGTGATCAATATAATGGCATTGAGGAAGAGAAAGACATAGAGAGGTATGTGGGAAGTACAGACAACAAAGATGAACCCTTTTGCACATATAGTATGGTGTGGTCAGTGAAGGCAAACAAGGGTATATGGGTGGATAGATGGGGGGACAGCCTGAAATATTATGTATGTATATGAAGTGAAGAGTGCACCCAAGAACATGTACAGGATCGGCAGACAGTGGTCCAATAACTTTATGTGTATGATCTGAATTCCCAGGTGTATAATGGGGCTGACAAGGTGCAAGGTTGTAGTCACTGTTTGGTCACAGCCAGCTACCCAGAGGGACCAAGTAGTTGAACCTGTGGGCTCGGGACCATAGTCACAGAGGACATCAAGCTCAATTGGCATAACATACTACACAAAACATAGTTCCACCTCCTACTGTGGTGAGTAGCGACTGAGATCTTAAAACCTTGCAAGCTGCCATCTAGAAAATAAATGCATGAGTGTTTACTGTAGTATTGTTTGTAATAGAAAGAAAATAAGAGCAAGTAAAATGTGCACCGGTAACACACTATTTAAGTAGATTATAGAATGTACATATTTCATTCCATGATAAAATTGAATAAATTGGTTCCTTGTAAAACAATTAGGTAGCTCTATTTTTACTGATATAAATATTCTCTGTGGTATATTGTTAAGTAAAAGTAAGATGAAAACAATATGCTTCTATTTTTATTTTGAAAAAATCAGGGACATATATATATATGCTTCTACATTTATTGAGGCAGTGTTTTGTCCTATAGTACATAGGATAGCTATGAGTCTGAACTGACTTGAGAGCATCTAACAACAACATTTATTCTTTCAAGGACTATTTCTTAAGAGGGATAAAAGAAATTTGGGGAACGGGGTTTGGAATAAATTTGCTTTATAATGCATAGTATTTTCCATTGTTTTTCAAATTTCTATTAGGTACATACATTATCTTATAAATTTGAAAAGCAGAGTTTTCTTTCTTACAAAACAGAATAGAATTTGCTTTTCAATAAAGGACTCTCATTTAATGATTGAACATTCTCAATAATGGTAATCTGAGACAAAAAAAAAAAAAGCATTCGATGACTAGTTCTATAGTTAAAGGCAATGCTGGAAAGAAAATGTAGGATTCTACTCTGCTAGATCCCTCTTTAATATTAAAATAATTGATAGCAATTAAATAATAAAAACCAATAGACCTCTTTAATTGTGTGAAGGGTAATTTTATGTGTCAATTTTGTTAGGCTATAACAAAAAAAAACCAAGCTCACTGCCCTGGAGTGTGGTCTGACTCACAGCGACCTCTCCTTGGGTTTCTGAAGTGATTTACATAACAACAATACAACAACAATCTCTATGGAAGTAAATTGCCCAACCTTCCTTCCAAGGAGTGCCTGGTGGGTTTGAACAGCCAGCCCTCTGATTAGCAGTCAAATGCCTTAGGCACTACACCATCAGAGCTCCCTTTGCTAGGCTATGGTGCCCTTTAATTTGATCAAACACTAGTCTAGATGTTGCTATAAAGGTATTTACATGTGATTAACATTAACAATCAGTTGACCTTAACTGAAGTAGATTACATTCCATAGTGTGGGTGGGCCTCATCCAATCAGTTGCAGGCCTGAAGAACAAAAACTGAGGTCTCCCAAAGGAAAGATTCTGCCTCAATACTATGACATAGACATCTCGCTGGAGTTAGCAACTCACAGTCAGTTTACACAGATTTTAGACACAAAATTTCTGGAGCTTCCAGCCTGTCATCTGACCTACAGATTTGGAGCTTGCCAGCCCCACAATTGCATAAGCCAATTCCTTAAAATAGATGTCTCTCAAGAGGAACAGACAATAAAGGCAAATACACAACAGGTGTACACAATACTGTATTATCAGTAACAGCAAATACTAATCTACATGTAGATACAAAGGTAGATGGCAAGAAGATCAGGCACAGACAGATGAATGGGAATATACTCACAACCATACATAGGTTTGGCAGATGATATTCCAACATATGTACTTGATTGTGCAGTTTGAACATAACAAGAGGCAAAATTAGGATAACTTCTTAGCCACAACTTAGTACCGTGAGGGAGTAAATTGCTGGGCCTACACGGTGGGGAACATGTTTGTGGGGGATGTCAAGTTCAATTGGCACAAAGTTGTATACAAAAATATTGTTCTACCTCCTACTTTGGTTAGTAGTCACTGGGGTCTTAGAAGTTTGCAAGCAGCCATCTAAGATGCAACTATTGGTTTTCCTTGTCCATAGCAAAGAAGAGTGAAGAAAATCAAATATGCATGGTAACAGTAAGTCCAAAGGACTAACGGAGCATGAGAACCTAAGCCTATATGATCCTGAGACCAGAAGAACTAGATGATGCCCATCTACCAATGCCAACCACTCTCAAAGGGATCAAAATTGGAGATCTTTTGTAGAGTGGGAGAAAAATGTGGAACAAAACCCCAAATCATAGCAAAGACCAGGTATTTTTCTGATAGAGACTCATGAAACCCCCAAGATTGTGGCCATGAGTCACCCTTCTGGCCTGGAATTGAATTCGCTCCCACGGATTAACTCTCAGTCAAACAATAGACAGCCTACCAGCTGAACACCTACACCAGGAAGATGCATTCTTTAGAACAATCAAGATGAACGATCAGAAGAGCACCATTTGCACGGAGAAGGTAGGGAGGCAGTAATGCATAGGCAAGAAGAGCAAAGGGAAAGGGTAACCACAGGGAGCAAGTGGGAGGAGAGCTATGGCACTGTGGGGAATGTAACCAGTGTCACAAAATAAAATGTGTATGAACTATTGAATGTAAAATTAATCTGCTTTGTAAAATTTCACCCAAATCACAATAAACAGTTAACAAAAAATATCTAAGCAGTCGAAATAAATTTTAGCATTACTAAATAAACAATAAATATCTATATGTATTGGGTTACTATGAGTCAGAATTGACTTGACAGCAGTGGGTTTTTATATACACTATGAGGCATTTGACTGTTGACCAGAAGGTTGGTGGTTCAAATCCAGCAGCCACTCCACAGAAGGAAGAAGGGGCAATCTACTTCTGTAAAGTTTTACAGCTTCGGAAACCCAATGGGGATTGCTAAGAGTCCAAATTGATTCAGTGGCAGTGTTTTTTTTTTTTTTTTTTGTATGTGTATCTTAATAGTTCTGTTTCTCCAGGGAATTCTGATTAACAATTTGTTATTTCAGAGTTATTTACTTTTTCTACATTTATCTTCTTGATTTCTATACCCTACTACTCTCCTATTAGAAGTACATGTATATTTAAACAATGATTATGTGATATTCATCTCTTACCTTTTTTCTTTTTGGTACTTTAATTCTGTTGTGCAGTGAAATAATATTCTTGGGTATAAGAACTATGTGGTTTCTTTTGCTGTCAGTGAAAAGCATGTACACTTAAACAGATACTTATGGAAAAATAATTTAAAGAATATAATTACTTCATGGCCTTTGTGAATTATAATGAGAGAATAGACACATTTATGTTCTAGAAAGCCAAACTAAACTCACTGCCATCGAGTCATTTCCAACTCATAGTGAACCCCATAGGGTCTCCAAGGCTATAAATCTTTACATTAGCAGACTGGCTTATCTTTTTGCCACAGAGCCGCTGGGGTGTTTGAACTACGGACCTTTTGGTTAGCAGCCAAATAAATGCCTTAACCACTACACCACCAGAGCTCCTTACATTTGTGTTCATTTCTTACAAAACATTAATTATGCGCTTATTAAAACACCATTTAGACAATTTTTAAGAAGTTCTGGTGGCGTAGTGCCACCAGTAAGGCATTTGGCTGCTAACCTGAGGATGGCAGTTCAGACCCACCAGCCACACTGTGGAAGGAAGACTGGGCAATCTACTTCTCTAAGATTTACCTTAAATGCCTTAATGAATACACCACCAGAGCTCCTTATATTTGTGTTCATTTGTTATAAAACATTAATTGTGCTCCTATTAAAATACTATTTAGATAATTTTAAAATTCATTATGAAGGAGAAAAATACTTTAGACTTTCAATTGTCATTAAATACCACAAATAAGAAGAATTTTAAGGTAATTATAAATATGAGATTTCAAAGTAGCATTTAATTTATCTGGAAAATAAAATGACATTTCAACATTAATGATTCAAACCAATGGGTCTTCTATTAGAACTTTATCTACACATTTAAAATTCGTGTTTGTATTTACTTCAGGTCTAGGATGCTTTTTATTCAGATCAGGCTTAGAAAATGCATCATGCTCAGTACATTCACACAATTTGATATTTTAATGTAATATTTTTAGTGTACCTTCACATGACATGGAATGTGAGAGTCTTGATTCTCAAAAATTTTATAGGAAAAAATAAAACAAAACAAAGCAATTCTGTTTTTTTTTAATGCAGAAGTAAAGCGTATTAAAGGCTAAGGAGTAAATGAATTCACATGGAGAGAAGGGTCTGATTCTACTCAGATCTCAACACTTGGGCATCTTAAATACCTAGCCCCATCAAGGCCGTGGGCATGGCAGCTCTGGGGTATGCAATAGGAAGTGCTTGCTGTATAGTGCCTTGAAAGAGAGTATAGTTTGCTTTCAGAGAACCCCTGGGAATAAAAAAATTACCATTATCAATGCAAAGATTTACAAGTATGACTGTTTAATAATAGAAAATTAATATTCTTCTCTCTCTCACCTTAACTTGTATTTATAAAAATTATTTAAAATTTTCCTACCTTTGTCTTATATTCAGTTTCTCTACTTTAGATCATATCTCTGCATATATTTCTAAAAAGACCTCTTTTAAAATCACCTCATTTACATATCTCAATTTAGAAAATGGACATGCACATTAAAGATTGTTGGATTAATTTTCATTTGTTTAGAGGAGAAATTTGCAGGTCACCAGACACCATTGGAGCATTCCATATTTATTTGATCAAACATTTAATAATTAAATTTTTGAGTGCGTCTTATGTGTGTCAGAAGGATCACTGGTGGCCCAGTGCTTAAAGCATCTGACTGCTTACCGAAAGATTGTTAGTTCAAACCCCAGCCATACTACTGGAGAAAGATGAGACAGTCTGCTTTCATAAAAATTCACAGCCTTGAAACCCTATGAGTCGGTTCTAATCTATCCTATAGGGTTGCTGTAAGTCAGAATTGACTCGATGACAATGGGTTTGGTTTGATATACATCAGGCATTCTGTTAATTGCTAAATACATGATGGTAAATACGGTGGATATGATTTGTACACTATTGGAGTCTCTGGTTTCCTGAGGGAAACTGCTTTAAGTAACTGCAGAGATATATGTATTAATTATAAATAGATCCTTTTTCTAGTGGAACATTCTAAGAGGAGGACTTAATTCAGATTGGTTGTTCAAGGAATGTTGTTTTCATTTGAGATCTGTGGACGAAAAGGAGTTGGCAAATCCAAGAGAGGGAGATGAGCATCCTAGACAAAAACAAAGGCACAAAGAGAAAATAGGCTGGTGAGTCTATTTGGTGAGTCTCTAAGAGGCCAGAGACTATGGTGTAATGAGTAGAGTGATGTTCCTAGAGATGAGGCTGGAGGGAAGATGTTGTTGTTGTTGTTACGTTGTTGTTAGGTGCCATCGAGTCACTTCTGACTCATAGCGACTCCATGCACAGCAGAATGAAACACCGCAGGATGCTGCGCCAGCTCCATGATCCTTGCTATACTTGAGCCCATTGTCGCAGCCACTATGTCAATCCATCTCGTTGAAGGCCTTCCCCTCTTTCATCAACCCTCCACCTTACCAAGCATGATATCCTTCTCCAGGGAATGGTCCCCTCTGACAACATGACCAAAGTAGGTGAGACAAAGTCTGGCCATCCTTGCTTCCAAGGAGCATCTTGACTGCACTTCTTCCAGGACAGATCTGTTAGTTCTTTTACCAGTCCATGGTACCTTCAGCATTCTTTCCCAGCACCACAACTCCAAAGCATCAACTCTTCTTCGATCTTTCTTATTCATTGCCAGCTCTCACATGCATATGATGCAACTGGAAATATCATGGCCTGTGTCAGGTGCACCTTAGTCCTCAAGGAGACATCCTTGCTCCTGAACACTTGAAAGAGTTCTTTTGCAGCTGACCTACCCAGTGCTACACATCGTTTAACGTTCTGACTGCTGCTTCCATTGGCCTTGATTATAGAACCAAGTAACGTGAATTCTTTGACAACCTCAATCTTTTCTCCATTTATTGTGATGCTGCTTATTGGCCCAGTTGTGAGGATTTTTGTCTTCTTTGTATTGAGATGTAATCCATACTGCAGGAGCTCTGGTAGCATAGTGCCTAAGGCACTTGACTGTTAACCAGAAGTTTGGCGGTTCAAACCCACCAGCCACTCCTCAGAAGGAAGATGGGGCAATCTACTTCCATAGAGATAATGCCTCGGAAACCCAAGGAGGGGTAGCTATGAGTCGGGTCTGACTCGACGGCACATAACAACAATCCATACTGCAGACTGTGTTCCTCAATCTGCATCAGTAAGTGCCTCAAGTCATACTCACTTTCAGCAAGCAAAGTTGTGTCATCAGCCTATGGCAGGTTGTTAATGATTCTTCCTCCAATCCTGATGCCACATTTTTCTTCATATAGTCCATCTTCTTGGATTATTTGCTCAGCATATAGATTGAATAAGTATGAGGGAAGGATACAACCCTTACATACTCCCTTCCTGATTTTAAACCATGCAGTGTCCCCTTGTTCTGTTAGAATGACAGCCTCCTGGTCAAGGTACAGGTTCCTCATTAGTACAATCAAGTGTTCAGGAATTCCCATTCTTGTCAATGTTATCCATAATTTGTCATGATCCATACAATCAAATGCCTTTGCATAATCAATAAAGCACAAGTAAACATCTTTCTGGTATTCTTTGCCTTCAGCCAAGATCCATCTGACAGCAGCTATGATATCCCTTGTTCCACACTCTTCTGAATCCAGCTTGCACCTGTGGAAGTTCTCTGTCAATATACTGCTACAACCATTTTTGAATTACTTTCAGTAAGATCTTACTTGCATGTGATATTAATGATATTGTTCTATAATTTCCACATTCTGTGGGATCACTTTTCTTTGGAATGGGTACAAATATGGATCTCCTCCAGTTAGTTGGCCATGTAGCTGTCTTCCAAATCTCTTGGTATAACCAAGTGAGTGCCTCCAATGGGGCATCCGTTTGTTGAAATATCTCAATGGGTATTCCATCAATTCCCGGAGCCTTGCTCTTCACCAATTCCTTCATCGCAGCCTCAACTTCCTCCTTCAGTACCATTGGTTCTAGATCATATGCCACCTCCTGATATGGGTGAAGATCGACCAGTTCTTTTTGGCACAGTGGCTCTGTGTAGTCCTTCCATCTTCTTTTGATGTTCCCTGCATCATTCAATGTTTTGCCCTTAGAATCTTTCAATATTGCAACTCGAGGCTTAAATTTTTTCTTCAATTCTTTCAGCTTGCCTGAATGCCGAGCCTGTTCCTCCCTTTTGGTTTTCTAACTCCAGGTCTTTGCACATTTCATTATAGTAATTGGCTTTGTCTTCTCGAGCTGCTCTTTGAAATCTTTGGTTCAATTGTTTTATTTTGTCATTTCTTTCATTTGCTTTAGCTACTCTCCGCTCAAGAGCAAGTTTCAGAGTCTCTTCTGTCATCCATTTTGGTCTTCTCTTCTTTTGTTGTCTTTTTAGTGACCTCTTGCTTTCTTCATGTGTGATGCTCTTGATGTCATCCCACAATTCATCTGGTTTGCGGTTGTTGGTGTTCAATGCATCAAATCTATTCTTTAGATGGTCTCTAAATTCAGGAGGGATATATTCAATATCATATTCTGGCTCTTGTGGACTTGTTTTAATTGCCTTTAACTTCAAGTTGAGCTTGCATATGAGCAGTTGATGGTCTGTTGCACAATCAGGTTCTGGTCTTGTTTTGGCTGAAGATATTGAGCTTTTCCATCACCTCTTGTCACAGATGTAGTCAATCTGATTCCTGTGTGTTCCACCTGGTGAAGTTCATGTGTCCAGCTGCCATTTGTGTTGTTGAAAAAAGGTGTTTGCAATGAACAAGTCGTAGGTCTTGCAAAATTCTACCATGCCAGTTCCAGCATTATTTCTGTCACCAAAGCCAAATTTTCCAACTACCAGTGATTCTTCTTTGTTTCCAACTTTTGCATTCCAGTTACCAATGATAATTAACACATCCTGATTGCATATTCGGTCAATTTCAGACTGCAGAATTTGATAAAGATCACCCAGGCTCTGGCTGAGCACACAGAGTGGGATGGAGTTCCTGCGGGCCCAGAAGGTGGGTGGGAGTGGGGGATGGCTGAACCTCCGCTCACCAAGTGGGTGTAGGCTATTAGAGTAACACTCTTGTTGCTGTGGGACAGAGGAAATACCTGGGGCAGTGAGGTCCCTGTTGGGATGGGAAGGGTTGCCGTGCAGAGCCCAGGGTGAGTGGCAGGTATTGGGCAGGTCTTTAGGCCTTCCAGTGAACTGGGAGGGAGGGGAGGAAGAAGGTAGGCAGACCAGTGGCCTTGGAGCCGACCCCGACTCACAGCACCCCGTGTGTATCAGAGTGGACTTGCATCCCACGGAGGTTCAGTGACTAACTTTTCAGTCTTCCCTGGTGCCTCTGGGTGGCCCCAAACCACCAATCTTTCTGCTGGCAGCCAAGTGTGCCAATTGTATGTACCACCCCAGGACTCCAAATAGATAGGCAAGGTTAGAAGATGATTTCTCTGATGGAGGAGGTGTTATCATTCCTTAAAGCCTCAGGCCCCAAGAGGGGTGGGGCAGAGGGGAGATAGGGTTTGATTATAGAAAACTTTATAGATCAGTTTAAAGATTTTAGATCATTTATGAAATTCAACTTTTGGATGGTTAAGGATTTCAATTAACTAATACAATTTGCATTATAGAAAAATCAGTTTGATTTTGGTGGGAAAGATATAGATTAGTGCACAGGAATAGAAGCAAAAAGTCCAGTTAGAGGCTTGTCATAAGAGGAGAGAGAGTTCAACTGACAGTATTGTCATGGAGGTGGGGTCTTGTAATCCTCGTGCCTAATACTCCTCGGAAGGAAGATGGGGAAATCTACTTCCATAGCGATACTGCCTCGGTAACCCAAGGAGGGGTCACAATGAGTTGGGTCCGACTTGACGGCACATAACAACAACAACAACAATACATAGTAGGAACTCAATAAAATACGTTGAATTAGTGGATTAATGGATTAATGAAGGAATAAGTTTTGCTGACCTGAAATTCTATTGACTTCATTAAATTCTTCATGATTTCACTATGATTACCAAAGTCTTATAACCATGTAACATTACTATAGATTAGCAATTTAACCAATCAGCATATCAACTGGTAGAATTCCTGTGGATTACCACTGCTATTTTTACCATAAATCATAATCAGTTAGGGGACAAAAGAGTGTTCCTTGTGAGAAGGTCTTTAATATGTAGAAATTCTTCTTTCTTTCCCTCTCTCTTTATTTTATATCCCTCAACTCAAAGTAAAATCTATATCCTCCAGTTTATATAGAAATATCATGAATTTAAAGAAAAAAAAAAGGATAAGCATAACAACTAAAAATCCTAGAAAAGCGGTTCTTTGACCTTCCTGTTTTATTCCCCATTAATCATTCTATTGGGAGCTCTGGCAGCATAGTGTCTAAGGCACTTGACTGTTAACCAGAAGGCTGGTTGTTCAAACCTAGCAGCCCCTCTTTGGAAGGAAGGTTGGGCAATCTACTTCTATAGTGATACCACCTGGGAAACCCAAGGAGGGGTCACTATGAGAAAGGTTTGACTTGATGGCACATAACAGCTATCATTCTATCAACCATGCTAACTCCTATTGCTGTATTTTATACTTAAATGGCAGTAAACATTACTTATGATATATTAAAACAGTATAAAGCTAATCTTTTGAATCAACTCATGGCGACCCCTGCTTGGGTTTCTGAGGCGGTATCACTACAGAAGTAGATTGCCCAATCTTCCTTCCCAGGATAGGCTGGTCGTTTGAACCACCAGCCTTCTGGTTAGCCGTCAAATGCTTTAGGCACTATGCCACCAGAGCTCTTTATGAGTGCCTTAGTATGATGATAATACTAGAATCAATTTTACTGCTCTATCTAATGTTTATAAAGAGAGCTCTGATAGCATAGTGCCTAAGGCACTTGACTACTACCCAGAAGGCTGATGGTTCAAACCCACCAGCCACTCCTTGAAAGGAAGGTTGGAAGATTCTTAGACCTTCCTGTTTTATTCCCCATTAATCATTCTATTGGGAGCTCTATTTCCATAGCTATACTGCCTCGGAAACCCAAGAGGGGTCGCTATGAGTCAGGTTCGACTGGACAGCACATAACAACAACAGCAGCAACAATGTTTATAAAAATACACATTTTCTTATAAATTATTCTGCTCTTATTGCATACAGACATAGGTGATGGGAAAGGGAAGAAGCACAGCACAGCATATAGTCCTCTATAGGTAGAATTATCAGGCAGTCCATATTAGAAGCACTGACTCTGGCAATAAGAAAAGGAGTCTAAGTTCCATTGGTTGAAAACCAGAGTCCTACAATATATGGATACTCAGAATCACCCCTTTAGTGTTCCTTCTCTCTTTTCAAGGAAGCAATTGCTACAATTTCTCTCTCTTTTTTTATTCAAGCACTCTGTCATAAATTTTAATTCTCTGCAAGGCATTTGTCACTTATATTTCACTTTTTAAAATTTATTTATCTATCACTTGACTGCTAACCAGAAGGCTGACAGTTCAAACCTACCAGCCACTCCTCGGAAGGAAGATGGGGCAATCTACTTCCGTAGTGATACTGCCTCGGAAACCCAAGGAGGGGTCGCTATGAGTCGGTTCCAACTCGATGGCACATAACAACATCTTTTCATCTGCCCATTCATCCATTCAGCCATCCATCGATCTATCCTTCCACCTACACACTTCTATCTCTCATTGGAATGTCAGCTCCCAGAAAGCAAGAGTCTTTTCTCTTCTAATCACAGCTGTATTACTACTGTCTGGACAGTATGGCATATAGTAGATTTGCATTAATTACTTTTTTTTCATTGTTGCTATGATTTTTATTGTAGTTAGGCCATGCCTTATAATCAAGTAAGAGGTACAATACTGAATTATTTGTTCCTTTTGGAAATTAGCTGTGCTCTTATTTTTTTTATATATGAGGACAAATGGAATGCAGTTAATTATGATGTTTTCAGCAATAATAAACAGTTGTTGAAACCAAATCCTCTTATATTTGTTATTGTAACCTAATGTACTACATTTTGTGGCAAATAGATGATAATCCATCAGTAAAACAAAAGTAAGTAGTATAAGGATACATTAGAGTGGTCTAGTAAGCAACTGAAATCAGTATTAATTCTGCTAAGAGAACTAACAAATCTCTCCTGGAAGAAGTGCAGCCTGAAAGCTCCTTGGAAGCCAGAATGGCCAGACAGCATCATACCTACTTTGGTCATGTTGTCAGAAAGGATCATTTTCTGAAAAAGATGTTCTTGTTAAAGTGGAAGGTCAACGAAAAAGGGGGAGACCCTCCTTAACCAGGTGAAGTGACACAGTGGCTGCAATGATGAGCTCAGGTATAGGAGGTATTGTGAAGCTTGCACAGGGCCAGGCAGTGTTTCCTTCTGTTGTACATTGCATTGCTATGAGTTGGAGATGACTTGACAGCACCTAACAACAACCGAAAAAATTAAATATTTAATTTAATCATCTTAATTTTTATTATTTAAAAGTTACCAAATTTTATATTCTGAGGGAGGTAGGTAGGTACATAATTTCAACTTAGCAAATTTTAATTCCATTTTGTCTTTTTTGAGTCCCGTCTAAAACCAAAAACAAAATTCACTGGCAATGAGTTGAGTTCATTCAAACTCATAGCGACCCCCATTGGATTACCAAGGCTGTAAATCTTTATGGAAGTAGATCACCCAATATTTCTTCTGTGGCATGGCTTATGGGTTTGAATCACTGACTTTCTGTTTAACAGCCAAGTGACTTATCCAGTACACCAACAGAGGTCCTTTTGAGTCCCATGGTATAGGAGAAACACATGTATTTGCTCTATGTAAGAAATACTATGAGCATGGAGTACACACAGGAACTAAATTATGTCCTCTTGAAAATTAGAGCACAGTGGCTATGGAATCCTAGAATGGGATTAATTTAAAAGAAATAAACAAAAATGTATGTTAATGAAGAGAACATGGACATAAGTAGTCTTAGTTATCTTGTTGTTGTTTTTGTTAAGTGCTGTTGAGTTGTTTCCAACTCATAGCGACCCCATGCACAGCAGAACGAAACACTGCCCGATCCCGTGCCAGCCCCACAATCCCTGCTATACTTGAACCCATCATTGCAGCCACTGTGTCAATCCATCTCGTTGAAGGCCTCCCCCTCTTTCGTTGACCCTCCACCCTACCAAGCATGACATCCTTCTCCAGGGAATGGTCCCTTCTGACAACATGACCAAAATAGGTGAGACAAAGTCTGGCCATTCTTGCTTCCAAGGAGCATTTTGGCTGCACTTCCTCCACGACAGATCTGTTAGTTCTTTTAGCAGTCCATGGTACTTTCAGCATTCTCCACCAGCACCACAACTCAAAAGCATCAACTCTTCTTCAGTCTTCCTTATTCATTGTCCAGCTCTCACATGCATATGAGGTGATTGGAAATATGGCTTGTGTCAGGCGCACTTTAGTCCTCAAGGAGATATCCTTGCTCCTCAGCACTTGAAACAGTTCCTTCACAGTTGACTTTCCCAATGCTACACGTCATCTAATGTCCTGACTGCTGCTTCCATTGGCATCGATTGTAGAACCAAGCAACGTGAATTCTTTGACAACCTCAATCTTCTCTCCATTTATTGTGATGCTGCTCATTGGTCCAGTTGTGAGGATTTTTGTTTTCTTTATATTGAGACGTAATCCACACAGCAGACTGTATTCTTCAACCTTCATCAGTAGGTGCCTTAAGTCATCCTCATTTTCAGCAAGCAAAGTTGTATCATCTGCATATCTCAGGTTAATGATTCTTCCTCCAATCCTGATACCATGTTTTTCTTCATATAGTCCAGCTTCTCGGATTATTTGCTCAGTCTTAGTTATCTAGTGCATGTATATATAAATACCACAAGTGGATGGCTGTACAAAATGCAAATTTATTTTCTCACAGTTTAGGAGGCAAGAAGTCTGAATTCAGAGCACTGGCTCTCAGGGAAGGCTTTCTTTCTGTGTCAGCTCCAGGGGAAAGTTCTTATCTCCTTTCAACAACTGAGGACCTGGGTTTCCTTGGAGAGCTCCATGTGTCTCAGTATCAATCTTCTCTAGGGTCTAGGAGGTTCTCAGCACAGGGACCCTGGGTCCAAAGGACATGCTATCATCCTTTTTATTTTTTTTTTTTTCTTGGTCCAAGAGGTCTTCCCACCACCCCACCACCTCAAACCCACACTCTGCTCAATTCTCTCTCCTCTTATCTCCTGTAAGATAAATAGTATGCAGACCATACTCCAGGGAAATCCCCCTTATGTCAGATCAGGCTGCATTCTGTTCTAATCCTCTTACAACTGACAGACTGATCACAATAGGTCACTTCATAGGGGATGATTACATCATAATATAACTGTCAAATTTCATCATTACATTACTGTCAAATCACTCATAATCATGGCCCTGACAAGTTGACACATATTTTAAGGAGATACAATTCAAGCCATGATATTTTATCTTCAGCCCACCCCCACAAATCAATGTCCTTTCCACATGAAAATCATTTTTATCCTTCATATCATCTCCAAAGCCTTAAGTCAACTCTGAGTCCAAATTTCATCCTTGGGCAAAATTCTTCTTCATCTGTGAATTTAGAATATTAATTATCTGCTTCCAAAATACAATGGTGGAATGGGTACAGGTAGACATTTCCATTACAAATGGGAGAAATTGGAAGGATAAAAGTGATAACAGGCACCTCACCAAAAAACCAAACTCACTGCCATTCAGTTGAATCCAACTCACAGCAACCCCTCCTTGGGTTTCTGAGGCAGTATCACTATGGAAGTAGATTGCCCAACAGGCATCTAGCAAGTAAAAAACCTAGCAGAACAATTTACATTAGCTGTAAAGACATGACAATAATCTTCTGTTCTCTGAGATCATCTAGACAACAGCCCTGCCCTCCAGACTCTGGACATCAGCCATGCTGTCTGGATTCTGGGTGGAGGCCCCTTGGCCCTGGGCTTCAACTCTGTTTCCAGGTCCTGTGGGACAACAACTCTGCTCCTTTAGCTTTATATGTCTCCAATTCTACTACTTTGAGTGGTGACCCACTCCTTTGGCCCTGGCAAGCCCTGTTCTTCTTTTCCTTGGGCATGGCAGCTCACCCCTTCAGCTTTGGGAAATGGATCCAGTCCCTTTTCCCTGGCACTCTTGAATGGTAGTCCCACACTCCCTTTGAAATCCAGCAGGCCTTGGGTCCACCCTTTGAAATTTCAGAAGTCATAGCCTTATCCATTGTTACCTGGGCAGTTCTGCTTCCTGTGTTCTTTGTCTCTTCAGCTTAAGCTCCCTGATTCCTTAGCCTCTTGGCTCCTTGGACCTCCTGTGCTGGGCCATCCTCTACCCTGCTTGGGCAAGTGTTACAGAGTTCTTTGGCTCTACCAATAAGTGCCTGGAGGCACCCACTCCACCAGCAAGCCTTGGCCTGAAAGTGCTCAGCTCTCTTGTTTCATGGGTCAGCAAACCTAGCTCTGTTGGCAAGTGCCCAGAGACACTCCACTCCATCAGGATGCCTTTTACCTGAAGGTACATAGCTATCTTGCTCCATGAGTCAGCTCCCACACCATCTCCCTCCAGTCTCCTGGTTCTGCGGCCACCATTCCTCTGCTGCTGCTTCTCTCTGTCTATGATGTCTCCAATGTTATAGTTATCCTCATTCCCTTCTGAGTCTTCATCAGACTTGCCTTTGATGTTCATAATTATACCAACAGTCCCTTCAAAGCAATCTAGGCTTTTACTATGAGGCTCTATATAAATCTTCCAGCCTCTATTCATTACTCAATTCCAAAACTGCTTCCACATTTTATATATCTGTTAGAGCAGACTTTACTCTTGTGGCACGAAATCATATCTTAGTTCTCTAGTGCTGCTACAACAGAAATACCAAAAGTAAATGGCTTTAAGAAATATAAATTTATTCACTCTCAGTTTCGGAGGTTAGAAGTTTGAATTCAGGACAGATGCTCAAGGGGAAGGCTTTCTCTCTAGGCCATCTCTGGTGGTAGGTCATTGTCTCCTTTCAATATCTACTGACTCAGCATTTCTTGGAGATCTCCATGTGTCTTGAAATCAATCTTCCTCTGGACCTAGGAGATTCTCAGTGCAGTGCTCAAAAGGATGCACTCTGCTCCCGGGTCTTCTTTCTTGTTGGTAGGAAGTACCCCATCTCTGCTTGCTTCTCTCTCTTTTATCTCTTGCAAAATAAAGGATGAAGTGGGTCACGCCCCAGGAAAACTCCAATTATATCAGATAGGGACTGCAACCTGAGTAAGGGTTTTGTATTCCACTATAATCCTCTTATAATTGATTTTTTGATCATATCAGATCACATTATGTGGTATACTTACATCATTACATAACTCCAAACTACATCATTACATAATTGCCAAACTACTGAGAATTATGGCCTAGTGAAGTTGACACATATTTTTTAGGGACACAGTTCAAAACGTGATATTGAATTTCAATTTTATGCCCTTTCTTATCAAGTTGCTGTGGGAGTCAGGACTAGGATATCAGGTCTACAACTAACCAATGTGTGAATCTGGGATGACTACAAGTGTCTGGATTGTGAGTGACTTCATATGTAGAGTGATATTGATATCCTTGCTGTGAGATGTGATATTTTAGGTTCTTTGTATTAATAGAGTACAGAATGATATGCACCTAAGAGCCAACATTAGAAAAAAGTATTAGACTAAAGAATGACACAATAGCTGCTGTCAGATTTACAATCCTATAATGAGATATAAAGGGAAAGAAAAAAAATGACTAAGTACAAAAATCATGATGGAGGATTATAGTCAACATTTTCTGGGTTCCCATTATGGGCTAATTAGAGAGCTTATTAGAGCAAAAGGGTTGAATTAACAATCCAGGCTTCCACCATACCCCAACTAATAGGTTCCAACACCAACATACTCTGTTTCTTCCAACTTTTCACATGCTTCTAGTTGTACCTGACTCAGAGGAGATACTCAATATGTATTGATTGAATACATAAAAAACACGCCACCTTCCCTATAACTTAATGGCATTTGAATCTTCTTTGAAAGTGAAAAATACATGATTTAAAAATTAGTGTAATATATGATAAGATATACTGAGATTTATAATAGATTAGGGAGCTCTGGTAGCATAGTGCCTAAGGCACTTGACTGCTAACCAGAAGGCTGGAGGTTCAAACCCACCAGCCACTCCTCAAAAGGAAGGTTGGGCAATCCTACTTCCGTAGTGATACTGCCCCGGAAACCCAAGGAGGGGTCACTATGAGTCGGGGCCGACTCGACGGCAAATAACAACAACAACAACAACATAATAGATTAAATACAAATATAAATGGAATATGATCTTTGTATCTGAGACTTGATATGGGAAGAGCACATGATGTCAAAATGATAGAATACATGGTACCATGGGCATGGGGGAGGAACAGGCATAGAAAGTGAAAGATATTAGTGTTCATAAAATCAGCAACAACTAAAACAACCAAACCCACTGCTGTGAAATTGATTCTGACTCATAATGACCATATAGCGCAGAATAGAACTACCCCATAGGATTTCCAAGGCCCATCTTTACAGAAGCTGACTGCCACATCTTTCTCCCATGGGGCGACTGGTGGGTTCAAACTGCCAACCTTTTGGTTATTATCTGAACATTTTAACTGCTGTGCCACAAGGGCTACCATTAATATTCATAGCAATGTGGCTATATTTCTAAATTTTTTTTCTAGATTATCCTTTGAAATAAGTGTAACACAATGAAAAAGGTGCACCTATCCTAAGCCATGGTATTTTCAATTGCCTCATACACATGTGAGAGTTGGACAATGAATAAGGAAGACCAAGGAAGAGTTGACCCTCTTGAGTTGCGGTGTTGGTGAAGAATAATGAAAGTACCATGGACTGCTAAAAGAGCTAACAAATCTGTCCTGGAGGAAGTGCAACTGCAATGCTCCTTGGAAGCCAGAATGGCCAGACTTCATCTGACCTACTATAGTTATATTGTCAGAAGGGACCATTCTCTGGAGAAGAATATCATGCTTGGTAAAGTGGAGGGTCAACGAAAAAGGGGAAGGCCCTCAACAAAATGGATTGAAACAGGGGCTGCAATGGTGGGCTCAGGTATAGCAAGGATTGTGAGGCTGACACAGGACTGGACAGTGTTTTGTTCTGTCCTACATAGGTTGGCTATGAGTTGGAGATGGCTTGACGGCACCTAACAACAACAACAACAACAACAATGAAAAAGCAAAATATAAATATAAGGTAAATATAAATAGATACGTATACATACAGATCATGAAAGCTATTTTTTGGGGCACTGACCAATCAAATCAAATACTGGTCACTATGCAAACCCACTAGCCACTCCTTGGAAGAAAGATTGGGCAATCTACTTCCATAGTGATACTGCCTGGGAAACCCAAGGAGGGGTTGCTATGAGTGGGAGACAACTTGACGGCACATAACAACATGCCATAGTAGTGTGTATTTGCTAAATAACAATCATGCCCTTGGAATATTCCAGTTAACAACTAGATGGTCCTTGACAGAATACTGATCAATGGAAAGATTACTAATATAAAATGCATTTCCATATTCTACTGGTCATGAATGAAAAGGCCTTCTTGTTCTCCAGAGACCTTTACCATGTAGATGAATAAGAAGTAGATATCATGAATAATCTAGAATGAAAGCACTTATGAATATATCTGCATATTATTAATGACTCATTCATTATATGTGACCTAAAATGGCATTTTGAAAATAATACAAATGAAAATGATGGAGCCCCAAATGGGGACTTTAAATAAAAATTTGAAGTGTCATTTATCATAATTTGATTGTAAGATCAATCTAACTGAATTATATGTTTTAATAGCCAATAATGACAGGCTGAAAGTTATTTTCCTTTGGTGATGGTGAGGGACAAATGCGAAGATGTCATTCTCTCTATTCCCTGAAGTTCTGTTTCTTAGATGACATTGATCAAGTCCTATAATAAGTTGAAATCCCATTAGACTTTCCTCAGATTCACAGAGATTCCTTATCCATACAATTATTACTGAACCCTAAGAAGCTGCAAAACAAACACTCTTACAGAAGACCTAAATCCTCCCTGTGCTCTTGGTCAGACCCTCAGAGCATTTAATGCTAATTATTAATGAGAACGAAAGGAAAGAAAGCAATGGAATGAGAAAAATAAGATGTTGTTACACATTGGACTTTATTCCCTTGAATCCCTTGACAATTCATGTTTGTTTTGTTTTCAAGAATTAGTTTGCTTAATTGAGAATGACTTGCTTGCCAACATTATGCTGTATTCTCCAATGGCTTGTCTTTAAGCTTGTTCTGAAATACATGATGCCTGGGGTTGGAAGGCCAAGTAAAGAACCAACATTTTGTCTTGGCTTTGGATCTGACTTACTGCTTTATAAAGCCAATTTGATACCAATAGTTAAGCTTTCAAAAACCCTCACTTTAACACATAATAATTTCAAATGTTAAATAAAAATCTCAGCCAATGAAATTACCACATTTGGCAGTTCTGTATGGGTGTTTGTGTGTTTGAAAATGTTTGTCTTAGGATGAGTCCATAGACATTAAAACTCTTGACTGTAGTGGTAAATTAACAAAAATAATTTAGTTTTTCAGAGTACAGAATTGATGCACTATGTACCACATTCTCACAGAATAAAAGAAAAACACATGATGTTCATTTATTTGACCACTTTGCATGGCATTTGAGACTATGTCCTCCTCTACTTTGTGTTGTTTGATTTGTACTGGTAGATTCCAACTACAATTAATCTTTCTTTTTTCTCCTGTAAGCATTTTCTTGTACCTCTAACATTTATAATCTGACTTTTAATATCATTATTTATTTATGTATTATTCTCAGCCCAGAGAGTTAACTGCTTGGGGCTGAGGATATTTCAACAGTGCCATAGATCACGTAGGGAGAACTCAGTAACAAGTTTTAATTTGAATAATTTTGCATAAGGCAGCCCATTGAAAAGAGATTACTTGCAATTAAAAAATTTTCCATAACAAAAACTGTGATTTTTAAAACTGTGATCAGTAATAAAAACATTCATAGTTTTAATTCAGGAATGTATTCACAGATTCATTCTCTGCACCAAATCCTGCTTGAGGTTCTAGGAAAATGGAGAAATATAAAATGCACACTATTGTCTCTTTCTTTCAGATGTTAATAAAATAAATAACAAAGTGCAGAAGAAAACTGAGAGGTGCAAAAAGTTTTATACTAGGTAAAGTAGGTAAGATGAATTTCCTGTAGGATATGAAGTGGCAAGACAGATTTTTCAGAAAAGGTGATCTTTTAATTGTTCCTGAGGTAAGTTCAGATCGATGAGGAAGATTTTGCCAAATAAACAGAGAATTAGGTCATTTCTGGGCCAGAGATTGGCATATATTAAAGCCTTGTTGTTGTTGTTGTTGTTATGTGCCGTCGAGTCGGCCCCGACTCATAGTGACCCCTCCTTGGGTTTCCGAGGCAGTATCACTACGGAAGTAGGATTGCCCAACCTTCTAGGAGCTTGAATAAATTATCTACTTGATAAAAAAAAAAAAAAAAAATAGGTCCTCAGCTTGCCGAAAGGTTGTCCATGGATAGTGGAAGAGTCACAGGATGGTGCAAATGGTTAAGCATTCTATCACTAACCAAAAGATTAGCAGTTCAAACCCACCCAAA
Organism: Orycteropus afer afer; assembly: GCF_000298275.1. Taxonomy (NCBI): domain Eukaryota; kingdom Metazoa; phylum Chordata; class Mammalia; order Tubulidentata; family Orycteropodidae; genus Orycteropus; species Orycteropus afer. Next base: position 1,710,173 of record NW_006921653.1, read on the forward strand.
GGTGGCTAGTGTTTCTTAAAGACCAAAGTCTTAAAAATCCTATGGATCAATTCTACTTTGCATGCATAGAGTCATCATGAGTCAGAATCAACTTGAACGCAACTAACAACGTGTGTGGTGGGGATTCTCTGGATGATGAGGGGCAGTGCATAAAGCTGGGCCATTTGTATTTTATTCTATAGGTTGGGATAGTTTTGAAATAATGAAGTGGCATGGTGTGGTTTGTTGGTCTTCTTGTTGTTGTTGTTGTTATTTGCCGTCGAGTCAGACCTGACTCATAGCGACCCTTCTATGGGACTCCAAGGCAGTATCACTTTGGAAGTAGATTGCCCAACCTTTCTTCTGAGGAGTGGCTGGTGGGTTTGAACTGCCAGCCTTCTGGTTAGTAGTCAAGTGCTTTAGGCACTACGCTACCAGAGCTCCCTTGTTGGTCTCGTGTGGACAAAAATTTGAAGGACAAATGGTGAGATCAGGGAGAACAATTAGGAAGTAAGAGAGGAGGTGACAGAGGTTAATTAATAGTGGGGCTGGCAAAGATGGAGCAAAAAACCAGTTGAGTTTTAAAATTGACAGACTGAATATGTTTGGATAACAGGACAGAGCGCAAACCAATTCAACAGTTTACAGCTTGAGTATCTGGGCAGAATTATTCTTCTTATTGAAAGAATCTGAAGTTCCTCCCCTTCCTTTCTTTTCTAGAAAGTGTCTATGGGCCATTGTAATGGAAACCTATTATTTAGTCTAGCCAAGCAGGTTATATACCCTCCATTTACCTCTTGTTCTTGAGAAATGCCTCTTCTTACTTCAACGGTGTTTAAGGAACTGCCATATTTGTACAATTAACCCTCTTCTGTGACTACAGTGGATGGGTTGAGGCAGTACCTTTACAGGGTCAACTACTAAGAGTCCTTGCTTCAGAATTTTAACTTAGAGCAGAGAAAACAAAATTAATCTCTCCTTGGATAGCAGAGACTGAAGGGATGTAAAATTGGGGACTAATGGTTGTCACATGACAACATGTAAGCTAAAGAGTACAAAAACTAGTTAGCAGTGTGAGAGAGAGTGTAAACAGGTATTCACTGAGAGGTACAGGTAAGAGATGGGAAAAAAAAAGCATTTCCTGGGTTCCTTTCAGGGGTCTGGTCTCTTATGGCTGTCATACATTGGATGGTTTGTGTTGTTGTTGTTGTTATGTGCCGTCGAGTCAGCCCTGACTCATAGCGACCCCTCCTTGGGTTTCCGAGGCAGTATCACTACGGAAGTAGGATTGCCCAACCTTCCTTCCGAGGAGTTGGCTGGTGGGTTTGAACCGCCAGCCGTCTGGTTAGCAGGCAAGTGTCTTAGCCACTATGGATGGTTTAGGTCCCTCAAAAATTTTTAGTAATAACTTCAGTAATCCTCCCTTTGATTTGTTTTTCTTAAGCTACCAAGAATCCATTTTTATTTTCATGTATTTTTTTTTTAAACCAAAGGAATATTGTACTACAGCTCAATAGAGATATTTAATATTGCAATAAAAATATTCAGAAAATAAGATCAAGATCCGAATGTAGGTTTTGGCATCATCAACATAGATTTGGGAGCTAAAGCCCTAGAATAAGTGAAAATGTCCAGAAAGTACAAGAAGAATGAAAAGAGAATAGATCTGAAGGCAAAACTTTGACAACTACCAAATTTAAGGGTAAACACAAAGAAGAGGGAAAGATTTGTTAGACAGCAAGAGATAAAAGGTGAGATGGGATGACAAAATACAAGAAAGAACAGAATTTCAAATATAAGATGTGGATAACTCTGCTAATATTCCAAAGAAGTCAGAAGGAAGATGGTTAATAAAAACTATTGAATTTGGCAAACCAAAGATTATTATTTACTTTGCTAGTTGTAACGCTTTTCAATAATATTAGGAGGATGTTGCTTTAAACAGCGATAAATAATGAATGATGATAATTAGAAAAGACTGCTCTCATATGATGTGCAGAGGGACGGAAGAGAGAGAAAAAGGGAATGGTTAGAAGAAGTAATTGCAACTAATTGGACAAATGTTTAGTACCTAGTATGTGCTATGTACTAAACCGAGCTAAAAGCAAAGAGATCCAGTTCCTCCATGCGATAATTTATAGTCTAGTGAGTGCTTATATTCTCAGGTGGAGAAAGTGATATGACTAGTGAAAATGCTTTTAACTACTCCACAGGTATGTGGCCATGTTGTATTTGATGTGTAAAAAACACATGAGTTTGGTATGCTCATGTATTTGCCTTTATCCACACATGTATGAGCACACACACTTATGCAAAACACATATAAATCTAAGTTGAAACAACTCATTTGTTTAAAAGAGTTAGTATTTTAACCCATTGCTTAAAACAACCACCCAAATCAGTTGTAATCCATGATACGACAATTTATCTGGAGTCACCATTCTCAATAGTTTAAGAATGGGTTCTTTCTATAACAAGATAATTAAACCATATGAAGAAAGGGTAGCCTTAAATGATTTCCTCTCAGACAAAGTTTGGCACTTGTGCTTGTAGAAAGAGAAAGCAACAATCAGTTGAATTGTACCAGTATGATTTTTTAAAAAAATTGGTTTTGTTTATTTTTTTAAGTAGCAATGAGAACAATATATATTTTTTTCTATATATAAGGTAAATATTTCCAAATAGTATTACTATAATTTCCACAAAAGGAAATATTTAATTCTCCTAAGGACACACCCCTAACTTTGTACTTTTTCCAACGATATCAAGAATGAACTTCTTCAGAAGGGAGGCTCCTGTATATGTATTGCCCACATTCTACTTACAGACACAAAAAAAATAGCCTCTCAGTATCTAAAAAATTTTACTACCAATCATGGATTGAATTATGTACCCCAAAAACACGTGTCAATTTGAGTGGGCCGTGATTCTCAGAGGTTTGTCAGTTATATAATGATGTAATCTTCCTCCATGATATGATCTGATACCGTCAACCAATCAGTTGCAAGAAAAGTAGAGTTGGATGCAATATCATTACTCAAATCACAGCCTTAATCCAATGTAAATTGAGTTGTTCTAGGAGTTGCATACAACACCTTTTATCTTATAAGAGATTAAAGGAGAGAGAAGCACTTAGAGAAGGAGGCATCTCAGTACCACCAAGAAAGAAGAGTCAGGAATGGAGCACATCCTTTGGTCCTTGCACTTGTTGAAAGGAGACAAGGACTTTTCCCAGAGCCCACAGAGAGAAAGGCTTCTCCTAGAGCTGGCACCCTGAATTTGGACTTCTTGTACCCTAAACTGTGAGAGAGAAAAAAATTCTGTTTGTTAAAGATACCCATCGTGGTATTTCTGTTCTAGCAGCACTACGTAACTAAGACAAAATTTGTTACCAAGCATGAGGTGCTGTTCTAACAGATACCTAAATGTAGAAGCAGTTTTGAAACTGAATAATGAGTAGAAGCTGGAAGAGTTTTAAGGTGACTCATAGTAAAAGCCTAGATTGTCTTGAAGAGACTGTTGGTGGAATTATTGACATCAAAGGCAATTCTGGTGAGGGCTCAGAAGGAACTGAGGAGCGCTGTAACATCAGAGATGGCATAGATAGTGAGCAGCAGCATCAGAGAAACTGTGGCAGAGAAACAGTGTAACAGAGCCAAGGGATAAGTGCAAGACAGTGCAGGAGCTGACCCATGGTGCAAAAGAACTAAGTGCCTTCAGGCTGGAGACTTCATGGCAGAGTGGGGTGTCTTTGGGTCCTTAACAATAGAGCTAAAGAAAGAGCTTTGTTCCACTGGACCTAGTAGGACAGAGGCCAAGCTGACCCAGCAGGCTTTAGAGGAACCAGGAAGCAGAAGCTGAAGAAAACAGGAGCATAGGAAGCAGAGCTGCTTTGGTCTCGAAGGGTAGGGCCATGACTTCTGGCGTTTCAAAGGGTGGAGCCATGGCTTATTGTCTCAAAGGGTGTGAGTATGGATTTCTAGTTTTCAAAGAGTCAGATCTTCACCAACTTGCTTCTGGAGTGTGGAAGTGCCACTCAAGAGTGTCAGAGGGATGGGCCAAGATCTGCTACCCGAAGCTGAGAAGGTGGAGTTGCCATGCCCAAAGGGGTGGAAGAAGAATGTGGAGCTGGAACCCAAGGCTGAGGAGTCTGCATCCATAAACCAGAGCGTGGCAAACACCCAGAGTCGGGAGTGTAGTGCAATTGCCCAGATAGTCCCAGAGAAATTGTTCTGGTGGGTTTTGGACTTGCTTGATCCCTGTTTTTTTCTCCCATTTTTAAGGGAAATTTCTACCGTGTACCCATTCCATCATTGTACATTGGAAACAGATAAATTATATTCTAGAGTTCACAGGTTCACAGATGAAGATGATATATTTCCCAGTACATTTTAGACTTGGAGTTGATTTAAGACTTTTGGGATGATATGATAGGGTAAATGTATTTTGCACATGGCAAAGGCATGAGTTTTTGTAAAGGGTAGAATTTGTAGATGCTGAAAGGAGACAAAGACATTCTGCTAGAGCTGACAGGCAGAGAAAACCATCCCCTAGAGCTGGTGCCCTAAATTTGGATGTCTAGTCTCCTAAATTGTGAAAGAATAAATTTCAACATCCATGATATTTCTGATATAGCAGCACTAGATAACTAAGACATTATCTAATCAGGGTTTCTGACTTTAGACTTTTCAAATACTCCATTCCAACAGTGTTTTAAGTCTGCCAAAGTTTTGTGTCAGTTAATCAGCCTTGACACATTTTTATTCATAGTTTTTCCAAGATTATCTTGTGCATAATATACATCATATTCTTAGTTCAGTCACTATGTAGTAGACAAAACAAACAAACAAACAAACTCACTGTCCTCTAGTCATTTCCAACTCATAGAGACCCTTCTTTGGATTTCTGAGGTGGTATCTCTACGGAAGTAGATTGCCCAGTCTTCCCTCTGAGAAGTGGCTGGTGGGATTGAACCACCAGCCTTTTGTTTAGCAGTCAAATGTTTTAAGCACTACGCTGGATGGTACAAGGATTTCCTTTTTTCTTTTTACTATATAGTAGAGAGAAAGAAAATTCTTATACCATACCATTCCACAGATAATGAAAATTGAGGCATACCACAGATAAAATGGGAGCTTTGGTGGCATAGTGCCTAAGGCATTTACTGTACAAGTTAGAAATAATTTGGTCTACTTTTCAAGCAAATATATTTTAGAGAGGAAATAGAATTAACAATATAGGTTTTATGTAAAACTGTACATGATCCTAAAATTATGAATACACAAAAAACTGCAGATTTTCTTTTTTTAAAATTTCATTGTGATTTGGGTGAAAGTTTACAGAGCAAATTATTCTTCCACACAGTAGTTCACATACACTTCATCTCATGGCATTGACTGTAATCTCCAATGATGCAGCAGCTCTCCCATTTCCTCCCCATAGCCACCTCTTTCCTGTGTCCTTCCCTCCCATGCACTCCTGCCCCACGAGCTGTCCTGGTGCATATACAGCCCTTCTATTCTCCCATGATGGATCTCTCCAAGGAATATATTTATCTAATGTAAATGTTCAGCTCATATGCCTGTCTTTTGTTTGCCTGGAAGCCACAGGAGTGGGTTCATTTCCAGACATGAAGAGCAGCTAGAGGCCATAATCTCAGGGGTTCCACCAGGCTCTATCAGACCAGCAAACCTTGTCCTTTTTTTTTTTTTTTTTAGTGATTTTGAGTTTCATTCAATGTTGTTCTTCCACTCTATCCAGGATTTCCTATATAGATCCCCTTCTGAATAGTTGACAGTGGTAGCCGGGCACCATCTAGTTATTCTGGTTTTATAGCTATATAGGCTGAGGATCCCATGGTGTACGAGTCCCTTGGACGAATTGTTTCCATGCATCTTTGGTTTTCTTCATTCTTCTTTGCTCTGGATAAGGAGAGACCCTTCATCACATCTAGATGGTTCCTTGCAAACTTTTAAGATCCCAGTTGCTACTCACCAAAGAAGGATGTGGAACAATGTTTCTGTGTAGTATATTATGCCAACTGAGCTTGACATCCCCTGGGACTATGGTCCCGAGTCCACAGGTACAAATACTCACTCCCTCTGGATAGTTGGCTGTGGCCAGGAAGTGAGTACAAGTCCCTTGTCAGCTCCTCTATATATGTAGAAATTCTTATTAAGAGTACAAATACACTTGTAGAAACATTGTCTGCCAACCCTATACATGGTCATGGGCACACTCACCACTGCATAGACATACCTAATCGTTCAGCCTGTCCACCCATCTATCCACCCATAGATCAATGTTTGCCATCACTGACAATGAAGCACTGTATGTGCAAAAGGGTTCATCTTTGTTGTCTGTACCTCCCATTCACCTTTTTCTGTCTTTGTCTTCCTCACTGCCACTGTGTTGATCACTCACATTTGGTACATTGCCCTTCCCTTCACCCAAATCAGTACTTGTCTCTACCTATATAGCAGTGTTCCCTCCACTCCCCTTTCACCCCTGGTAACCAACAAAGAAAATTTCCTTCCATATATGAACTTTCCCTTGACTTTTCACAATAACAGACTAATACAATATTTCTTCTTCTGGGACTGACTTATTTCACATAGAGTAATGTCCTCCAAGTTCATCCACATCATGTGGTGTTTTGCAGATTATATGTTATTCTTTAGGGTTGCATATTATTCCATTGTGTGTATGTACCATAAACAACAACAATAACAACAACAACAAACCTGCAGAATTTCTTATTTTGGCATAGATATAGATTTTAGTTCATATCAACACAGAAGCTTGGATCATACTTTTATAATTCAATTTGCCTAGTTCTTTTCACTAGGATTTTAAAACAGAATTGACAAAAATATTTCAAACTTAAATCCTAGTTATCCCTTAGTGAGTTATTCCTACCTTAAATCTTTTCCTTTGTCATACTTTTCCAGAATTTAGTTGCTTCCATTCTAGTCTCTTTAGTTATTCCACCCACAAAATCTAGGTATAATCCTAAATTTATTCCCTTTGCTTAAACCCATTCATAAAATATATCATATTACTGAAGTCTCCATCTTCAAAATATATCCCAAATATATGGATTTTTCCCTAGGTCTAGTGCTACAACCTAATCCAAGCTAGCCTTGCCTTTTGCCTACAATCCTGTAGTAGCTCTTTGGTTATGGTGCTTCCTCTGAAATCTCCAGTCCATTTTCCATGCTGCATTGATATTTTAAAAAGTGAAGAAGAGCACGTTACTACTCTGCATAAACATAGATAGAGTTCTTAAAATAAAATCTAAACTCTATATAAGAAATGTCTTCAACACGTTTTCATTTTTTCTCCCTACTCACATAAACCTTCTTTCAGCTCCATATACCCTCCGCTTTTTTTTTTTCACTTCAGAGTTTTTATACCTGCACTTATCCTTGTTCAGAATATTCTTACTTAAGATTGTTACTCAGTTTGATAATATTCATAAAAAGGTTTATGTCAAGTTCCGACAAGATGGCGGACTAGGCAGAAAGACTGCACAGACCCTCTTCAACAAAGAAAAGGGAAACCATTTAACACAGACACAGAAAATAATCTTGGACCCCTGAGACTTGAAGGAAAGGATATAGAAGTGGACTAAACCCCAACTAGCAGAAGAATCTGCATGAAAATACCAAAAAAGGAGACAGATGGAGGTGCAGTCTGGCAGCGATCCTGAGCGATTCTGACGGCACACACAGCTTGGAGATTCCCGAGTGGTGGTAGGACCGAAGAATTAACCTAAAAATCATCCTGCTAGCCAGGGACAGCACGGAGGACTGCACGGTCACTGGGGAACAAATGGAGAAGGTGATGAGAAAGGTGGGCTGAACTGTGGACTTTTGCTGGTCTGGAGGGTGCCACCATTTTGAATGATTAAAAAACGGCTTGACTATTTTGGATATTTAAAGAGACAGCAGTCTCACAGATTCCTGGGGCTTAAGAACACGTTCTGCTTCCCAGCAACCCCAAGGACACTC
>NW_006921653.1:1734856-1735271 GCF_000298275.1 Orycteropus afer afer
GACAAATATTGTGTTTGTCCATTATTGTAAAATTAAGGAACGGTTTATCTATAGAAGGGCATTTTCTCTGTTGTTTACCAGGGGTGAGAGGGGAGTGGAGGAAAGGTGCTAGATAGATAAAGTATGGATTTGGGTGAAAAGAAGGTCAATGTACCAAATGTGAGTGACCAATATGGCAGCACTGAGGATAGGAAAGACATAGTGAGGTACATGGGAGGTACAGACAACAAATATGAACCCTTTTGCACATACAGTACCTTGTTGTCAGTGAAGGCAAGCATGGGTATATGGGTGGATAGATGGGTGGACTGGCTGAACTATTAGGTATGTCTATGAACTGGGGAGTGTATACATGAACATACATAAGGTTGGCAGACAATTGTCCTATAAGTTTATGTGAATGATCAGAATTCCC
>NW_006921653.1:1735977-1741507 GCF_000298275.1 Orycteropus afer afer
AGGGATGGACACTTGGAAGAGGTAACTATGGGGAAGAAGTGGGAGGGGAGCTGTTGCATTGTGGTAAACTGTGGTCAATGTCATGAGACAAAGTATATGTAAAATGCTGTATGGAAAGTGAATTTGCTCTGTAAATCTTCACCCAAGTTACAATAATAAAAAATAAAAAATATATTTTTACCTTAAAAAAAAAAAAGGTTCTCACTGGTCAATTCTTTGAGAATTGGGTGGCCTCTTCCTTCTCCCTTCTTCTAAGTCTGTCTTAGCATCCATCTTAGCATCTGTCTCAGATTGGGCAATCTACTTCTGTAGAGATTCAGCCTCAGAAACCCAAGGAGTGGTTGCTATGAGTCAGTGTCTTAAATTATTTTTTCATTTGATAACTTGTACATAAGTATTCCATGACATTGGTTGTATTCTCCCCAATATGTTAGCATTCTTCCGATTTCTGCTTTGGTTCCCCATTACCTTGTCTGGATTTTCTACCCCTTTCTGTCTTTTTATCTTTTATTTTGGTTGATTGTTATGCTTTTGAACTCATATAATAGATTATTCTAAAGTACACGTAATTTCTGGTTATTATTGTTTATTTTATGGGCCTGTCTATTTGGCTGAAAGGTGATCTCCAGGAATGGCTTCAATTCCAGGTCAGAAGATTGTCCTAGAGCCATAGTTTTGGGGATTCTTTCAGTAGACCAATAATTCAAGTCTTTTTTGTGAATGTAATTTTTTGTTCTACATTTTTCTCCCACTCTGTCTGAGACCCTTTACAGTGATCTCAGTCAGAGTGGTTGGTAATTGTAAGTGGGCGCCATTTAGTTGTTCTTGTTTTGGGATCAGATACACTATGGTCCTTGTGGCCTTTTCACTGGTTGCTCTTTGAGTCTTTCGTTTTCTTCACTCTCCTTTGCTCTGAATGAAAATAGCCAATACTTGTATCTTACATGCCTACTTGTAAGCTTATAAAATCACAAACACTACACTCCAAAATGAGATGCAGAATATTGTCCTTACAAAATATTTTGTTCCAGTTGACATAGATGTCCCCTAAGTCTACATTCCTTTGCCTTCAAGCTAGGAATATCACCTGTGAGATGTTTGACTATGTCTGAGAAATTTCAATGACTGACTGTGCCTCTTGTTCGCTCTATTGTCTGTATTAATACACACACAGCACCTACAGTTAAGTATGTAGAAATCTCCACAACCAAATCTATATCTGCAGTAGGGTGTACTCCTTACGCTCTCCCTCTTTAGCATATCTATTTAAGTATGTATCTGTAAATTATTATTTATTAATTAAATTACTGCAAGATGTCTGTTATGTAATTATCATTAAAAAAAAAAAAAAACAACTCATTGCCGTTGAGTCAGTTCTGACTCATAGCAACCCCTCTGGGTTTCTGAGGTGGTTATCTCTAGGGAAGTAGATTGCCTTGTCTTCCTTCTGAGGAGTGGCTGGTAGGTTTGAACCACTGGCCTTCTGGTTAGCAATCAAATGCCTTAAGCACTATGCCACCAGAGCTCCTGTAACTATGTAATTTTCATAACCAAACCAAACTCACTACCATTGAGTCAGATCCAACTCATAGTGACCCCTCCTTGGGTTTCCAAGGCAGTATCACTATGGAAGTAGATGGCCGAACCTTTCTTCCAAGGAGTGCCTAGTGGGTTTGAACTGCCAGCCTTCTGGTTAGCAGTCACATGCCTTAGGCACTACACCACATATTGTTTGCTACCTTTCCATTCACCATTATTTACACATATTTTCTATTTAGTTAATAACTTTCTTTCCTTCTCTATCCATCCCAGTTGTTTTTGTTAGGAGCTGTTGAGTCAGCTCAGACTCATAGCAACTCAATGTACAACAGAATGGAACATTGTCCAGCCCTGCATCATCCTCATGTTCTTTTCTACACTTGAGCCCATCGTTGCAGCCACTGTGTCAATCTATCTGGTTGAGGACCTTCTCCTTTTTCATTTACCCTCTACTTTACCAAATATGATATACTTCTCCAAGGGCTGGTCCCTTCTAACAATAAAGCCAAAGTAGATGCGATGAAGTTTGGCCATTCTCACATCTAAGGAACATTCTAGCTGGACTTTTTCCAGGACAGATATGTTCATTCTTCTGTCAGTCCATGGTATTTTCAGTATTCTTTGCCAACACTACAATTCAAAGGCATTGACTCTTCTTCGATCTTCCTTAATCATTGTCCAGTTTCCACATGCATGTGGCGTGATTGAAAATATCATGGTTTGGGTTAGGCACAACTTATTCTTTAAAGTGACATCTTTACTTCTTAACACTTTAGTTTTTCACAGCAGATTTACCCAGTGCAATATGATGTCTGATTTCTTGACTGCTCCTTCCATGGGTGTTGATTGTGGATCCAAATAAAATGAAATCCTTTATTACTTCAATTTTTTCTCCATTTATTGTGATGTTGCTTATTGGTCCAGTTGTGAGGATTTTTGTTTTCTTTATTTTGAGGTGTAATCCATACTGAAGACTGTAGTCTTTGATCTTCATCAGTAAGTGCTTCAAGTCATCTTCAAGTTCAGCAAGCAAATTCATCCCTGATAACCATCATAGAATGTTAGTATTTTTTCTGTGTGTAAACCTTTTCTTTCTTCGTCTTTTTTTTTATATAATGGTCTCATTCAATATTTATCTTTGACTTCCTTCACTCAGCATAATGTCCTCCACATTCATCCATGTTGTGAGATGTTTGAAGATTCTTTATCATTTTGTAGTATTCCATTGTGAGTATGTACCACACTTCTTTATCCATTCATCCCTTGATAGGCATTTTGGTTGTTTCCATCTTTTTGCTGTTGTATATTCAACAATTCTGTAATGAACATGGGTGTTCATATATCTATTCCTGTTACATCTCTTACATCATTGGGTCATATATCTAGGAGTGGGATTTCTGGATCATATGGTATTTCTATTTACAACTTTTTAAGGAAGCACCATAAATTTTCTGTAGCGGTTGTACCATTTTTCATTCCTAACAACAATGTATGGGAGCTCTGGTAGCATAGTGCCTAAGGCATTTGACTGCTAACCAGAAGGCTGGTGGTTCAAACCCACCAGCCACTCCTCAGAAAGAAGGTTGGGTAATCTACTTCCGTAGTGATACCACCTCAGAAACCCAAGGGAGGGGTTGCTGTGGGTTGGGTCCAACTCAATGACACATAACAACAACAACAGAAGCAGTGTATAAAGAGTTTCATTCTTCCTATAACCTTGCCAATATTTGTTATTTTTTTCATTTATTGCCATTAGCATTGGGGTGATATTGTAGTTTTGCTTTGCATCTCTCTAATTGCTAATGATCATAAGCATTTCTTTATGTGTTTGTTAGCTGCCTGAATGTCTTCTTTGGTGAAGTGTCTGTTCATATTCTTTGCTCATTTTTTAAAAAATTGGATTGTTTGTCTTCTGATTGTTGAGGTGTTGACATCTTCTATACATTTTAGAGATTATATCCTGTTCATATATGTTGTAGCCATTTTTTTTGCAGTCTGTAGGTTCTCTTTTTACACTTTTGGATAAGATATTTGATGAGCCTACATATTTAATTTTTAGGAAGTCATATTTATCTAACTCATCTTCTGCTGTTTGTGCTTTTATGTTTGGTATTCTATTTACATCATGTATTAGGGTCCCTGGCATCTATATTTTTTCCTATGATATTTATAATTTTAAATTTTATATTTGAATCTTTGATCCATTTTGAGTTAGTTTTTATGTATGGTGTGTGATATTAATCCTGTTTCAATTTTCTACATATAGATATTCAGTTATGTCAGCACCATTTGTTAAAGAAACTATCTCTTCTTCATTTAATGGATTTTGGCCCTTTGCTTAAGATCAACTCTCAATAGGTGGATGGATTTGCTTCTGGACTCTCAATTCTGTTCCATTGTTCTATGTGTCTGTTATTATGCCAGTAACAGATTATTTCAACTATTGTATCTGTATAGTAGGTTCTGATATCAGGTAGTGTGGGGCCTTGTACCCCATTGTTCTTTTTCAATAATGCTTTGCTTATCTGGGGCCTCTTTTCTTTTCATATGAAACTGATGATTTTCCATCTTGTTAAAGAATATTGTGGGAATTTGGATTAGGATTGTATATACTTATAGATAGCTTAGGTAGTATTGACAATTTCACAATGCTTTAAGTTTTCTTATCCATGAACATGGTAAGTTTTTCCATTTGTTGTTGTTGTTGTTATGTGCCATCGAGTCGGCCCCAACTCATAGCTACCCCTCCTTGGGTTTCCGAGGCAGTATCACTACGGAAGTAGGATTGCCGAGTATGTCTCTTTTGGTTTCTTGCAGTAGTGTTTTGTAGTTTTCTTTGTATAAGGCTTTTGTATCACTAGTTAGATTAATTCTTAAGTGTTTTATCTTTTAGGGACTATTGTAAATGGTATTGTCTCCTGATTTCTTTTTTGAAGTTCTCTTTGTAGGTATTCAACTGATTTTTGTATGTTGATCTTGTATCCTGCTACTTGGTTGTATCCTTCTAATAGTTTAGTAGCTTTCTTGTGGAATCTTTGGGATTTTCTTCATATAGAATCATATCACCTGCAAATAGGGAAACTTTTTGTTCTTCTTTACCAATTTGAATGTCCTTTATTTCCTTTTCCTGACTTATTGCTCTAGCTAGAGCTTCCAGTACAATGTTGAATAAGAGTGGTGACAAACAATATCCTTGTCTGGTACCTATTCTAAAGGGGAATGGTTTCAGTCTCTCTCAAGTGAGAATAATGTTGGCTATTGGTTTGGTACCCTAACCAAACCAAACTCACTACTTTTGAGTCAATTCCAACTCATAGTGACCCCTATTGGTTTTCCAAGGCTGTAAATCTTTATGGAGGTGGATTGTTTCTTCTTCCACCCACAGAGCAGCTCGTGGGTTTGAACCAGCAAACTTTTGGTTAGCAGCCAAATGCCTTAGCCATTATATCACTGGTACTCCTTTGGTTTTGTATAAATGCCATTTATTATGTTGAGGAATCCCCTTTCTATTCCTATTTCATTGAGATATTTTTTATAAGAATGGGTGGTGGACTTTATCAAATGCCTTTTCTGTGTTGATTGAAATGATCATGTGATTCTTCTATATATGTGGTGGATTATGTTATTGATTTTCAAATGTTGATTTATCCTTACATACTTGACATGAATCCCACTTGTTCATGATGCATTGTTTTCTTTTAAATGCTTTCAAATTCTATTGGTGAGAATTTTGTGTCTATATTCATGTGGAATATTGATTTGTAATATCTTTTATTTTTTTTTGGTGGTGTCTTTGCCTGACTCTGTTATCAAGGTTATGCTGGTTTCATATATTCAGGAATATTCCTTCCTTTTCTATGCTATAAAATAGATTGAGTATTATTGGTCCTTTGCCCATTTTATGATTGTGTTGTCTTTTTGTTGTTAAGTTTTTAAAGTTATATATATATATGTATGTATATATATATATATATATAGTTTACTAGATTCT
>NW_006921653.1:1741607-1752363 GCF_000298275.1 Orycteropus afer afer
TATATAGTTTACTAGATTCTTGTTGGATAAACTGTTTCCAAAGATATCCTCTTGGTCCATATGTTATCTTTTAATATTTTACTAATTCTTTTTATGAACAGAAGTTTTTAATTTTTATGAGGTCCCATTTATTTATTTTGTTTTTTGCTGTTTGTGCTTTTGTTCTGATATTAGATAATCCATTGTTGAAAGCTATGTCTGACAGCACTGCTCCTGCTTTTTCTTCTAAGAATTTTGTGGTTTTAGTTTGAAACTTTAAGTCTTTGATTAATTTTCAATTTGTTTTTGTGTATGGTGAATAAAAGATCTCATTTCATTTTTCTGCATGTGGAAATCCTATTTTCCCAGCACCATTTATTAAAGAGACTCTTCTTTCTTCGTATAATAGATTTATCACTCTTGTCAAAAATCAGTTAACCGAAGACATGTAGGTTTATTACTGGACTCTCAATTTTATTCCATTGATCTATGTGTCTACTGTTATATCAGTACTAGCCTGTTTTGATTATTGTAACTGTATAGTATGTTTTAAAATCAGGTAATGTGATCCTGGGAAACAAAAAAATAAAATTATTGTGATTTCTAAAGCATAATTATGATATTGTACTTAGATTTAAAAGATAATTTTTCAGATATACAAACTGAAATGTTTATAGATAAAATGGTGTGATGCCCAGGATTGTTTCAAAATAATATTGTCATTGTTGTTTGGTGTCACTGAGTCAGTTCTCCTAGTGATTTTATGTACAACACAATGAAATACTGTCCTGTTCTGAACCATCTTCATAACTGTTGCTATGATTGATCCCGTTATTGTAGCCACTGTATCAGTCCATCTCATCAAGGGTCTTCTTTTTTGCTGACCCTCTGCTTTACCAAGCATGCTGTCCTTCTTCAGGGACTGGTTCCTCCAGATAACATGTTCAAAGTGCATGAAATAAAGCCTCATCATCTTTGCTTCTAAGGAATATTCTAGCTGTACTTCTTATAAGACATATTTTTCTTCTGTGGAAGTCCATGTTATATTCAACATTCTTGGCCAACATCATAATTCAAAGGCATATATTCTCTTATCTTCCTTTTTCTTTGTCTAGCTTTCTCATTTATATGAGGCAATTGAAAATACCATGGCTTGGGTCAGGTGCATGTTAGTCCTCAAAATGACATCTGTTATTATTATTTTATATTATTTTAGCTTTTGAGCACTCTAAAGAGGTCTTTTCAGATTTTCCAATGCAATACATTGTTTGATTTCATGACTGCTGCTTCCATGGGTATTGATTGTGGATGCAATTAAAATGTAATACTTGACAACCTCTGTCTTTTCTCTTTTTATCATGGTGTTGCTTATTGATTCAATTGTGAAGATTTTTGTTATCTTTTTATTAATGTGTAGTCCACACTGTAGGTTGTAGTCTTGGATCTTCATCAGTAAGTGCTTTTAGCAAACAAGATTCCATCATCTGCATATTACAGATTGTTAAAGAATCTTCCTCCAAACCTGATGCCATGTTCTTTTTCATATAGTCCAATTTCTTGAATTATTTGCTCAGCCTACAGATTGACTAATTATGGTGAAAGGATAATACCCTGATGCACACATTTCCTGACTTTAAATCATGCAATATCTCTGTTCTGTTGGAATGACTGCCTTTTGAACTATGTACACGTTCCGCATAATCCATCATTAAGTGCACATGCACTTACCATTAACTACCCAATTAATTACAAATGTGTCTGGCTGCTTTCTGCTCTTTCTATCCATCAACTCTGGAAGGCAGGGAAGTAGAGAACTCAAGTCCTTTCATACTTGTGGGAAACTACCCTTGACTTCCCTCCTATATTTATTATACTTTTTCTTCTATTCAGTGATATTTAGCTTGGACACTTTTTCGATATGTTGTTGTTGTTGTTATGTGCTGTCAAGTAGGCCCCGACTCATAGCGACCCCTCCTTGGGTTTCCAAGGCAGTATCACTACGAAAGTAGGATTGCCCAACCTTCCTTCCGAGGAGTGGCTGGTGGGTTTGAACTGCCAGCCTTCTGGTTAGCAGTCAAGTACTTTAGCCACTATGTTACCAGAGCTCCTCTTTTTCGACATAGGTGGAACAAAACTCAGAATTAACAAAAGCATATGAAACTCTAAATAAATGGTCTGTAAGTTAAGTTTTTCAGTATTAAACAGAAAGTTATCAGCAATGAATGGATATTAAAATAAACTAATCAAGGGATTTTGTAATTGAGACATTATGAAATTTATTGTGTGGCTGTTAGTTTATTCCTTAGATTTTTGAAAATAAATTTATGTGTCTCAAGAATATAATTACCTTTTCTGATCATTATTTCATGCTTATGAATCAACCTGTGTACCTAGAATAGAGCAAGCAAAGTTCTGGGACAGAAATTATAGATCTCCATCTCTTAGCAATCCTGCCAAGAGTAACTCAGGAATGTTAGACCAAGACACAATGGTGTTGCAAATTTTCATTTTTTGTCCTTGGGTAGCATAATGGTTTACACTTGGGTACTAACCAAAAGGTTAGCAGTTCAAATCTTCCCAGTGGAGATGCAGAATAAAGGCCTGGTGAGTTCCACAAGATTACAGCTATTGAAAGGAGTACAGTTTTACTCTGACACACATGTAGTTCCCTAAGTTGGAATTGGCTTCATGGCAACAGGATAAATGAGTTTAGTATTGTTTTGAAGTTATTACTATCATGTGGTGGTGTTACTTGTTGATCTTAAGGAACATAATGAGTCAGATAAACAAAAGGTTATTAGCATCAACAGGAAAAAAGAGTATAAACGTTAAAGAAGAATTAAAAATCTATTGAATTTTTAAACCAGAAACAGTAGTGATCATGCTTTGATAGCAAAATTTAAAATTCCTCTCTTTTACAGAAAATGTGAAGGTTGTCACTTGAAAGATCCATATCAGGCTTAAGTTGAGGATAGTAATGTTTTTTTTTATGATTATTTTTAACTCTGAATTAAGAGAAAGTTATTCTAGGGGTTAGCATGAACTCCTCCATAAGAGAAGATAAAAAATTCATGGACAATGTTCATATTTTTCAGTGCTCTATGTATCAAGGCTTTCATTAAGATCAGTTTTGAAATGTGACAACAGGATAATGCTTGTTATTACTGGCTTTTGCTTACCCTGGAGAAATCAGGAATGATTGTTCACCTCAAACAGAGGATTTTCTCTCAGAAATGAGCCAGGAGAAAACAATCATTCGTTTTGATGGTTTTATTTGGTGATGTGAACATGGAGATCTTTCTACCTTCCTTGACTGAATGATACAGATATAAAATATAAATCCATATTTTGCATGTATTCTAGGTGATACTCAGTGTTACAGTTAAGTTAATTTGGGAGTCTGATCAGAACAGCAGCAAATAAGGATCCTTGTGCTGAGTATACGAAAAAAATCAGTTGCTGAAAATCATATGCATATGCATTGAGTGGACATAGAACTTACAGTCCAAACTGGGTAACTGTTGAGAATTAAAAGTGGTTCTATTCATAATTATGCTGGGACTGACCCAGGCAAACTCTGGCATATAACCATCTTTACTTGCAGCAGTTATCCTAAATATGCTCATCAAATGTTGAGAGATGTATACTGTACCTAATTTTACCCATTTTAGTGTATTCCTTGAAAAAAAAAAAAGTAAATATACTTTAAGTGACTATCTTAACTTATTTGAATGGTAAAGAGTATTTTCTTCACACTGAAAGTTATGCTTCAAGGAACAACAAAATCCAATTTTTTTTCTTTTTTTTTTTGATATGTCTTACCTAATAAAATCTGATTAACAGATGTGACCATCACAGGTAGTAATAGACTAGTGAGACTGGCTAAAAAACAAGGCTACTAGACAAAAATAATATTACTACTTAAATTGATTTCTCCCTTTTTTGATTGTTTTTTTTTGCCTCTATTGATAGTACTATACAATTCAGCACTTTCTGTCCTTGTGTTTTGCCCTCAAATTGATTCTGACTGTGACAACCTCATGTGTGCAGAGCAGAACTGCTCCACAAGGTTTTCAAGGCCGTGACCTTTCAAAAGCAGATCACCAGGCTTTACTTCTGAGATGCCTCTGGATGCATTAGAAGAAGTAACCTTTCAGCTAGTTAGCAAGAACTTAACACTTCATGCCACTCAGGAGGTATCAAATCCAATTTACTGATTGTTTTAGGTGGGCAGAATTATACAATGCACCTGGACTGGGAGCCAAATTCCCAGATCTAAAGTATCTTAGTTTTTGCAAATAATACACATAATGCTCATAGTTAACTAACAGGCCAGGAGTTTGAGAGGTTTGTTAAAAATGTATCAGGCTCATGTTATTTGCATAAAAATACAGCAATTATCTTCCTCAGTGGGAAGCTGGTTCTCTCATAGCACTCCATCCTTCAGTGCCAGAATCTACATTCATTGTGCTTCAATCCATGATGGTAACTGGCTGTATCTAGTTTGTACCTCATCAATTTGCAGGCTTCGCTCCAGGTTTTAAAAAAAAAATAAGAAAAGTTGGTAAAATGAAAATGAAATTCACTGTCCTGGAGTCGGATCCGACTCACACCGACCCCTTCTTGGGTTTCTGAGGTGGTATCACTAGGCAAGTAGGTTGCCCTATCTTCCTTCCCAGTAGTTTTGAATAGTAAGTTTGAATCGCCAGCCTTCTGGTTAGCAGTCAAATGCTTTAGGCACTACACCACCAGAACTAGAAAAGTTACTGGAAAGCATATATTTTATTTAAGATTCTATAGGGGAGCAATTGAGATGTTTTACATTGAACATCCCTAGCAAATAAATTAGGATTCCTCAGTTAGACATATATTATGATGGACATTTCTGGAGCTCACCAATATCAGGTTTTTCTCTCCTTCTGAATATATGGAGACACTCACTTCCCAACTTTCTGCATCAGGGTGAGATCCTGTGACTAATTTAATTCATAAGGTTGTGGCCTGAAGTCACATGTGTTACATCAAGGCTGAAGCATTGTATTGCAAATATGCAGTTCTCAACTCTCTTTTCCAGCTACAGAGATCATGAGAAGAGGAAATTAAGTTTGAGGGTACACACAGAGATGGAAGTGGCCTGGACTACTGAGTTGCCATAAAAAGGGCAATTGTCCTGGAGAGCAGAGCAGACCATTAGGACAATTTGTGGTAAGAAACCATTCATTACTGTGCTAAAATAGTTAAGAAACTGAAATGTGAGAGTTGTGTGTTACCTCAGTCTAATTTAGCTTCTCCCGCCTAAGACATATCTCCTCTCTAGATCTTCTTCTCTGCCTTGATGCTACCTGGGGCCCTATTTTCTCTTCTTCCTTCACATAGGCTAAGGATTCTTCAGAAGTCTCCCTAGTAATTCACATTTCTACCTCCTTTATTGGGAAGAGCAATTCATCTCTAAACCAGCCATCTCCAAATTTGCATACATAAAGCAGTAACTGTCTTGTTACAAAAAGTCTCCAGTTCACTAGACAAAGCTTCCTTTAGGGTGTATATGTGTATACATACAAGTGTGTGCAAGTAATATAGCATTCTGTAATTATTCTATTAATTATTTTGTGAGTATCTATTCCTGAATCAGATTGCAAGTCTCTGGAGGAAAGGTCCTCATCTGAAAGTTCACAGATGAGCTTCGCTTTATGAATCCCTTGCAATTATAGCTTTAAAAAAATTTCTTTGAGCCTATATATATGTATTTTAGTTTTCACCAGATTTTCAAAGTGATTCTTGACTTTGGAAAAAAAAAGTAGAATCCATTGGTAGAAGAAAAGCTGAAAATTGAAAAGAATAGAGAATTAGAAGTGGTCCTGATTCCAATCCTGACACTTCTTGTTTCTTATAGAAGTTTTTATTACTGTCCAGTTTAACAAGACCACTAGAATTGGTTACTTACTCTCAGTGATTAAGTAGAGTTTGAGATATATAAGCCATAATACAATTTATTAATTTACATCCAAATTCTTTTAAGAAGGTAGGATAAATTCATGACAGAGTATTGCCTTATATGCTTGTCTCTCCATTTAAGCAAATGACAGGCACCACTTGCTGGGAACCACAAGGACATTCCAGACACCAATGATTGGAAAGCTTCACTTACTGAATGAGAGCTACAACTTCCTTCTCCACCAATGGGCCATTATTTGATAACCAAGAAATTAATATTCAAAACAGATTCTGCTGTCAGATGTACTACAGTTCAGTTAGTCTGGAACCTATCCTTTCCAGACCAATCTAAGAAGATTCACATCCTCTTGGGCAAAATTTGGATGGGCAAAGCCAATACCTATTCTTCTCTCCTCCTCCTAGCCCCTTTTCCCCTTTTCCCCTTTTCTCTATTTCTGAGGCTAGTCAGTGCTTATTTTAGGAAATACAGTATTTAGTCAGGACAGACAGTCAGGTCTTGATCCTAGTCGATTATTTTAAAATAATATCTCTTCATATCTGATTAACTGATTTATAATTTATAATCTAATGATCAGAGGATCATTGTATTTTCAAGATATATAGGGTAGAGTTCCGGTAAGATGATAGAATAGGCAGAAAGACTGCACAGACCCTCTTCAACAAAGAAAAGGAGAACCAATTTACACAGACACAGAAGATAATCCTGGACTCCTAAGCTTTGAAGGGAAGGATATAGAAGTGGACTAAACTCCAACTAATAGAAGAATTTGCATGAAAACACCAAAAAAGGAGGCATATGGAGCAGCCGTCTGGCAATGATCTTGATGGCACAAACAACTTGGATATTGCTGACTGGTGTTAGGACCTAAGAATTAACCAAAAAATCAGCCCTGCTAGCCAGGGACTGCACAGAGGACTGCTCTGGTGGCTGGTGAATAAAAGGGGAAGCAGTGAAGAGGAAGGTGGGCTGAGCTGTGGATTTTGCCTGTCTCGAGGGCACAGCCATTTTGAATGTTTACAAATGGTTTGACCATTTTGGATATTTAAAGCGATGGCATTCTCCCAGATTCCAGGGACTTAAGAACAGGTTCCACTTGCTGGGAACCACAGTGTCATTCCAGACACCAATGATTGGAAAGCTTCACTTACTGAGTGAGAGCCACCACTTCCTTCTCCACCAATGGGCCAATGACAAACAACCACCAAAAAAAGCCTGACTCACTCTTAGCTGCTTTTTGCAAACAGTTACCAGAGATCTAAATACAACAATGTCACTATGTCTCAGAGACAACAGACCATCACGATCCACACAAAGAAGCAAGATAAAGTGATAAAAACAAGGAAGCAGGATATAGACCCAGAACACATCCCTGTGGAAGAAGCAGCATTGGAAATTTCTGATAAATTCAAAAGAATTATATTTAGGTATTTTCAAAGGATTGAGAAACAGATCAGGGAAAACACAGGCAAAACCCTAGAAGAATTTTGGAAGAAAATGCATGAACAAAATGACAAAATAAATGAAAAGTTAGAAATACTTCAAAATCTACAGATAGAAAGCTAGAAGATTAACACTAAATTGTCAGAAATAGATAACACATTGAAAGGGCAAAGGAGTAGAATTGAATGGAATGGAAGACAGAATTAATGAGATTGAAGATAAATACCTGAATACTTCTTTGGAAAGGGATCAATCAGAAAAAAGATCAAAATAAAATGAAGAAAGCCTAAGGTTCATGTGGGATACCATCAAAAAGAATAACTTATATGTCATTGGAATTCCAGAACAGGAAGAGAAAAATGAAACCACTGAGAAAATTGTCCAAGATTTATTAGAAGAGAACTTTCTTGATATGATGAAAGATGAGAATATATCCATTCAAGAAGTCCAACAAACCCCAAACAGGATAGACCCCAAAAGAAAATAACCAAGACATATCATCATCAAACTCACCGAAACAAAAGACAAAGACAAAATCCTGAAAGCAGCATGGGAAAAACAAAGTTACCTATGAAGGACAGCCAGTAAGAATAAGCTCTGATTTCTCAGCAGAAACCATGCAAGCAAGAAGGCAAGGGGATGGTATATATGAAACCCTGAAAGAGAAAAATTATCAACCAAGAATTTTATACCCGGCAAAATTGTCCCTCAAATATGATGGTGAAATTAGGAGATTTCCAGATAAGCAGAAACTAAGGGAATTTGTTAAAACCAGACCAACCTTACAAGAGATACTAAAGGGAGTCCTTTGAACAAAGAACCAAAAACAGCATACAAGGGATCATTAATACACAACATGACATAACCCTATGCACAGCAGAATAAAACACCATCTGGTCCTGTGCCAACTCCATGATCCTTGCTATACTTGAGCCCATTCCACAGCCACTGTGTCCAATCCATCTCATTGAAGGACATCCCCTCTTTCCTCGACCCTCTACCTTACCAAGTATTGTAGTTCAGTTAGTGTGTCAACTTGGCTTGGCCTGGTTGAGTGACTGGACAAGTGGATATAGTATTCCCCTTGGTGAGACTGGTAATCAACTCCATGGTGGAATCTATTGGGAGCAGCTGAGTAACTGCTTTAGGGAATGTGGTCTGCTTCCTGTATATGAGGAGAACCCTTGGGGAATGGTCTCTAGCTTATGGCACACTTGGACCCTGCATGTAGCTGTGTCATTGTTGAGCAGCCTGCCATGCTCTGACGACCTTGGGACTTACAATGGACTTAAATTAATGGTCTGCCGTGTGGTTTGGTAACATTGGGACTGTGCCTTTTTGCTTGTCAACCTTGGGTTTGTCAGTCTCAGCAGCCAGCAGCTGTCTGAGTGAAGAAACACCTCTAGCTCTACTGGGCTGGGACCAGGAGACAGAGCTGGACCCCAGGGTTGAGGGGCTTTTACCCAGCCCCTAGAGCCTAGCACTTTGAACTTGGACTTAAAGCCTTCAAACTGTGAGAATAAACTCCTGTTTGTTAAGGCCATCCCATCTGTGATATATTCTTCTCAGAGGGACAGTAGGTAACCAGAACACCAAGCATGACATTCTTCTCCAGAGAATGGTCCCTTTTGATAACGTGACCAAAGAAGGTGAGACAAAGTCTGGCCATTTTAACTTCCAAGGAACTTTCCAGCTGCACTTCCTTCAGGACAGATTTGTTAGTTCTTTTAGCAGTCTTTCAGCATTCTTTGCCAGCACCACAACTCAAAAGTATCAATTCTTCTTCGAGTTCCTCATTCATTGTCCAGCTCTCACATGCATATGAAGCAATTGAAGATATCATGGCTTGTGTCAGGCACACCCCAGTCCTCCAGGAGACATCTTTGCTCCTCAGCACTTGAAAGAGGTCTTTTGCAATTGACTTGCCCAGTGCTATACGTCATCTGATGTCCTGACTGTTGCTTCCATTGGTGTTGACTGTAGAACCAAACAATGTGAAGTCTGACAACTTCAATCTTTTCTCCATTTATCTTGATGCTGCTTATACATCAAGTTGTGAGGATTTTCATTGTCTTTATATTAAGATGTAATCCATACTGCAGACTGTATTCTTCAGTCCTCATCAGTAAATGCTTCAAGTCGTCCTCACTTTCAGGAAGCAAACTTGTGTCATCAATGTATCACATGTTGTTAATGATTCTCCCTCCAATCTTGATGCCACATTCTTCTTCATAGCCAGCTACTTGGATTATTTGCTCAGCATACAGATTTAATAAGTATGGTGAAAGGTTACAACCCTGACGCACTCCCTTCTTGATTTTAAACCATGCAGTGTCCCTTTGTTCTGTTTGAATGACAGTCTCCTGGTCCATGTACAGGTTCCTCATGTGTACAATTAAGTGTTGTGGAATTACCATTTTTCTCAATGTTATCTACATTTTGTTATGATCCACACAATCAAATGTTTTTGCATAGTCAATAAAACATAAGTACACATATTTCTGGTATTCTCTGCTTTGAGCCACGATCCATATGACATCTGCAATGATATCCCTTGTTCCACATCCTCTTCTGAATCTGGCTTGCACCTCTGGAAGTTCTCTGTCAATATACTGCTGCAACTGTTTTTGAATTTTCTTCAGTAGATTTTACTTGTGTGCAATATCAATGATATTGTTTGATAATTTCCACACTCTGTGGTATCATCTTTCTTTGTAATGGGTACAAATATGGATCTCTTCCAGTCTGTTGGCCAGGTAGCTGCCTTAAATATCTTGACATAACTGAGTGAATGCCTCCAGTGAGACATCAGTTTGTTGAAACATCTCAATGGGTATTTCGTCAATTCCTGGAGCCTTGCTCTTCAGCAATTCTTTCAGTGAAGCTTTGACTTCTTCATTCAATACCATTGGTTCTTGATCATATGCCACCTCCTGACATTAATGAAGATCGACCAGTTCTTTCTGGGACAGTGACTCTGTGTATTCCTTCCATCTTCTTTTGATGTTTCCTGCATCATTCAATATTTTGTCTATAGAATCTTTCCATATTGTAACTCAAGGCTTGCATTTTTCCTTTAGTTCTTTCAGCTTGAAAAATGTCAAGCCTGTTCTTCCCTTTTGGTTTTTTAACTCCAAGTCTTTGCACATTTCATTATAGTAATTGGCTTTGTTTGCTCTAGGTGCTCTTTGAAATCTTTGGTTTAACTCTTGTATCTTGTCATTGCTTCCATTTGCTTTGGCTACTCTTCACTCAAGGGCAAGTTTCAGAGTCTCTTCTGTCATCCATTTTGGTCTTTTCTTTTTTTCTCATCTTTTTAATGACCTCTTGCTTTCTTCATGGATGATGTTCTTGATGTCATCCCACAATTCTTCTGGTTTT
>NW_006921653.1:1753487-1775221 GCF_000298275.1 Orycteropus afer afer
AACCACCAGCCTTCTGGTTAGCAGTCAAGTGTCTTAGGCACTATGCTACCAGAGCTCCTAGTATAGGGAATAGGGCCAGATAAATTTTTTTTCTATTTTTGTCCACAATTGTGGTGAATGACTTGTTCAACCACTAGCTCTGGATTGAATGACTGTTCCCTGAAAGCTGCTTAGCTCTGATTCAGAAATTAGTCTAGATGTTAATGAGGTGAAGGTAGCAAAGCAGCTGAAGTCTGGTTGCATTTCCATGGTCAGCCTGCATCCACAAAATTCCTGTGA
The DNA here is from genome assembly GCF_000298275.1 of Orycteropus afer afer. Taxonomy (NCBI): domain Eukaryota; kingdom Metazoa; phylum Chordata; class Mammalia; order Tubulidentata; family Orycteropodidae; genus Orycteropus; species Orycteropus afer. The sequence continues at coordinate 1,753,767 of NW_006921653.1, forward strand.
AAAGTGCCCCATGCAGCTAATCTTAGGCGTTTTTCTGGTACCCCAAGAAATTTCTCTATTGGAGCAGTGATAAAAATCCATCACCATGATTCTATGGTATGTACTGTCCCCTGAGGAGTGAATGGGGGAAGAAGCTTATGGTATCAAACATAGGAAGCCATGATTTCCCCAGGTCTCAGTCTCTCCATTTATCAAGTGGGGGAAAATCTGCTTTAACATCTTTAACTATTAAAGGCTCCACCTAATTGCTCTGCAAATATGAGATGTTAACTTAGGAGTACTGTGAGATGCACAAATAGATCCTGACCTGCAGCATGTTTCTACATTCACTTACATTTCTTTCTTGTGCACAAGAATTAGTCTCTCTGGTGATGATGAACCATTAAAATTGAAGTTGACAGTCATAGTCAGATTTCCAAAGGCTTTTTCTTTGCCTCAGTACCAAATTTTTTCTTAATATTTTGATATTTTAATAGTTCCCCACTTGCCTCATCTATTTTCCCCAAGTTTTTCACTTGCAAATTTTTATACTATTAAAAATTGTACTTCTCAGATGGCATTTTTATGATTTCTTTCCATAATTGCTAAGCCAGTATTTCCCAAATAGTAATGTGCATTTGAGTCATCTTGGAGTCTTGTTAAAATGAACTTATTCAGTATTTCTACATTTCTAACAAACTCCCAAATGATGCTGATTCACATAGAACACACTTTGAGAATCAGTTTTAGAAAAGTAATATTAATTGCCACTGAACACTTCAGCATCCCAGGCACTCTTGTGTACTTTAAGCACAATCCCTCTCAACCCTGTGAGGTAGGTAACGTTCTACCTCTGTATTAAGTATTGTTCCTAAGGACATGTCATTGATAGAGATTTAGAACCCTGGCACTACACTCTAAAACCAAACTCACTGCCATCGAGTAGGATCTGACTCATAGCAACCCCTCCTTGGGTTTCCAAGGCAGTATCACTATGGAAGTAGATTGCCCAGTCTTCCTTCTGAGGAGTGGCTGGTGGGTTTGAACTGCCAGACTTCTAATTAGCAGTCTAGTGACCTAGAAATAAAAGCTGGCCAGTAGCTTTCTTGTATTTATCATGTGTGGTGGTTAAGGTTGTGTCAACTTGGTTGGGCCTGGTTTTGAGTAGCCAGGCAGCTGGATGTAGTTATGTGTCATGATGAGACTGGTAATCAGCTCCATGGTGGCATTTACTGGAGCAGCTGAGTAGCTGTATTAGAGATGTGTTCTGCTTCCAGCATATAAAGAGAAGCATTGAGAAAGGTCTCTGAGCTTTTCTGGCATGCTTGGACCCTGTTCCTAAGGCATTTGACTATGAACCAGAAGGTGGGATGTTCAGACTCTCTAGCCACTCATCAGAAGGAAGACTGGGCAATCCACTTCTGTAAAGATTTACTGCCTTGGAAACCCAATGGGGGTTGCTACAAGTCATAATCAACTTGTTGGCAGTGAGGTTATTTTGGTTTTGAACACTGCATGTAGCCAAGTCTTCATTTAGCAGCCTGCCATGTTTCCTGTTGATCTTGGGACTGTCTCTGGATTTGAATTAGTGGCCTGCCGTGTTGATTGGTAATATTGGGACTGTGCCATTTTATTTGTCGACCTTGGGTTTGTCAACCTCAGCAGCCAGTAGCTGCCCAAGTGAAAAGATATCTCTAGCAGGCTAGGAACAAGAGGCAGAACTGAAGCCCAAGTTTGATGAGTTTTCACCCAGCCTCTCGAAGTTTGTGCTTTGAACTTGGACTTCTAGTCTCCAAAACTGTAAGAGAATAAACTCCTGTTTGTTAAAGTCATCCACTTGTGGTATTTCTGTTAGAGCAGCATGAAGTAACCAAACCATCATGTTAAACTAATAAGAGCCTGTCCAGGTAAGTAGAAAAGTTAAAGGGGGTATTGAATTGTATTGATCAAATTTGCTAGCGACATGGAGCTATTGAGCACTTAATATGTGACTACTCTGAATTGAAATGTTCTGTAATTGTCAAATACATACTGGATTTATAAGACTTAGTAGGGAAAAAAATAAGAATGTAAAATATTTCATTAGCATTTTTAATAATAATTATATGTTAAAATTATAATATTTTGGTATATTGGTTTAAATAAGTGTCTTTAAATACATTTAAAATATTTTTCCTGTTTCAATTTTTTAAACAAGGCTAGTAAAGGGTTTAAAATTGTATTTGTGGCTCAAATTATATTTCTATTGGACAGTACTTGTGTAGACTTCCAGTATAGGTAGTTGAGCATAGCTCTTCTCCACAATTTGCTGAATGGTAAGAATCATAACCCCTCTTTCTTCATGAAACTAGACATGTCTCAAGCTTGAGGAATGTGGCTGGGAATGGGTGGGGCCTGTGGGTAGCCAAACGGCTAACTGAGTGGCTGACCATGTCTGCCTTCCCACAGTCTGAACATTTGTCCCTGTGGCAATACTCTTAGTGAACTTTCTTATAATTTTTATTACTGAACAAATGACTATGAGTTAGTGTGTCTGATTTTAACATAAAAAAAAAAATCTTGGCTCTGGTCAAAGAATAAAATCATGCACTCTTCCTGGACATTACTTTCCTAATGTATAAATAAGGGAGGACCTTTATGCTTCCTACAAGATGTAAAGTAGTATAATGTTTTTCTAACTGCTGACTCCGGGAAGACTGAAAACCTAGAACAGGTGGTATTTACTCATGTTTTAAATCACATGCAGGTAGGGTGGGGGAAAGCCATCTAGCCCCCAAACATCTGAATAAACACAACAAGCCTAAGTTTTGTACTTGCTAAATTCAAGAGCTGTAAACTTTTGGTAACTATATATTTAGCTTTCTTGTTTTCCACTATTGACAGCATTTTCAGAGAGCTTTACCACTTCACCAAATGCCGTTTTTATTGCTAAAGTTATCAAACTACATGAAAAAGTAATGAAAGGATTTCTTTGCATGCTTTATATAAGTCACCCCAAAACAATCAAATGGGTCATAAATCAGGGTTCTGAGTTAGCGGTACTTTTCTTGTGACTTCTGAACCACACCCAAATGTGGGGAGTACTTGAATTGAAACTTATTTTCCTGTTTGAAATTCAAGGTTAATCCTGTTTATTCACATATCAAAATAATTTTTGAGACGTTGATTTCTCAAGAGTGAAATCACATGCATGTGGGATTTTTAAATATTGTCCGATATAAATTAGTAGAGATTTAAAGAACAACTCTAGAGTATGCGTGAGATCAGTTTGGGTCAAAGTAATTATGAATTTGAGATTTTTGTTGACCTGATTTTTTAATCTCTTTGAGGTTTTGGAGAATATGATTTTGTTCATATAATTCGGTTCTGGAAATTATTTATCATTATACAACCCAAAATCTTTAGAGTACTCTGCTCAGTTTCTATTAAGTATAAGTATTCTCTGGCGGAAGAGTATTAAAAAAAGAAAAAAAAAAGCCTCAGTAAATAAATGCCCTGGCAGTCTGCCTTCCTCAGATCTCCATTAATTTCAGGGTTTATTTCCATGTTAATTTGAACATATGTTTGTGATTTTGAAACCCTTATTTTAATAATGGCAGGTCATTTTAATATCACATCATTAAGTATAGGATGAGAAAAGCAAAGGCAAATAAGGTTTTGGATAACTTTTAAAGCCTTGAACTTATTTTAAATATCAACCTGACATTTTATACACAAGGGTTTGCCCTCAAATACTTTTTAAGCCAGATGGCAAAAGGGCACAATAAATTATGATGAATTCTTAGTGAAGCACCCAAAATATAATAAGATATAGTTGTTTAGTCAGTTTACTGTGTATCTGAGTTCTCTTCTATGGTATATTTAATACAGTCTTTTAGTAGTTTTTTTTTTTTTTTTTAATATGTATCATGGTGATAATTTATCTTTTAAATTTTTTAAAGAAATAAATGGTCTCTCAAATGTTAAAATATATTTAATCATATTAAACTGTTAAATATTTTGAGAATAGGCTTCACTTTTTTCCACAAGGAATTTAGTTTCAGCAGACTGTTGATTATTCATGTTAATAGCATCACTCTGCATTTTAAATCATTCACTCTGGCATTTATTTTTTTGCTGAATTGAAAGTATAAGACCAAATCATTTCCACAGTAGTTTTCTTTCCTTTTTGTTTTTTGTTGTTCTTATAAGTAGCAGCAAACTTTGATTTTAAGAGAGCCACTACTAAGTGGGTAAGAACTCATCTAAGATTAAAAGCAGAACTTTTAGAAAGGATAATAAGCACCCAAGTAATAATTTATTCAGAAAGAAGCATTTGAATTGAAGATAGTTACAAATGGTAATGGAAATACTGAGAAAAAGAACAACATATTTTAAAGATGAGATACCATTTCCTTTTGCAAGAATTTGGTCATTCCATAGGCCTTATGTCTTTTAAAAGTCAAGTTAAATTTCTTCATGTATGATGGTCTGCCATCTGCTTGGCCACAGTAATATACAAAAGATCTGCTTGACTTCTAAAAAAATTAAATTCTAAAAGAATAGAGCGTCTTGTAAATCAACTTGATGTTCAGATCTTAATAGATGTTCATGAGTGTGGTAACTTCTCAAGATTGCAGTCTTTTTTCAAATATTTGAGGAGTTCTTAGGTGTGGTTAAACTATTAATTTCCTTCTTATCCCCCTTTATCCTCTTCTATCTATTGCAAAATAAACACAGCTTGGCACTTGACATTTCCTCTGGCCTCTTTTTAAAATATATTCTGTGTAACTTCTAGACAGTGAACAGTATGCCTCTCTTTGATCTCATATTTTCCCATTAAAATTTTCTTTATAACATAAGTAATATGGATTTTTTAATGAAGCAAATTAGAGAATAGAAAAAATAAGCCATTAAAAATTACTTGGTAATCCTATTACAATGATATTGCTATTAACATTTGGGAAACTAATTCTCCAGACAATTATGATGTATATGTAATATAATACATGTAATATATTAACCTAAAAAAGTCTTTTATAGTACTAAAATGGAATGTAGAATATAGACCATTTGGAACGTTTTGTAGGCATAGTGCCTAAGGCACTTGACTGCTAACCAGAAGGTTCAAACCCACTAGCCACTCCAGGGAATGAAGGTTGGGCAATCTACTTCTGTAGTGATACTGCCTCGGAAACCCAAGGAGGGGTTGCTATATGTCAGGTCCGACTCCACGGCACATAACAACTACAACACAACATGAAGAAAATATTTGCATTTGACATTTAAAAATTTTAAAAACTTTTTATTGTGATTTGGGTGAAAGTTTACTGAGGAAATTGGCTTTCCATTCAACAATTCATAGACATTTTGACATTTAAAAATTTTATATGGCTATTTAAACACTGAAGTCCCTGTGTCTCTTTTGCTCAATTAAACAGTGATCTTCTTAGGGACAAAGGTTGTCCTGAATTCCTTTGAATTTCTGTTTTTAAGCACAGAATTATGTATTAAAAATGTTTAATGTTTTGGAACAAATGCGTATACATTTAGATAATGAGCTGTCTTTGGAAATTATGTCCCAAAAGAATACAGGAAACCAGCAGGGAACTATCCCCTCAACATATAAATGAAAGCCAACCGAGAAAAGTGGATTTAAGCCAAAGATAGCCTTAGAACTTCAGCTGGCATCATCATGCTTACAGGAGGTAATATTATACATTTAACTGTATAGACATGAGAATGTTAGTATTTGAGATTAAACAGGTGATTTTGTAATAATTTTATCATTGTAACTTATTTATAATTCTCCTATGTTTCCTATTTTAATCTTCACAGTTTCGAAGTGTGTAGTAGATATTTTCCAGGGTATTTTCTCAGTCCATCAATTTTCCTTTTGATATGGGTTATGAGAACGCTATTTAAGGGTATAAAAGTTAGATGCCAAAATGTAGGGCTTCAATATATTGAAACTCAATTTATTCCCAAGGAATCATAGTGGGAAGGGTAAGAGGTTGGTAAGGCAGCTGGACTCCACCTAGGCTTTTAGAAATCCAGGCTGCAGAGGTTCTCTGAACTTTAAAAAGTGGCTTCCAAGGTCACACTGTGGATTTCTCCATTCCAGCCTGAACGAAGGGTAGGGAGTGGATAGAGGAAGCGTGAAGGGAGACAGGAGGGGGCATCATGAGTGTGTTTTAAAGGCCAGGGCCTAGAATTAGCACACATAATTTTCAGTCACATTCTATTGACTGAAACTCAGTTACTTGGTCACACTTAACTGTAAAAGGGATTGCAAAATGTCCAACTGTATGCCCAGGGGGGAAAAAAAATGTAGATTTTGGTGAGCTACTGGGAGTCTTTGCTATACCTCTTTCATTAGAGTTGGTTTTGCTTTTCCAAAGATGAAATGTCACCTCATATCAGTGGCTACAATCATGGGCTCAAGCATAGCAAGGATTGTGAGAATGGTGCTGGGCAAGGAAGTTTTTCGTACTGTTGTACCTAGGCTATCTATGAGATGGAACCAATTCAACAGCTTCTAACAATAACATTGTATCATGGACCCCCCATGCCATTCACTCCCATTGACTTATCAGTGGTGAATACCTGACATGTTACTATCTGAGCCAATCAGGCTTTCTCTCCAAGGACTTAGAAAACAAGATTCAGAGATAAATTCTGTATGTCTGGAACTCTATTGTTAAACTCAAAAGGTTGGGGGAACAGAGACAAAATGGAAATGAAACAAAGAAATGCTGAAAACAATAGAACAAAATGCAGAGGTTGCATTGCTGGTGGTTTACTGCTTGCTGATACTATGCAGTCCACGTTTGACTGGTTACTCTGACTGCTTCAAGAGATGCACAAGTATCTTGTTAATTAATCTCTCTTTCTTGATTAAGTGAACTCAAGTTGATATCTATCTCTTTTTATTGCATGCTTAACGTTGGTGAATTTTATTATTTATTCACTATACCTCAATAAATGGAAATGAAAACTTCTATGATTGTTGATTTCTGTTACTTTTAATAAGAGTTTCAGCTAATAGAGAGTATATTGGTGAAAAAGTGTCTACTGGAGGGGGAAGAGTTAGGCAGGCCCATTATTCATCTTCTTCTACCATGTGTTAAGTGTCTGTCTTTCAGCAAGTAATAACTTACTGAAGTTTTCCTCTATGTGGAAAATGTGAATAACAATTTTTTTTGGTGTCCTTGCAATTCTGTATCAATAAACACAATAAAACACAGAGTACAGTACAGTGTTATGCATCCAGTATATGCTCAGTAAATGATCATTATGATAGTGATAATGAGAATGTTGTTAATGTTTGTTTTTGTTGTTGTTGTTATATGCCCTTGAGTTGGACCCGACTCACAGCGACCCCTCCTTGGGTTTCTGAGGCGTTATCACTACGGAAGTAGATTGTCCAACCTCCCTTCTGAGGAACGGCTGATGGGTTTGAACCGCCAGCCTTCTGGTTAGCACTCAAGTGACTTCGGCACTACGCTACCAGAGGAATAGCAAATGATACTTTTTGGTTGGTATATTTTTTAATTGTATCAGTTGCTGCAGCTGTCCAGAAAGTTGTATTTTCTCAGATTTCTAGATGATACCCAAACCAAGTGAAGCATGATGTTTCTAATTAAGGAAACTAAACCCTTGTGCTGACTTCTGTAAACTTTCCACAGCTAAAGGTCAGCTAAAGACAAGAAAGGATTTTAGAAAAACTCTCCTAAATCAAATAGTGCCAATTCTATAAGGAGAAAAGTATTTTTATTTTTGTCCAAGAATTTTCTTTAGCCAACATTGCTATAAATTCAGTTTTTGGAAACATGATTGTTTCTACAACTCAGCATTGTTACAATCAGCTTTTTTATTTTTATTTTTTTAAAAGCTAAAAATCAGGGAATTAGAATTTGACAATATGCTTGTCTCTCTTAAGAAAGGTAAAAATAGCAGGTACAATTTAAATTATTTAAATTTAACTTCATCTAATCAACTCATTGAATTACCCTTCATGTCAGGAACAATTGAAATGTGCTTAATCTAATTTCACTTAATCAAGTCACTGAATTAACCATCATTCTTCATTCCTTCTATATGACATGTTGATAGATACCTACAGAATTCTGCATGATCACACCTGGTCAGCTTCTCTCTAATGCACATATATGCTTCTTCCTCCAGTTGTATGCTTACCAAGAACTAGTTGTATAATTCACACATCTGTTTCTACAAGTGATACTTGTTGGAAAAATATGTAATGTAATTAAAATAGTAGATAAAACAATAATGAGCACTGATGACATGGTGGTTAAGTACTTGGCTACCAAGTGAAAGGTTGGCAGTTCAAACCTCACCTTTCCAAGAGAAAGATGTGACAGTCTTCTTCCATAAACATTTAAAGCCTTGAAAACCCTATGGGGCAGTTCTACAGGGCTGCAATAAAACAATAAAATATAAATAAAAGGTACTTTTTGTTTCTATGAATTTGAATAATGTGGTAGTTAAGGTTGTGTGTCAACTTGGCTGGACCGTGAGTCTGAGTGGTTTAAGCAGCTGTGGTGAGGTCATTCACATGATGACATCTGAGGTAAGGTAGTTTCCTCCAAGGTGAGATATGCTTTGAGCAACCAGTCAGTTGAAGGATAGTTTTCTCAGGGTTGTGGCCTGCTTTGCTTTCTCTTTCTCTCTCTCTCTATATATATATGTCTTGGGAAAATGAAAATTCTGGGGCTTTCTGTTTGATCTGGATCCTACCAAATTGCCTGCTGGTCTTGGAATTGCTGCCTTAGCAGCCTGTGAGTCAAGAATCTGCCATTTTATCTGCCAGCCTTGGACTTGGCTTCTGCTGATGACAGCAGACTGCTATACTGCCTGCCTTAGGTTTGTCAGCCCCTGCAATGCAAAAGCCTCCAGCTTGATGTTTGATCCATGAACTTTGCACTTGCCAGCCTACACAACTATATTTCCCTAAGATAAATTTCTCTCTCTCTCTCTCTCAGCAGGGTTATTTTCTCTAGAGAACCTCCAAAAAAATCAAACCAAAGTCACTTCCATGAAGTCAATTCCAACTCATGATGACCCCCATTGGATTTTGAAGGGTGTGAATCTTTACAGAAGCAGAATACCTCATCTTTCTTCTGTGGAGTGGCTGGTGGGTTTGAACCACCAACCTTCTGGTTAGCAGCCAAGTGCCTTAACTGCTCTACCATCAGTCCTTTTTCTGGAAAATCTAACCTAAGACAAATACTTATCAAAGACTTGATAAAGATGAATTGCAAGAAATAAGTGCTTTTGAAAGAGAAGCAATAAGTGATTGGAAAAAGTTGAAAAGTCTAGATTAGTGTAGCTCCCAGAATGCCTTAAATACACACACACAAACACACACACAGTACAATAAACCAAACAATAAAATGTCTATAGTGCTTATATGTGTGATTCCTGTAATAAAATGACTGAACTCTGAGAAATCAGGCTATGTTCAAAGGAAAGTTCTTGACATGAGTCAAAATATTGTGCATTCATATATGTTTTAAGTTGAAAAAGTCTAAATGATATGCTTTTAATGATTTATCTCTTTACCTTTTTTGTTGTTGATTGAGAAGGGAATTAATTTCCTGGTACTCAAAGCTTTGTAAACCAGATTATTTCACTTCACAGAATATTTACTGACAAAACTCGGATTCTTGAGGAAATCGTGTTAAGTATTTCTGTCTAATTCAGATATGGCACTGAAGAAACAGCTACAATTTGCCCCAAAATTGCTGTGGTGTTTAAATATTAGAGAAATAGAGTGTACCTGTGTAAGAGTACCACTTATTAGGGACTTTAAAATTACGTATAGCTGCAGTGAAAGGAAATACATATGAAATGAGAGGCATAGCCATAGATATCCTGAACCTGTGCACTTATAAGTTCAAAGGAGGGAGCAAAAGTAATCTTGAACTGATTAAAAAAATAAATAAAAATGAGTAGTAATAAAATGCCAATTAATAGTACTCAAAGTTAGAAGGTTTTTCCAATGTTGATACAAAATTCAGAAGCAAAATTTCTATTTTGTTAAAATACTCTCCATGAAAAAAATTCAAAACACAAAGAACATATAAAAAAGTTGGAAACTTATATCACAAGCAGTGACCTAAAATGCAAATCCATATAGAAATGATGAACAAACACACATGTGAACACGAAATTCCCAGAAAAACATCTAAGAATAGTCTTCAAACATATTTAAGGCTAAAAACCCCCCCAAAAAACCAAAAAAACAACCTCACTGCCAATGAGTCAATTCCTATTCATAGTGACCCCGTTTGGTTTTCCAAGGCAGTAAATCTTTAGATTACCCCATCTTCTGTCTGCAGAGCACCTGGTGGGTTCAAACGCCAACCTTTAAATTAAGCAGTCAAATGCCTTAGGCATCATGCCACCAGAGTTCTTTGTTTAAGGCTCAGAGCAGGAACAAATGAAGATTAAACTAAAACCATACATTTTTTATACCTATCAGATTAGCAACGATCTGAAATTTGATAATACATTCTTGTTAGGATGAAGAGAACTAGGTAATTCCATCATGGGAATGCAATGTAGTAAACCTCTAAGATTTGTGGCAATATCCATTAAAGTAACAAATATATACAAACATTTGGCTTTATAATTCCACTACTTTTACTTATATACTCCTGTTCTGTGAAATGCTTTTGTAGTACTGTTTATTAAAATAGGAAATAGAAACTACATGTTTAGATAATACATGTGTGTAACTAAATACTGTGTCACCCTATAAAAGTGATTGTCTTTTTTCTCAATATGGTAGACCACATATCCAGGAAAATCCTCCAACTATAAAGCAAGTACATGTAAGGAATTAATGTCAGAAAAGAAAATAAAACAAAAGTAAGATACCTGACCATGTTTGCAGCAAAGTAAGAGGACTCTTTAGAAGCCAAAAATGCTAAAAGTTAAAGTCTGAAGTGCAAGTTAAAGGCAAGCAGGTGTAATACTCATGGTTGCCTAAAGAATGTGCTATTCATTAATGACCAGTGATTTCAGTGCTAAGAGCTAGGAAGGATGGGGAAAAATAGTACAGATTCTAGTGCTGTGAATAGTTGAGTAGTAAACCACCTCTCACCCACAAAAATGGGATCCCAAAGGACCACGCTATAATAAAAGATGTTACCAGATTGAGGACTGGAGATCCCTGCAAATATAGACAACATGCTCAAGCTGACTAGGACTTCTGGATCTCAAAGTAATATATGTCCTCTTAAAAGTAGAACTACAAGTTAGCTATCACTCAAGTGTGTGATCCAAATTTAAACTTACAGTGAGATCTGTAATACCTTAAGCAAATAATTTATTTTAATGTAGTTTTAGATTGATATTGTACCCAGGCAATGGGAAGTTAAAAGAAAAAAAAAGATGGGAAGATCTTCTCTCTAGTTTACATTATGAGCAATGTGGGTATATTTCAGGAATGAAAAATTAGTCTGCTATCAACATTCATTGAAGAAAAACCTGTGATTTTCTCAATGATCATCTTAATGCAAGAATGCATTCAATAACATCTAAAATCAATTCACGCTAAAGATGCTTAACAAACTAAAAATAGAAAAGAATTTAAAAATCTGATATGGGATAACTGCTGAAATTTCTAGAAATTTTAAATCTGATGGGAAACATTAAAAGCATTTACTTTAAAATCAGCAAAAAGGAAAACATGATCAATTTACAGTCAATATATACCTCCATATTCGGTTCAGTAAAATAAGTAAAGCATAGGGCTTGTTTACCAAAGAAGAAAAAAAAAAGCTATAATTATTTGCAAGTTAATATGCTTGTCAACATAGAAAATCAATATAATCTATGAATAAATCATTCAAATTAATGAAGGAGTTAAAAGTCACTTTAGAAAGTCAAAATGCAAATGTTAATCATCTTTCTGAACAGCAGCGAGTGCTTAAGTTTTAAAAAGATAGAATTTAAAATATTTTTAAAAACTAGATAATGTGAAAAAATGTGAGAAAGTTTTATGAAGAAATACATTACTTTTTTTTAAAAAAAAATAAACATTAAAGAAACCCTAAATGAATAAATAGGCATATCATGTTTCATAGATGCCTGACTTAATGTTGAAAGGGTATCAATTTACTTATTAATGTGTTACAGGCCAAGATTGGTCAAAGCATAACTTAGGAAGAATAAAGTGGTAGGCCTTATCACAACAGGTAACAAAGCTTTTTTTTTTAGTTTTTTTTTTTTTTTTTTAAGTAATAAAAACTGAACCAGGTAAGAGATAGGAATATAAATACAAGAATAGAAAAGAAAGCTCCAAAACAGACTTAATCAATTATGGGCATTTGATACATGCATGACAAAGCATGTAGCCTATCACATTGTAAATTATTGAGGATAGAATAGACTTTTTAACAAGTATTTTTTATGCTCTCTTCTGTGGATGTATCTCATGAACATATATTTCTAAGAAGCAAAAACACCAGTGACCAATAAACCTATCAAAAGATAACCAAACTATTTTTAGAAGTGGAAAGGAAAATCAGAGGAGATTCAATCTTACATTCATTAGAATGGCAAAAACTAGAAAAGATTGTGAAAATATAGAGAAGTTGTGGTCCATTAATTTCATACAACAGGAGTATAGGTAATCCTATAGTGAACCTCTCTGTAATGGTAGATTAATGGACTGCAATTACATGCAGTAACCTGGATGAATCACACATATGATCTGAAAAAGTATGCTGTAGAAAAATACATGTAGTATAATTTCTTGTTTCAATAATGTTCAAATAACAAGTAGTCATATATATGTGTGGTAAAAGTTTTTTTAAAAAGCAAGAGATTGTTAAATATAAAATTTAACTGTGTTTTTAAACTCAAGAATTTTGCACAGGGAGGTTCAAATTTATGGGTAATATTTTGTCTCAAGCTGTGAAGTACTTGCATGGGTGGTCATTTTATTATTATTATTATATATACCTTGAATGTACATTATATATGTTGTTGCTGTTCTTAGGTGTTGTTAAGTCAGTTCCAACTCACAGTGACCCCATGCATAACAGAACAAAACACTGCCCCATTGTATGCCATCCTCATAATTGTTGCTATGTTTGAGCCCATTGTTGCAACCACTGTATCAATCCCTCTTGCTGAGGATTTCCTCTTTTTTGCTGACCTACTTTACCAAACATCATGCCCTTCTCCCAGGACTGGTCCATCCTAACAACATGACCAAAATACATCAGACGAAGTCTGGGCATTTTCACTTTTAATGAGCATTCTGGCTGTACTTCTTCCAGGATAGATTAGTTCACTCTTCAGGCACTCCATATTATATTTAATGTTCTTCACCTACACAATAATTCAAAGTCATCAATTCTTCTTTGATCTTCCTTATACATTATCCAGCTTTCACATGCATATGAGGTTACTGAAAATATCATGGCTTGGGTCAGGCATGCCTTAGTCTTCAAAGTGGCATGCTTGCTTTTTAGCATTTTAAAATTTTTTTTTTTTTTTTTTTTTGCAGAAAATTTGCCCAATGCAATATGTTGTTATATTTTTGAACATTTCAAGATCTATCATGAAGTACAATGCTGTCAATGATAGGATACTATCCATACACTGAAAAGGAAGACCTGTTAACATCATTGCTTTCCAAATTTATTCACCAACCACAAATGACAAAGATGAAGAAATTGAATATTTTTATCAACTTCTGCAGTCTGAAATTGATCAAATATGAAATCAAGATGTATTAATAATTACTGGTAATTGAAATGTGAAAGATAGAAATAAAGAATAATTAGCAGTTGGAAAATATGGTCCTGGTGACAGAAATAATGCCAGAGGTTGCATGGCAGAATTTTGCAAGACCAGTGACTTATTCATTGTATATGTCTTTTTTCAACAACATAAATGGTGACTATATACATGGGTCTCACAAGAAGGAGTACAGAGGATTCAAATCAACTACATCTATGAAAGGAGAAGTCAGAACAAGACTGGGCCAACAGTGGAACAGATCATCAATTGCTTATATGCAAATTCAAGTTGAACCTGAACAATTAAAACAAGTCCACAAGAGCCAAAAAATGATGATATCTTACTTGAATTAGGAGACCATTTCAAGAACAGTTTTGATGCAGTGATCATTAATGGCTGAAGACCAGACGAGTTGTGGGACGACATCAAGGACATCATATGTGAAGAAACCAAAAGGTCATTGAAAAGACAGGAAAGGAAGAAAAGACCAAAATGGATGTTAGAAGAGGCTCTGAAACTTGCTCTTGAATGTAGAGTAGTTTAAGCAAATGAAAGAAATGATGATGTAAAAGAGCTGAACAGAGATTTTGAAGGGTAGTTTGAGAAGATAAAGTAAAGAATTATGATGAAATGTGCAAAGACCTGGAGTTAGAATACCAACTGGAGAGAACACACTTGGCATTTCTCAAGCTAAAAGAACTGAAGAAAAAAAATCAAGCCTTGAGTTGCAATACTGAAGGATTCCATGGACAAAATATTGAAGGGTACAGGAAGCATCAAAAGAAGATGGAAGGAATACAGCTACTGTACCAAAAAGAACTGGTCAATATTCAGCCATTTCAGGAGGAAGCATATTATCAAAAACTGATGATACTGAAGGAAAAAGTTGAAGCTGCACTGAAGGCCTTGGCGATAAACAAGACTACAGGAATTCATGGAATACAGATTGAAATGTTTCAACAAGTAAATGGAGGGCTGGAGGAGCTCACTTTTCTATGCTAATACATTTGGAAGACAGCTACCTGGCCAACTGACTAGAAGAAATCCATATTCATGCCCATTCCACAGAAAGGTGATCCAAAAGAATGTGGAAATTATTGAACAAAATCATTACTATCACATGCAAGAAAAATTTATCGAAGATAATTCAAAATTGGTTTGCAGCACTACATCTACAGGCACCCACCAGAAATTCAAACCAGATTAAGGAATATGTGGAACTTGAGATGTTGTTGTTGTTGTTATGTGCTTTCGAGTCGGCCTGACTCATAACGACCCCTCCTTGGGTTTCCGAGGCAGTATCACTACAGAAGTAGGATTGCCCAACCTTCCTTCCGAGGAGCAGCTGGTGGGTTTGAACCACCAGCCGTCTGGTTAGCAGGCAAGTGTCTTAGCCACTATGCTACCAGAGCTCCATATCATTGCTGATATCAAATAGATGTTGGCATTATATATATTTATGTGTAAATGACATAATCAGTACTTAAAAAAAACTTAACAGGAAAGCAAAAATAAAGAATGAATTGCTCTTTTTATATTGAAATGGAGTGATTTTCAAAGTTAATTTTTAAATGAATAAAAATAGAGGCACAGAAACACATGTATAGGATGCTTTAATTAGTATAAATGATAGGGCAATATGAGAGTAAATATACAGTTTGCTTATTTATGTACTGCATATTTTGGGGAAGTTATACAAGAAACTGATAGATTTCTATCCAGAGGGACTACATTTTCATAAATTGCCCTTTTACACCTTTAAACCTTATTTCAAACAAATGCATTACAATTATTATAACAGCTATGATTAAAACTTTAAACATAAAGTGTAATATCCTACCCAAACTTCTTGATCAAAGCAGATCCTAAAATAAAATTAAAGGGTGCTAATTCCATTCAATCGGGAAAGAAGAGTCCTTTCCATAAATGGTGTTGGGAAAATTGGATTTCCACATGTGGAAAAATGAAACAGGATCCATGCCTCACACACACATATATACTAAATGGATTAAAGACCTAAATGTGCAAACTTACACTGCAAAATTCTTAGAAACAAAGCAGCAGGAACACTGTAACTCCTTGCTTTCAAACATGGATTACCTAATACAGTAACAAAAGCACAGACAGCAGAAGAGAACATAAGTAAATGGGACTTCATAAAAATTTGAACATTTTGCTCATTAGAAAGCTTTATCAAAAAAGTGAAAAGACAAGAAATGAACTGGGAGAATATCTTTAGAAACTATATATCTGACAAGAATATAAAAAGAAAAGTACATATGAAACTTTGATAACTTAACACAAATAAAACAAATAACCCAGTCATAAAATGGACAAAGGAGTTGAATAGATGTTTCAACAAAAAGAACATGTGAACAGTCACCAAACACATGAAAAGGTGCTCACCATCATTTACCATCAGACAGATGCTAATCAAAACCACAATGAGATACCATTTCACTCCCATTAGGATGACTAAGATTAAAAAATCCAGAAAATAAAGAATTTTGGCAAGGAAGTGGGAAAATTGGAACCTTAACCATTGCTGGTGGTAATGCAAAATATTATGGCTGTGGAAAACAGTATGGCGGTTCCTCGACAAACTAAAAATTAGAACCATATGACCCAGCATAATGCTGAAAATTGCATGGTAGAATTTTGCAAGACCAATGACTTACTCACTGCAAATAACTTTTTCAACAACACAAACAGAGGCTGCACACGTGGACTTCACCAGATGGAACACACAGGAATCAGATTGACTACATCTGTGGCAAGAAGTGATGGAAAAGCTCAATATCTTCAGCCAAAACAAGGCCAGGAACTGATGGTGGAACAGACCATTAACTGCTCATATGCAAGTTCAACTTGAAGTTAAAGACAATTAAAACAAGTCCATGAGAGCCAAAATATGACTTGAATATATCCCTCCTGAATTTAGAGACCATCTAATACATTTGATGCATTGAACACCAGTGACCAAAACCCAGAAGAATTGTGGAATGACATGAACCACAGCTCAGCCTGTATCTCTCTTTTTGCTGCTTCCCCTTTATTCACCAGCCACTAGTGTAGTCCTCCATGCAGCCCCTGGCTATCAGGGCTGATTTTTAAGTTAATTCTTAAGTTCTAACACCATGTGGTGATGTCCAAGCTGTCCGTGCAGTCAGGATCGCTGACAGACCACAGCTCCATATGTCTCCTTTTTTGATGTTTTCATGGAGGTTCTTTTATAAGTTGGAATTTAGTCCACTTCTGTATCCTTCCTTTCAATGCTCAGAGCTACGGATTATCTTCTGTATCTCTGTTAACTGGTTCCCCTTTTGTTTGTTGAAGAGGATCTGTGTAGTTTGTCTGCTTATTCCATCATCTTACTGGAACCCCCAGCCATGGTATTTTCCATAGCCTCATATGCCTGTGAAAGCTGAACAATAAGAAGAGTTGGTACTTTTGAATTATGACGTGGGTGAAGAATACTGTAAGTACCATGGACTGCAGAAGAACAAACAAATCTTTTCTGAAAGTGCAGTTGGAATGTTCCTTGGAAATCAGAGTGGCCAAACTTTTTCTCAACTACTTTGGTCATGTTGTCAGAAGGGGCCATTGCTAGAGAAGGATACTGTGGTAGTTAAGGTTATGTGTCAGCTTGGATGGGCCTGATTTTGTGTGGCTGGGAAGCTGGTTTTAGTTATTCCCCATGGTGAGACTGGTAATAAAGTCCATGGGGAAATCTACTGTGAGCAGTTGAGTAGGTGACTTAGAGATAATGTGTGCTTCCAGTATATAAGAAGAGGCTTTGAGGAAGGCCTTGAGCATTTCACACATCTGGGTCTTGCATTTGGCCAATTCTTCATCTCAATGGCTGGCCACGGTGAGACTTCTTCTGGACTTGAACTAGTGGCCTTCCATGTTGCTTGATAATTTTGGGACTGTGCCATTTTACTTATCAACCTTGGGTTTCTCAGCCTCAAAAGCCAGTAGTTGCCTGAGTAATAAAAGTTTCCAGCTTTAGTGGGCCTGAAGCAAGAGGCAGAAGTGAAGCCCAAGGTCAAAGGACTTTCATCCAGCCCCTTCAGCTGCCACTTTGAACTCAGACTTCTAGTATCCTAAAGTGCAAGAGAATAAATTCCTGCCATCCACCTGTGGTATTTCTGTTAGAGCAGCACAAGAGGGTCAAAACAGATCCCATGCTTGGTAAAGTGAAGGGTCAGTGTAAAATGAGAAGACCCTCACTGTGATGGATTGATGTAGTGCCTGAAATGATGGGCTTAGGTATAGCAAGGATTGTGAAGCTGGTTCAGGACCAGGCAGTGTTTCGTTCTATTGTACATAGGGTCACCATGAGTTGGAGCTGACTCACCAATGCCTAACAACAGCAACAACCATACACATATGTTCCTTTCTTGAATATTTATATTATTAGTGCATCTTATTGATAATATATAGAGTATACAGATGCTTATTTCTCTAGAAATACTAAGAAAGTGAAGCGGCTATGGAGAGGATATGTCAGAACATATCGAGTAGGGAATTGGTTTCATTAAAAAATGCTCTAAAGATTAGTAATCATGGACCTTGATAAGAAATATTGGTCACTGGGCCTAAAACAGGTTTGTACACAAAAACATTATTTAGACAGGGTGGAAAAGGGTTATATAAAGTAGTGATGTAAGAGGGAATAGAAAAACTTTTAAGCATCACATGTCCTTTGTACTCACAGTGCTATTATCCAGAAGCAAGAGATGTAGTACTAAGTTATAGTCCTATAGACAACCCTCTGACTAAGTGCTCCTTCATTCTGACACAGCCCAAAAGCGGTTTTATATGCGTGAGAAACTAATGAACTTATCCAGTTGTCTTACGGAAACAGGGATATCCCAGGAAATATGAAAAGATCCAATAGTTTTTATTGAGCACACTCACCACATAAAGCCAGGTTATAGGTTTTACACATTTGAATCAAAGTCTTTACATTGACAGATAGTCAAGAATATCAAAGTATTGTATTGGGGAAATCTGCTGCAAAAGACTTCTTTAAAGTATTTAAGAGCAGAAATATTACTTTGAAGACTATGGTGTGAGAGCTGGACAATGAATAAGAAAGACTGAAGAAGAATCAATGCATTTGAGTTGTGGTATTGTTGAAGAATGTTGACTATACCAGGGACTGCAAGAAAAATGAAAAAAATCTATCTTGGAGGAAGTATAGCCAGAATGTTCCTTAGGAGCAAAAAGCCAGAAAGACAGACTTCATCCCTTGTGCTTTGATCATACTGTTAGACGGGACCAGTCCCTAGAGAAGGATATCATGCTGGGTAAAGTAGAGGGTCAATGCAAAAGGGGAAGACTTGGGCAAGATAGATTGTCACAGTGGCTGCAACAACTGGCTGAAGTATGGCAACGATTGTGAGGATGGCACAAGACCGAACAGTGTTTTGTTAGGCTGTTTTTACACAGGGTTGCTATGAGTTAAAACTGACTCAATGGCACCTAATTACAACATAGTCAAGAAGGATCAAATTTTATACTTTATGAGAACATGAGGTCATATCTAACAATAAAATTATGATGTTTCCATATCTTACAGAATTACCATGGAAAACAAACATTAGTTTTTATGAATTAACTGCAAAATCATCTGTCAGATAAGCTTTAATTAAAAGAGATTTTTTTTTTTGGGGGGGGGAGTAATGGGAAACATGAGGGGAAATGTAAAATACCTCAAAGTAAACAAATCCAATTTTGAGTAAATTAGTTTTATTTTACAATATATTTTATATGTCTAGAGGTTTTGGTTTGAAAGCAACTAAATTTTTTGAATGCTAAAAACAATTTTAGGACATTTTATTTTTTATGTTTTGCCATATTTTTTTTAATTGCTTTTTATTGCTATCATCAACTTCTTGAAGCCTTTAAGAAGTTGCCTCATCACATCTTTAAAGGTAATTAGACTTTTAAAAGAAAGATTCAGATCTACATGGCAGATGTCATGGTGGCCTTCAAACTATGTTGTGATAATCTTATTTTATGATAAACACAATAGTGAAAATCATTCTCGTTGGACTGGAAAACTATGGTTGTCATTGACTATTGTCTTTTTTTTTTTCCTGATCCTAAGGATGGCATTCCAGGATGACCCTGCAGTCCCTAATGGAGGACTGATTTACAAAGTTTTGAATCAACCAGTTAGGAGAGTAAGTTGAGCAGAGAAAAGACTGGGAAAAATGTGTGGAATTTTCCTGATAAAATATTTGGGGTTATTACTTTGAATATCACATATCACTTGAGCCATATGAACAAAGCCCTTAGTTGTCTTTTCCTTGCTTGATCATTACATCAAAATTTTAAACCCAGGTTTCTCGAAATAATGATATGTTGTTCTTGTTAGGTGCCCTTGAGTCATTTCCAACTCATAGCAACCCCATGAATAGCAGAACGAAACACCAGCCCAATCCCATGCCAGCTCCCCGATCCCTGCTATACTTGAGGCCATCATCACAGCCACCATGTCAATCCATCTTGTTGAAGGCCTTCCCCTCTTTTGTCTACCCTCCACCTTACCAAGCATGACATCTTTCTCCAGGGAATGGTCTCTTCTGACAACATGACCAAAATCGGTGAGATGAAGTCTGTCAATTCTCACTTCTAAGGACATTTCGGTTGCACTTCCTCCAGGACAGATCTGTTAGTTCTTTTAGCAGTCTTCCTTCAATCCTGATGCCACATTTTTCTTCATATAGTCCAGCTAATAGTGATATTGTTGAGGCGTATTGTGCTTAAAGAAAACTTTATATTAGCATTCCTGAAGTTTTTGATTAAAGCCTACTGATTCTTTAGAGTATAGAGCATCTGTGACTAATCACTGGCTCTAGGGAAATGTTTCCATTTCTTTTTTTTTTTTTTGGTCAGTGTTGTTATTAGGAGGTTATGATTCCCTTCAGAAAAAAAAAATTAAAGTCATGGACATTATTTCCAAATATATCTGCATATGTACACACATTCACAGTCATATAAAATTTCATAGGTACAAACTCCCTTCAAAGCACATTCATACATGTCAAAATTAGAACCTGAAACTTAAAGCAAAAAGCTTTTCCTTTGAAGCCTGCCCTTTACAAACTAAGTTTGCTGTCTGTCCTGATCTTCTATTCCATAAGAGGAAACTTTTGCTGAAATCAATATGAATTCCTCAGTGTCACATTGACAAATCACATTAATATCTACCTCCATTCTACTGCCACTATCTTCACCTGAATTATGGATAACTTTTGTCTTTTCTCTCCTTATACATCTACTTTTACCAAAGCAAAATTTTAATCAAGGTCTGTTTTTCCAAGACAAATTTCTGTATATCAGCCCTCAGTGAATTGTCCCTTCCCTACAATTTTAATTTGTGCCATGGTACATGCTGATGAGTACGATACAGCACCTTTTAAAGTACAGGACATCTCAAGAAAACTGCCAACTCAGTAGCACAGGGTCACAGTTTATGCTTAGATCTTATTCAATAAGAAACTGTTGTTGTTATGTGCGATTGAGTTGGACCCGACTCATAACGACCCCTCCTCGGGTTTCTGAGGCAGTATCACTACGGAAGTAGATTGCCCCATCTTCCCAATGGAAAAAGATGCCCATGGGGATGTTGTTGACTTTACTGTGAAGTAACTTAAAGAGGACCTACTGTTGCAATATCTTGTCAGTAATAACCATGTGTC
>NW_006921653.1:1778272-1779969 GCF_000298275.1 Orycteropus afer afer
AAAATGCTGAAAACTAGGACCTGGAAGGGGAAGATTAAGAATAACAATAAAAAGGACAAAAGTATTAGTAATATTAGTTGTTTTAAAACAGACAAATACAATCAAACTAATTACCAGAAAAAAGAAAGCGAAAAAGAAAAAAATAAAAATAAAAAAAGAGAAAAAATATATCAGTGGAAGACAGAGCAGGGCACCCAGGCTCTGTCTGAGCACACAGACTGTCATGGAGTTCATGTGAGCCCAGAAGGTAAGTGGGAGTGGGGGATGGCCACACCTCCATTCACCAAGCGTGTGTGGGGTATAAGAGTAACAATGTTGTACTTTGTCAATCTTACAGGTCCCGAGTGTCCTTGGGGTTGCTGGAAAGCAGAAGGTGTTCTTAAGCCCCTGGAATCTGCGAGAGTGCTATCTCTTTAAATATCCAAAATAGTCAAGCCGCGTGTGAATGTTCAAAATGGCAGCATCCTCTGGACCGGCAAAAGTCTACAGCTCAGCCCATCTTTCTTTTCACCTTCTCCCTTTGTTCCCCAGCTACCGTGCACAGTTCTCCATTCTGCCCCTAGCTAGCAGGATGATTTTTGGTTTAATTCTTAGGTCCTACCAGCACTCGGGAATCTCCAAGCTGTCTGTGCTGTCAGGATCACTCAGGAGCGCTGCCAGACCACAGTTCCGTATGTCTCCTTTTTTGATATTTTCACACAAATTCTTCTGCTAGGTGGGGTTTAGTCCACTTCTATATCCTTCCCTTTAAGGCTCAGGGGTCCAGGATTATCTTCTGTATCTGTATTAATTGGTTTCCCTTTTCTTTGTTGAAGAGGGTCTGTGCAGTCTTTCTGCCTAGTCTGCCATCTTGTCAGATCTCTATATTCATTTTTTAAACAATTATGTTTATATCCTTCTTAGAAAAGACCAGGAAACAAACTAAGCAAAAGGTATTCTTTGCATCCCTCACTGTGGAAAGGCAGTGTTTGAAGAGGGAGAACAATTACCAAAGATCTGGTAAGGAAGTTTGGAAAAGGGGAGGAAGAAAGATAAATGCATAGGTTGGAATATTAGATTCACTAATTTCAAAAGCACTAATTTTCTTTCATGAATTATAATTATTTGGAATGAAATAGGAATTGTCCATATCAGGCACTTCTAGCCCCCTTTCCTAGTTTATTTGTCTCTATAAGACTTGTATAACATGTCTTTTTTTTTTTTTTTTTTTCATTTGTTCATTGTTTGTATTCTTCACTGCAACTTCAGTTCCATAAGGGCAAGAATTAATTTAGTCCTGACATGGTCCCAAAACATAAAACAGTATTAGGCCCAAATCAGACACTGCATAAATGTTTACTGAATGACCAAACAATAATAAACAAATCACAGAAATATCATATAGATACAGTGTAGAAATAATCTCACTAAGATGGAAATTTGTCTTTGCTCTAAGTCTGTATGTACAAATACCAGTTTTGTGAATTTGACTCAATTACAGTATCTTCCAACTTTATTTTCTTTGTGATTGGATTGGATGACCTATATGACATGATTCAACCTTTATATCTCAAATTCCATTAATACTCAAACAGAGGAGTCCTGGTGGTGCAGTTGTTAAAGAACTCTGCTGTGAACCAAAAAGTTGGGGGTTGAACCAACCAGCTACTCTGTGGCAAAAAGATGTTACAGTTAATTTCAGTAAAGACATACAGCCT
>NW_006921653.1:1780699-1796153 GCF_000298275.1 Orycteropus afer afer
TTCATCAGTAAGTGCCTCAAGTCATCCTCACTTTCAGCAAGCAAAGTTGTATTGTCTGCATATCTCAGGTTGTTAATGATTCTTCCTCCAATTCTGATGCCACGTTTTTCTTCATAGAATTCAGGAGAAGAATGATTACCCCAGGAAAAAAAAATGTATTTTTTTGTTACCCTTTTGCAAAGGTATTTATTTTGGGTCAAATATATCTCTTTCACTTTTTAAAATTTTTAAAGATTACAAACCTTTATTCATGCAGACCTACAAACTTAAATTGACAAGGCACCCTTAATAGCTTTTCTGTGACATTTTGAATGAATGATTGTTCTTTATTTGAAAGATTTTAACAATGACTCTAGAATTTCTTAGGTTATGAAGTCAAATGAGGTAGACATGGGCCAATTATTTGATGATTTTATGAATGAGGACAGCTGTTTTCTAAAGATAGTATATGAACAATTTACATTTGTAATTCCTTTTCATTACTGGCAGCATTTTGTTCATTTACCTGTATCATTTTCACATATCTTTAATTTATTTTCCCTGTAACTCTGCACAATAAGAGTCGATTTTTTTTCTTCTTTTTCACACATTATTTTTAAAAAGTTTCATATTTTTTAGCTAATTTTCATAACAGGAAGTAAATTATTTTCTTTTAGGGTATCTGGAATGTATGAGGTAGGTCATATTTACTCTCTGAAAATCCTACAGTCTAGTTATTTATATCAAAATTCTTCTTTATTTACTGTGTGCTAAGCTCCAGTGGAGGCTCATGGTAAACAAGTCCTTAAGATGCTCAATCTAGTGCAGAAAACAGACATACACACATCAATAATTAATAGGTAAAGTGAAGTTGTGGTAGTGAATACAATGTGGAGCACAGAAAAAAGAGTGACAAATATTGGTACTTGTTCAGAGGAGGGAGGGTGGGGGAAAAAGGAGAATCTGATCACAGAAGAATTTCAGCGCATGAGAGATTATACTGTGTTGGGTGAAAAAAAAAAAATGTGTGGCACTAGAAAAAGAGTGGCACTAGGTAACCAGAACAGATAGTAATATTATTGTAATATTATTGTTTGATAATTTCCACATTCTGTTGGATCACCTTTCTTTGGAATGAGCACAAATATAGATCTCTTCCAGTCAGTTGGCCAGGTAGCTGTCTTCCAAATTTATTGACATAAATGAATAAACACCTCCAGTGCTGCATCTATTTGTTGAAATGTCTCAGTATTCTGTCAATTCCTAGAGTCTTGTTTTTCATCAATTCTTTCAGTGCAACTTGAACTTGGACTTCTTCCTTCAATATCATTTGTTCTTGATCATAATGCTGTCTCATGAAATGGTTAAACCTCAACAAATTCTTTTTGATACAGTGACTGTATTTCTTACATCTTCTTTTGATGCTTCCTTTATCATTCAATATTTTCCTGCAGAATCTTTCAATATTGCAACTTGAGGCTTGAATTTTTCCTTCTGTTCTTTCAGCTTGAGAAATGCTGAGAGTGTTCTTCCCCTTTGGTTTTCTAATTCCAGGTTTTTGCACGTTTCATTTTAATACTTTACTTTGTCATCTCGGGATGCCCTTTGAAATATTCTGTTCAACTGTTTTATTTCATCGTTTAACGTTCTGCATGAGAGAATGCAGCAAAGAGTGAATTTCCCTCCTGCTCAGACCCCAATATTTCCTCTCATAGATGACTTCTAGCAGATCTTTTTGATTCCTTATATATATATATATATATATATATATATATATATATATATATATAATCATATACAATTTATTGGAAAGTAGGATTAGGGGCTCTGTGTGGCCATTTTCTAGAAAAATAAGCAATGCTGGTGACAACTATAAATAAACAATTATTTAAAGTCTCTGGAGATTGTCCTAAGGCCATACAGCAAATGAAGAAATATTTATTTAAGAAAACTACTAAAACTCTCTAGGAACAGTATGAGCTTGTTTGAGCCATGACCTATTCATTCCCTCCTTCCTGTTCAACTCAAATTGATGGATGTTTTACTCCTGATGGATGTGGCCAAAAATATGGGTCTCCCTTTTACCTCAGCTCTCCATTAAGGGACATAATGATTGGAAATTGAGGGGAGGGAAGCCAGCTAGCTAGAATTTCTCATCCAGTCAAACACTGAATCAAAGAAGCTAAACTCCTGATGAATGCAGCTGAGAGATGAATGGCTCCCTTTCTCCACTCAAGACCTACCTATAGTATGCAGGCTCTTTCCTAGGCACAGCGTGCCAAGGATACTGAGAGGCTGGCTATCTTCTTCTAGATTGCTTGTAAAGGAGAGGTTCCATGCTGAGAGGGCCAAATTAAGAAGGCCAGAATACATTGCTTCACCATGCAATCAGTAGTGACTCAGTGATTTTTCCTAGAAGAAGAGAATTCTTAATTATCTTGTACTGCTACATAAGAAATCTCATAAGTGAGTAAATTTAATGAACAGAAATTTATTTTCTCACAGTTTGTTGATGTTGTTATGTGCTGTCAAGTCAGGCCTGATTCCTAGCAACCCTTCCTTGGGTTTCCAAGGCAATATCACTACAGAAGTAGATAGCCCAACTTTCCTTCTGAGGAGTGGCTGATGGGTTTGAACCACCAGCCTTCTGGTTAGCAGTCAAGTGCCTTACCAGAGCTCACAGTTTAGGAGGCTAGAAGTCCAAATTCAGGATATCAACTCTAGGAGAAAGCTTCAGCTCTGGTGGAAAGTCCTTGTCTCTTCTGAGCTTCTGCTCCTGGGGGATCTTCATGTGACTTAGCATCTCTCCTCTTCTATCTCTGCCTCTCTGGATCTCTTGTTTAATCTCTTTTATATCTCAAAAAAGATTGACTCACTAATCCTGTCCTATTAACATAACAAAGACAACCTACTATCAAATAGGATTATAACTATAGGAATAGAGGTTAGGATTTACAGCACATAATTTTTGGTAATTGTTTTGGTTACGTTGTGCTGCTCTAACAGAAATACCATAAGTGGATGGCTTTAACAAACAAGAGTTTTATTCTCTTACAGTTTTGGAGGCTGGAAGTTCAATGTGCCAAGCTCTAGGGGCTAGGTGAAAGCCGCTCGACCTTGGGCTTCAGCTTTGCCTCTTGCTCCTGGCCTACTGAAGCTAAAGGTGTCTCTTCACTCAGGCAGCTGCTGGCTAGCCCAAGGTTGACAAATAAAATGGCATAGTCCCAATATTACCAAACAACATGGCAGGCCACTAGTTCAAGTCCAGAGACAGTCCCAAGATTGTTCAGTAAACATGGCAGGCTGCTAAATGAAGACTCAGCTACATGCAGTGTCCAAGCATGCCAAAAACTCAGAGACCTTTCTCAATGCTTATCCTTATATGTTGGAAGCAGACCACATCCTTAAGGCAGTTACGTGAGTTGCTCCAGTAGATTACCAATCTCATCATTGGGAATAACGACATCCAGTTGCCCAGCCATTCAACCAGGCCCAGCCAAGCTGACAACTGCATTCCCAGATTCTCCTATAGTTCCAGGCACACATATAATTGTTGTTGTTAGTTGCTGTGATGGTTAATGTGTGTCAACTTGGTTAGGCTATGATTCTCAGTTATGATGTAGTCATCCCCCTGGATGAGATCTACTATAAGCAGCCAATCGGTTCAAAGGAAGTTTCTGAGGGTTGTGGTCCGCTTCCAATATACATGGACATTCTGGTAAAGCTCTCTGGCTTTTTGCTCAATCTGGATCCTGCATCTGGCTCATCATCAACTGACCTCCAGTTCTTTGGATTTGAACCAGCAGCCTGTCCTATTGCCTGCCAATATTGGTATTGTTGCCTTCACAGCCTGTGAACCAGCAGCCTGCCATCTTACTGGCCAGTATTGGATTCATCAGCCTCCAAAGCCACCAGCCTGCAGTATTGCTTGCTGATCTTGGGTTTGATAGCCCCTGTAGCTACATGAGCCAGGAAAACCTCTAGCCTGACATGGGACCCATGGACTTGGGACTTACCAGCCTCTACAACTACATGAGGTATTTCCTTGAGATAAATCTCTCTCTTTTTTTTTTTTTTCCTCTCTCTCAACTTCACTGGTTTTGCTTCTCTAGAGAAATAAGCCTAAGACAGTTGCCTTGAAGTTTTTGAAGCCTAATGACTTCCCATGCGTGGAGTAAAACACCTCCATAGGATTTTCAAGGCTGCAACTTTTCAAAAGCAGATGACCACATCTGTCTTCTAAGTACCTCTGGATAGGTTAAACTTTTTAGCTAGTAGTTGAGTGCTTAACTGTTTGAACAACACATATGTAATAAGTATACAAAAATGTTATTGGATTAATGCTCACCCTGATGGATTAGTGAAATTATCCCATAGAGTTGATATCAATAACAACAATGACAAAAAGAAAAGTTGTTGCCATTCCTTTAGGTCTTTCTATGCATTCAATTGTATCATCTTATTAAATTCCTCAAACAATCCATAATGTATGTATTAATAATTTCATTTTATAGTAAAATATTGCTATTTAGAGACAAAATAATTTGTCCTAAATTATTCAGATGGCTTGTGGTAATATTTGTCAATATTAGACCAGTTAGATAATAAAATCTTTGCTGTAATTACTGTGTAGTTATTCTTTTTAATATATCCTAAGCATTGCAGAAGGAGCTCTGGTGGTGTAATGGATAAGGCATTTGCCTGCTAACCAGAAGGTGAGCAGTCCAAACCCACCACCTGTTCCATAGAAGGGAAATGGGACAATCTACTTCTGTAAAGATTTATAGCCTTGGAAACCAAATTGGGATTGCTATGGGTCATTATCCACTCCACAGCAGTGAGTTTTAGAAGTATCGTAGAGTAGTAATGTGTGCCTAGGAGTTTTAGCTTTTCCCCAAGTTTCTGATTTATTCAATTCTGACTCATAGCATCCCCCATTGGGTTTCCAAGAGGGTTACTCTTTACAGAAGTAAATTGTCCCATCTTCTATCCATGGAGTGGTTGGTGAGGTTGAACCACTGACCTTCTGCTTTAGGCACTGTACCAAGAGAGCTCCTTGTCTCCTTGTCTTAACAATAAGGTATGTCAAAATTCATTTTTGGATGAAATGAATTTCAATTTTCAATGACAAATTTTCACTGTGATATATAGCTTTTACGTTTAGAGTAAAATAAAATTTCTTCCAATGTTGTTATGTGTCATTGAGTCAATTGCAACTCACAGTGATGGTATATGTAGAACCACCTCAAAGGATTTCCAGGGCTGTAATTTTCAAGGGAGCAGTTGGGTACATCTTTTTTCCCCTGTGGACATGCTGGGTGCATTTGTACTGCTGATCTTTCTGTTAGCAGCTGAGTGCATGTTGCTGTTGTTGCCTGCCATTGAACGCTTAACAATAGCTATATGGTTAAGGAAGGGCATAGACTTGGAGACCTGGGTTTGAATCCCTGGGTTTGTTGCTGTGAGAATAAGTAAGTTGTTTAACCTCTTTGTTTCTTCATTTCCACCTCTGTAAAATGCAGATATCAGTAGGTATCTTCTCTTACAAGTTTGTCTGGTGACAAAATTTAGTGAAGGCACTTGACTGCTAACCAGAAGGCTGGTGGTACAAACCCACCAGCCACTTCTTGGAAGGAAGCTTGGGCAATCTACTTCTGTAGTGATACTCCCACAGAAACCCAAGGAAGGGTCGCTATGAGTTGGATTCAACAGGAAGGCAGTGAGTTTGGTCTTTTTTTTCTTTCTTTTTCTTGGAAGAAGTGCAACCAGAATGCTCCTTAGAAATGAGGATGGTGAGACCTTGTCTCACATAATTTGGAAATGTTATCAAGAGGGACAAGTCCCTAGAGAAGTATATCATGCTTGATAAAGTAGGGGGAAAAAAAAAAAAAAAACAACCTCAAACTCACTGCCATTGAGTTGATTCAACTCATAGCTACCCCTCCTTGGGTTTCCGAGGCAGAACCTCTACAGAAGTAGATTGCCCAACCTTCCTTCCAAGGAATGGCTGGTGGGTTTGAACCATCAGCCTTCTGGTTAGCAGTCAAGGGTCAGTGAAAGAGAGGAAGATCTTCATGAGATGGAGTGATACAGTGGCTACAACAGTGGGCTCAAACACAGCAATGATTATGAACAATGATTATGAGGATGGGACAGAACATTTCATTTTGTTGTACATAGGGTTGTTATGAGTCGGAACTGACTTGATGACACCTAACAAAGACATCATTATTAATGTTATTATTGGGGTTTCAATGTAGTTTACTTTAGATTCAATATAGTGTAGTGATTAGGACTGCTTGTGTTTGAAAGCAGTTTTGTCATTATTAGTTAGGTTACTATGGGAATGTTACTTAACCTCTTTTTACATCAGTTTCCTCATCTATAAAATGGAGCTAATACTGTTACATACCTTAGAGGTTTCCTATGAAGATTAAATAAATTAATATATGTACAGTGCTTAGAATAGTGCTTGGAACAAAGTAAATATTATTACTGTTTGCTATCTTTATCACTGTTATTGCTTCGGTAACCACTTGTCCAAATTAGCAGAAACTCCTACTTTATATCTCCTTAGTGATACTCCCCCCACCCCTGGAAAGGTCCAAGAATCATCAGGTGCTTTTTTAAGTGTGATGGGTCAGTCCTGGCTAGTGCCTACCTCACTACTGAAATTCAAATGACCTCCTATGGCCAGGGATCTGCACAACTGTTTCTAGATGTTGATTGTTTCAGAGTGTTGCCATGGGAAAAAATTATCATAAATATATTTGCTTAAAACAACATAAATTTATTATCTTTTGACATGGGTTTGACTAGGCTAATGTCAAGATTTTGGCTGGAGGCTGTAGAGCTAAATCTATTTCCCTGTCTTTCCAGCTTCTGCAAGCTGTCAACATTCCCTGGCTCATGACTTCCTTCATCTTCAAATCCAGTGATTTCTCTCTCTGACCCTTCTCTATCACCAGATCTCTCTCAGAACACAGAAAGGAAAGGTTTTCTACTTCTAGGAAACTCATATGATTACATTGGGCTCACATGGGAAATCCAGGAAAATCTCCCCATCTCCAGATTCTTAACTTAATCTTATATTCAAAGTCCCTTTTGTCACGAAAGTTAATATATTAAAGTTTCTGGAGATTTAGAATGGGTATCTTTAAAGGGTCATCATTCTGCCTATTTCATAAGACCTGATATCCCATGTTGCTTCAGAACATGAATATATGTCTGAGATGACTGAACATTCTGCCCTCATGAGAGCTAGAGGCAGGGTCTGAATCAACAGAACCCCCAAGCAAGCCCTAGGCACCCAGGAAAAATGTGCCCTCACAGGGCTACAGCTTCGTTTGTGCTAATCATTTCTGCTCACTCCTGTTTCTAACACTGGAGATAGTTCCAGGTCATCCCTGCTGAAGCCTGAACAAACTGTAGAGATCAGATTGAGGCTAAACTTCTGTTCTGGCAAAGTCACAGAGGTCCCTCAAGGTGCAAGAGAACTAGGCAATTCTTCCACAAGATCATGATCATTCACAACAAATTTTCTCTGTGTTATTAGTATTATAGTTATTTAAATGCATTCATATAATCATTTCTCTAATAAGCAAGATTTTTACCAGAATGGTTGGATTGATTCCTTCCTTGTATCTTTTCACTCATGTAACTAGAACCATCAATCCCCTTCAACTGGTTTGTCGATGAAGAAAACCAACAGGCCCTGTTAATTTTTGTAGATGTTGTGGCTAATTACAAAATTTAATTACTCCTCATGGCCAGAGTGTTGGGTCAAAGCTATCCTAGTCTAACTCAATAGGTTCTAAAAACTGGACTTACTGTAGATTGTATGAACCCAAATTCCTTAAAAAAATATTTTAAAAATTGGTTTCTGTCATGTAAAAATTAGAAAGCTGATAGATACAGAGACTTTTTCATCTGCTTAATAAGCTAGACTTTATTTAGGGAAAAGATTTACTCTTTCAATGTGATGTTTATTCCCTCAGACACTTTCAATTTGTCTCATAAATTTAAATGTTTTAATTATAATATTGCTGTTTCCCATCAAGCAGAATGACCTAATACAACATTTTCCTTTAGATGTCTATTTATATCTGCCCTAAGTGGAAAACAACAAAAGGAATGTAGATTGGGTCTACGGCATTCCAAAAGTAAAATGCATTGACTATAGTAGGCCATAGAAGAGTCTGCTCTATGGTGATGCTATTCTGCAATTTGATTAACCTCTCTGGCCATCAGTTTCTAAATTTTTTATTGTGACAAACAAGAGAGATTAAATAAAATATTATATGTAACAAACATGGTATTGTGCTTTTCATTTACTAGATCTTTAATAAATGTCTTATTATTGAAATGAAATAAATTTTCACAAAATTATTCATAAAATAAGATTTTTTACTTTTCAATAGCAAGTATTATTTTGAAAAAGATCCAAGTTTGGTAGTGCAACTGACCATCTGGTTCAAATGTTTATTGCACATAGCTAGGATATTATGAAGCCCAGTACTAAAGCCACAATATTCTAAAATCCATACCAAAATAAGACTGTCCATTGGTTGTGTGTATAAAAATGACCCTTTTACTCTCTAAATGTATTTCTGTTCTGGAAGGAAAGAACAATGAGGTTACCTAGTGAAACAAAAGGTTACCTAGTAAAACAAAAATTCTTCTTCTTCTTTTTTTTAAACACTGCTTCTTCTCCTAATCCTTGACGTGGGAGAAGAGTGAAGCTCATCATGCAGATCTGAAACATTTATAATTATTAATTCTAGATTTGTGATTTGAGGCTTGTAGGTTCAAACAGGATAAACCTAAACTTCTCTAAGTATTTAAAACAGGGGAAATTTAATACTGGAATTTGATTACATTGGTGATAGAATAGTTGAGAAGTTAAACAGATTTTATTGAAACCTAAAAAAAAAAAAAAACCTTCACTGCCGTCAATTTGATTGAACTCATAGTGACCCCTCCTTGGGGTTCCAATCTACAGAATCTACAGAAGTAGATTGCCCAATCTTCATTTCAAGGAGTGGCTGGTGGGTTTGAATCGCCACCCTTCTGGTTAGCAGTCAAACCTTAGGCATTACTCCACCAGAACTCCTTATTGAAACCTGTTGTTGTTGTTGTTGTTGTTAGGTGCTATGGAGTCAGAGATCCCACTCATGGGCAGTACCACTACAGAAGTAGATTGCCCCATCTTCCTTCTGAGGAGTGGCTGGTGGGTTTGAACCGCCAGCCTTCTGGTTAGCCGTAAAGTGCCTTAGGCACTATGCTACCAGAGCTCCTTATTGAAACCTAAAGGATAGCAATTAGAAGGGAGCTACTATCACCCCTAGGCTTCTGGGTCAAAGCAAGGAAGCATTATGGAATTCTAGGAACTGAAGCCCCTTAATAAACTACATCAGGCCTGCCTCGTGAACTAGAGCCATATGGAGATAAACCCACAGCTGGAGACACTCTGCCCAAGACAGCTAGAAAGGGAAAGAATTACCTTGAAATTCACTTTCTTCTATCCTACAGATTTCTGTCAGGGTCTTCTATTGTTGAACCCAATGAAAATTTGAAAATGTGTGCCTATAAAAACCCTGTGAGTGAAAGAGGCCAGATCCAAAAGAATATATACTATACAATTTTACATATAAAAAGTTTTAAAAAATGAAAACTGATCTACAGTTATAGAAAATAGATTAGTGACAGAAAACAGAATTTAGAGAGGGAGTGATGAGATGAGAAAGAAATGAAAAGATTATAAATGGGCATAAGGTGCTCTGGTAGCCTAGTGCCTAAGGCATTTGACTGCTAAACAGAAGGCTGGCAATTCAAATCCACCAGCCACTCCTTGGAAGGAAGATTGGGAAATCTACTTCCATAGTGAAGGAAGGGTCACTATGGGTCAGATCTGACTTGAAGGCAGTGAGTTGAAGGAAATTTTCAGAGGTGATAGAAATGTCCATTATCTTGATTGTGTTGGTGGTTTCACCAGTATACATGTTTGATAAAACCCACTAAATTATACAGTTTAAAACTGTAGAATTTATTGTGTTTCAATCACATTTTCAATAAAGCTATAAACTAATTAAGTAGCTAACTAACCAACCAATTATATAAATATCTTATCTACAGTGTTTTACTTTATATATATATATATATGAACATACACACATAAGCAGAGATCTTTTTACATCAATACATAGAAATATTCTTTAAAAAATATATCTATTAGATGGTGTGTTAGACTGGGTTCTCTAGAGAAACAAAAAACAACAAAGCTTATATATATATATAAAGAGAGAGAAGAATTTATCTTAGGGAAATGGATCACAAACATATAGAAGCCGGCAAGTCCAAAGTCCCTGAAGGAAACATCAGGCGGGAGGCTTTTCTTAGCTTCCGCAACCACAGGGGCCTGAGAAGCTCAAGGTTGGTAGGCAGTAGACTGGCTGTTCATTCAATGAAAGACGAATCCAAGATCTCCAGACCTAACGGTAGGCTGCTCACTCATGGAAAGTTGTAGGCAGCACATCAGAGTCCCGATCCACAGAAGAATGCCTCTCTTCCCAGGATGTCCCTGGATATCCTGGAAGCAGGCCACACCCCTAGGGAAACTCCCCTTGGGCAGATTGGCCACTCAGAACACAGTCATCTGATCCCATCATGGGAACAATCACACAGAACTGGGGTCCAGCCAAGTTGACACACAGCTCCAACTATCACAGTCCACCCCTTGTCAACTTGGAAGTTGTACACATCTTCTTAACCATATATAATCTCTAAATAAAGACAATTACAGAGTCATATTTGTGCCTAACATGATATGTTAACACATATACAACCAAAATGCATTAACCTTATTTACATTTCACAGTTCATAACAGAAGGAAACAAAAATATTTGATGCACTTATACAATGAGGGAATAATAACAATCACAGTCCTCATTTCTGCAGCTGGTCATGTGGTCGTAGCTGATATTCAGAACTACCTTCTTCCACCACCCATTCTGTATTTCCCTCGCCCTCAGCAAGTACGTCAGCTGGTCATGTTTCTTTGCCTGGTGGGGTGACCCAAACCTTCATTCCTGAAGGGTCTGGGCGGTTAGCAGTCATATCAGAATTGGGTTGCTGTAATTTTCCATTGACTTTAATCACAGGGCATCATAGTACTAAGAGACATCCTAAAGAATCTCCTATATTCCAGATATATTCTTCTTTACCTCCATTATCTAAAGCCAACCCAATTCCCCCTTGGAAATCAAGATCTATCACACTAGATAGTCCAGTAATGCCCTCTTTGTTTGTTGATCCAGAGGCATGAGGAAGCCAAAATGGCTGGGCGGCATTCTTAATTTCCAGTTCAATGCAATCAGTATTGTGTCTCCAGGTGGGAGTGTTCCTCTCTTTGGGACTAAGATCTCCAGACCCACAGTGCATAGGGTAGGTAGCAGGGACAGGAAGCAAACATTTTTTGAGTGGGTCACTAAGGGTAATAGTGAGTGGTACCACTCCTGTTTCCACCCATTGGTTCCTGGACCCATAATCCTGGATATTGGGGAAACAGAACCATATATTGGATGCTAGTTTATAGCATATACAGCCTCCTGGAGAACATTGCCCCAACCCTTCAAAGTATTGCTACCTAGCTGGCACCGTATTTGTGTTTTTAAGAGGCCATTCCATTGTTCTATCAAGCCAGCTGCTTCAGGATGGTGGGGAACATGGTAAGACCGGTGAATTTCATGAGCATAAACCCATTGTCACACTTCATGTGCTGTGAAATGAGTCCCTTGATCCGAAGCAATGTTGTGTGGGCTGGCATGACTGTGGATAAGACATTCTGTAAGTCCATGGATGGTAGTTCTAGCAGAAGCATTGCATGCAGGGAAGGTGAATCCATATCCAGAATAAGTATCTATTCCAGTAAGAAGAAAACACTGTCTTTTCCATGATGAAAGTGGTCCAATGTAATCAAGCTGCCACCAGGTTGCTGGCTGATCACCCCAAGGAATGGTTCCATATCATGGACTCACTGTTGGTCTCTGCTGTTGGCAGATGGAGCACTCAGCAGTCACGGTAGCCAAATCAGCCTTGCTAAGCAGGAGTCCATGCAGC
Organism: Orycteropus afer afer; assembly: GCF_000298275.1. Taxonomy (NCBI): domain Eukaryota; kingdom Metazoa; phylum Chordata; class Mammalia; order Tubulidentata; family Orycteropodidae; genus Orycteropus; species Orycteropus afer. Next base: position 1,792,797 of record NW_006921653.1, read on the forward strand.
TGAGCCCACGCATAACCTCCATCCCTGCCACCATGGCCACTTTGTTCATGAGCCCATTGAGCAATGATAGGAGTAGCTGGGGAAAAAGGACAGCTGGTTTCCACAGAATGTGTCATCCTATCCACCTGATTGTTAAAGTCTTCCTCTGCCGGGGTCACTTTTTGGTGGGCATTCACATGAGACACAAATACTTTTACTCTTTTGGCTCATTCAGGGAGATCTATCCACATACCTCGTCCCCATACATCTTTATCACCAATCTTCCAATCATGCTCCTTCCAAGTGCCAGACCATCCAGCTAAGTCATTAGCCATAGTGCATAAATCCATATGTAATCACACATCTGGCCATTTCTTGTTCCATGCAAAGTGAACAGCCATATGCATGGCTTGAAGTTCTGCCTGTTGGGAGGATTTCACTTCATCACTGTCTTTTAAGGAAGTCCCAGAAAGGGGCTGCAGTGCCGCTGCTGTCCACTTTCCAGTGGTGCCTGCATATTACGCAGAACTGTCTTTAACCAGGCACAAGTTTTCTCTTCCTCAGTCAACTGATCATAAGGAACTCCCCATGAGGCCATAGGTGCAGAGTGGGATAGGGAAGGTAATGTGACTGGCATGGAGACAATAGGTATTTGAGCCACTTCCTCATGCAACTTACTTGTGCCTTCAGGTCCTGCTCAAGCCCGATCTCTGATATACCACTTCCATTTCATGATGGAGTGCTGCTGTGCACATCCAACTTTATGACTCTGTGGGTTAGACAACACCCAGTTCATGGTGGGTAGCTCAGGCCTCATGGTGACTTGGTGGCCCATGGTTAGGTGTTCAGTCTCTATCAAAGCCCAATAACAAGCCGAAAGCTGTTTCTCAAAAGGAGAGTAGTTATCAGCAGAGGATGGCAGGGCTTTGCTCCAAAACCCCAAGGGTCTGTGTTGTGATTCACCAATAGGAACCTGCCAAAAGCTCCAAACATCATCTCTATCTACTAAAGACACTTCAAGCACCATTGGATCAGCCTGATCATATGGCCCAAGTGGCAGGGCAGCCTGCACGACAGTCTGAACTTGTTGCAGAGCCTTCTGTTGTTCTGGACCCCACTCAAAACTAGCAGCTTTCTGAGTCACTTGATAAATAGGCCACAACAACACACCCAGATGAGGGATATGTTGCCCCCAAAATCCAAACAGACCCACCAGATGTTGTGCCTCCTTTTCAGTTGTGGGCGAAGCCAGATACAATAACTTATCCTTCACTTTAGTAGGAATATCTCAACATGGCCTACACCATTGGACCTCTAGAAATTTCACTGAGGTGGAAGGTGCCTGAATTTTCCTTGGGTTAATTTCTCAACCTCTAGCACACATATGTCTCACCAATAAGTCTAGAGTCATCGATACTTCTTATTTACTAGGTCCAGTCAGCATAATGTCATCAACATAATGGACCAGTGTGATGTCTTCTGGAAGGGAAAGGCGATCAAGATCTCTATGGACTAAATTATGACATAGTGCCGGGGAGTTGATATACCCCTGAGGAAGGACTGTGAGAGTATACTGTTGGCCTTGCCAGCTGAAGGCAAACTGCTTCTGATGGTCTTTTGAAATTTATATCAAGAAAAAGGCATTGGCCAGATCAAAAGCTGCATACCAACTTCCAGGAGATGTACTAATTTGCTTGAGCAATGAAACTACATCAGGAACAGCAGCTGCAATTAGAGTCACTACCTGATTAAGTTTACGATAATCTATAGTCATTCTCCAAGATCCATCTGTTTTTTGTGCAGGCCAAATAGGCAAAATAAATGGGGTTGTGATGGGATTTACCACCCCTGCACCTTCAAGTCCTTGATGGTGGCAGTAATCTCTGCAAACCCTCCAGGTATGCGGTACTGCTTTTGGTTTACTATTTTTGTAGGTAGAGGCAGTTCTAATGGCTTCCACTTGGTTTTTCCTACCATAAATAACCCTTACTCCACATGTCAGAGAGCCAATGTGGGAATTCTGCCAATTGCTGAGTATATCTATTCCAATTATGCATTCTGGCACTGGGGAAATCACTATAGGATGGGTTCGGGGACCCACTGGACCCACTGTGAGATGCACCTTAGCTAAGACTCCATCAGTAACTTGACCTCCATATGCCCCTACTCTGGCTGGTGGGCCACAATGATGCTTTGGGTCTTCTGGAATTAGTGTCAATTCAGAGCCAGTGTCCAGTAATCTCCAAAAAGTTTGATTATTTCCTTACCCCCAACGAACAGTCAATCTCATAAAAGGCCTCAGATCCCTTTGGGGAAGGCTAGGAGAAAGAATGACATTATAGATTTTTGGGACCTGGCCTCCCCTTCATTCAAGGGGTTGTGAGTCTGTAAACTGACTCAAGTCTGGGAATTGATTGAGACGTCAGGACTCTGTATTCTGGTGATTCAATCGAGGTTGCTGTTCACGTGACCTAGAATTCTTCTGTCTACATATATCAAGTAAATATTTAGTAGGCTTGCCATGTATTTCACTACTAGGAACACCATGAGTAAGTAGCCAATGCTATAATTCCACACGAGTCAGACTATTTTGATTTGTCTTCCAATTCTGCTGTCCATTATGGTAACCATGCCCGCCTTGCCTTTGTTGATTTAACTGCTGCCACTTGGCCCCTACTACCACGGGGTCCAATCAGCCCCATCATAGTTAAGTGTCTTAGTTCAATTAGGGAAGTTCCCACTGTCAAATCAGGTTTGCATAAAATAACAATCACAGAGGTCTTCAAAGATGCTGGAGCTCCCTTCATAAATTTATTCCTTATGGTACTGGTGAAAGGCGTGTCTTCTGGACTCTCCATTTCTGGGTCTATGGGTCTAATTTGGTAAATCCATTCCAACAGGCCAATTTCCCTAAGCCTCTGGATTCCTTCTTCTACATTAAACCAAGGCAGATCTGATACTTCAACTTGACTTAAGATAGACCACTGCATAATCCATGCCTCAGTAAGCCAAATAAACTATTAGACCCCTTCCTAACCTCTTGAGCTGAGACATTGAATGAAGAATCCATACTTAGTGGACCTATCAATAAACTCAGACTGATCCAATCTTACATTCATTGCACCATTGTCCCACACCCTCAGTAGCCATTCCCATATGTATTCTCCAGGTTTCTGTCTGTACATGTTAGCAAAATCAAGTAGGTCTTTTTGGGTATAGTGTATCACCTCCTTGCTAAAACGGCAAGGAGGCCACATGTTCTTACCTCCTCTAATCTCACAAGAGGAAGGCAGGATTACCAGCAGTAACCCAAGGCCTATTACTGCAAGGCCAGACATGCTGCCTCCCTCCAGCCCTTTCACCAACCGTTCCTCCCAA